>NC_042974.1:17947375-18304485 GCF_901001165.1 Salmo trutta
TATGTATGTATATATATGTGTGTGTGTGTGTGTGTATATATATGTGTGTGTGTGTGTATATATGTGTGTGTATGTATGTATGTATATATATGTATGTGTATGTATGTATGTATATATATGTATGTATGTGTGTGTGTGTGTATGTATGTATGTATGTGTGTGTGTGTGTGTGTATGTATGTGTGTGTGTGTGTGTGTGTGTGTGTGTGTGTGTGTATATATGTGTATATGTATGTATATATATATGTGTGTGTGTATATGTATGTATGATCCCCTGCTGATATGAGTGTTCAAGCTCGAACATTCAAATGGATGTTACATGAACCACTGGCCACATAACTTCAAAGGTGATGTTGACTTTCTCAATCTCCCTTTTGGTGCTGCAACAAATCTCTCTCACAGAAGGCTTCTGTGTCTTGTTTTTCATCAATCAAATGTGCTGGCATGGTCCAGGGTGCCTCAAGGTATCGGGATCCATTTCAGTAGGCCAGCACGTCGAGGTATTGGGATCCATTTCAGTAGGCCAGCACCTCGAGGTATTGGGATCCATTTCAGTAGGCCAGCACCTCGAGGTATTGGGATCCATTTCAGTAGGCCAGCACCTCGAGGTATTGGGATCCATTTCAGTAGGCCAGCACCTCGAGGTATTGGGATCCATTTCAGTAGGCCAGCTATTAGATTGCTTCCAGACTCTTGCAGCGCTGCTTTGTATGTCAATGAAGGCAGACATATGTCTGGAATTCAAAGGATAAAGCATCTGCTTGGACAAAAGAACATTCACAGTGGAAATATTGTTTTCCCCTTCTGGGTTCAACCTGTGTGTGCAACTATTCCATCTCTTCTCCAGGACACTTTTTATATTCCCTTAATAATATTCCCATTCCTTGCTCTGGAAAAATGCCTTGAGGAAAAAACATTTCCTGATGAGTTTACATGTCCTTGTGTCCCCAGAGATGAGTTTAACCTCGATGTACTACAGGCGTTCGTAGAGCTTCATGAGTTTGCTGACCTCAACCTCGTCCAGGCCTTAAGGTGAGCTATGTGTTTCTCTCATCTAACAGGGAACAAAGTGAACAAAACTGGCTTTCTAAGGAACTGATGGAGACGTTTATACTTCTATATGGTACACACTCAATACTGATATTAACAATTGTGTCCAATGAGGTGCTAAGTGTCAATGTTTCTGCTCTGTCTGTTGCAGGCAGTTCCTGTGGAGTTTTCGTCTACCTGGTGAGGCTCAGAAGATTGACCGGATGATGGAGGCGTTTGCCTCGCGGTACTGTGGCTGTAACCCTGGGGTGTTCCAGTCAACAGGTCTGATCCTCAGCATTCAACACTGTCTACCTCCCAAATGGTACTTTTGACCAGGGCCCATAGTCGTATACTATATAGGGAATAGGGTGCCATTTGGGACTTACAGATAGTGAATGTCTGTTCACCATTTTACATTAGTACATATGTGTTTTAATGTGGCAGCGTTTTGACTGATGTGGGTCAGTCACCCTCAGCCTTGTTATTCAAATGAGCCCTGGTCAAATGTAGTGCACTGTATAGGGTGCCATTTGGGACTTACAGATAGTGAATGTCCGCTCACTGTTTTAGATTAGTTCATATGTGTTTGTGTAGCAGTGTTTTGGCCACAGTGGGTCTATGACACCCTCAGCCTTGTTATTCAATTATCACTAATGAATACTTCCTGATATTGATTGGAGACCATTGCCATCTGTCCAGGGTCAAACGTTCACATGTGGACTGAACAATAAGTATTTAGCCACCAGAACATCCGTCCAGGTGGCCATGTAAGCAAAAAGATGTATGAAATACACCAGCATTGGATGAGACTACTGTAGTGCTGTTAGAGAGGGGGAAAGATTTTTGTTGTGGCGCCAGGCAGGTATTTGCACTGCTGATATGAAAGGAGTAGGAGAGAGCACTGCTACCAAACACACATCAGCAGAAGAGACTGCCTAGAGTGTAGTCTGTTGGCCAGTGGAGAGGAAGGATAAGACACATCATATAACCACTAGTCACAGCACGGGTAACCCAACCAATAATAATGATTACAGCAATTAGAGGCAACAGATATTAAACAACCCAGTCATCAACATTATAACATTTGCAATATCTGTATTCATTCCCAGGGGGGGGAGTGTGTGTGTGTGTGTGTGTGTGTGTGTGGAGGGAGTGTGTGTGGAGGGGGGGGTGTGTGTGTGTGTGTGTGTTGAATAGCGGGAACCTGGTAACTGAGGTTTACAGCCCAAAAACCACTACCTTTTCCCAGGAAAGTAACTGCGAGAAACCGGTAAATTCTAATAAATTATTTATATAAACAGTATGGTGAGAAATAGAACTGTTCAATTATAGCCTATGCAATGTCTAAATCTGACTTCTCTACAGCCTCTGCATGATGAATCAATGCTCAGGGTGCGGACAGACAGCCCATCTCAGTGTGGAGTGCAGTTCACCATGCATGTAGACCTATCATCTCATCATGGTCACTTTTTTTCTTGTGACATGAAGGCCTACATTTGTTGCCTATGCAGTAATATAAAGACCCAATGCGCGTCTAATTTACCCATCTCCATCTGCCTTTTTTATTGCCGCTGCAGAGTTTTTTTTAAAACAGCCTATCACTTGAATATCGTTGCTTTAAAAGCGGTGCATGTGTGAGCAGTGTCTCTCTCTCACCATAAACTCTACATTTCCTAGCTTCCCTCTTTCAGGTAATACATTCAATGCAGTATTAGCCTTATTACAGTGCCTTGCAAAAGTATTAATCCCCCTTGGTATTTGTCCTATTTTATTGCATTACAACCTGTAATTTAAGTGGATTTTTATTTGGATTTCATGTAATGGACATACACAAAATAGTCCAAATGGGTGAAGTGAAATGAAAAAGGTAAGTTGTTTAAAAAAAAAATTAAAAGTGGTTTGTGCATTTGTATTCACCCCTTTGCTATGAAGCCCCTAAATAAGATCTGGTGCAACCAATTACCTTCAAATGTCACATAGTTAGTTAGTTTGCATACAGGTGGACTTTATTTAAGTGTCACATGATCTCAGTGTATATATACACATCTGTTCTGAAAGGCCCCAGAGTCTGCAACACCACTAAGCAAGGGGCACCACCATGAAGACCAAGGAGCTCTCCAAACAGGTCAGGGACAAAGTTGTGGAGAAGTACAGATCAGGGTTGGGTTATAATTTTTTTTATCAGAAACTTTGAACATCCCACAGAGCACCATTAAATACATGGAAATAATATGGCACCACAACAAACCTGCCAAGAGAGGGCAGCCCACCAAAACTTACAGACATACAGTAATAGGTGCAAAAGGTGGCTCTACAAACACATGTTTGTTTGACAAATCAAAGTTTATTTGTCACGTGCGCCGAATACAACAGGTGTAGACCTTACAGTGAAATGCTTACTTACAAGCTCTAACCAATAGTGGAAAAAAGGTATTAGGTGAAAAATAGGTAAGTAAAGAAATAAAACAACAGTAAAAAGACAGGCTATATACAGTAGCGAGGCTATAGAAGAAGCGAGGCCACATGCAGTCACGGGTTAGTCAGGCTGATTGAGGTAGTATGTAGATATGGTTAAAGTGACTATGCATGTATGATGAACAGAGTAGCAGTAGCGTAAAAGAGGGGTTGGCGGGTGGTGGCTAGGACACAATGCAGATAGCCCAGTTAGCCAATGTGCGGGGCACTGGTTGGTCGGCCCAATTGAGGTAGTATGTATAGTTAAAGTGATTGCATATATGATAAACAGAGAGTAGCATCAGCGTAAAAGAGGGGTTGGGGGGTGCACACAATGCAAATAGTCTGGGTAGCCATTTGATTACCTGTTCAGGAGTCTTATGGCTTGGGGGTAAAAACTGTTGAAGCCTTTTTGTCCTAGACTTGGCACTCCGGTACCGCTTGCCATGCAGTAGTAGAGAGAACAGTCTATGACTGGGGTGGCTGGGGTCTTTGACAATTTTTAGGGCCTTCCTCTGACACCGCCTGGTGTAGAGGTCCTGGATGGCAGGCAGCTTAGCCCCAGTGATGTACTGGGCCGTACGCACTACCCTCTGTAGTGCCTTGCGGTCAGAGGCAGAGCAATTTCCATACCAGGCAATGATACAACCAGTAAGGATGCTCTCGATGTTGCAGCTGTCGAACCTTTTGAGGATCTCAGGACCCATGCCAAATCTTTTTACTTTCCTGAGGGGGAATAGGCTTTGTCGTGCCCTCTTCACGACTGTCTTGGTGTGTTTGGACGATTCTAGTGTGTTGTTGATGTGGACACCAAGGAACTTGAAGCTCTCAACCTGCTCCACTACAGCCCCATCAATGAGAATGGGGGCGTGCTCGGTCCTCCACAATGTTTCTAGTAAATCATAAGAGCCAAAGTTTGAACGGCCCCAACCGGTTCCAAACACATTGGGAGTAGAATGATAAAACAGGCGATCTAATTTCTAACTTTTATAATCTAAGCACATAGAAAATGACCAAGGCTTCTGTAATGAGTGGCACACACATGAACTGCTGCCCGACCGCTCTCACAAAGGGACCGAAGAGCCATATTTACTTCCTCCTTCCTGACAGCAGGTGCGCTCTTAGTGGCAGCGCACGGCGAAGGCTCCATGCAGGATTTCGACACACAACTTCTTATCCCCAAACAATCTGGAATTATTTACGAAAAAGAGCCAGAGAAAGGATATTATTTCCACAATAGGTAGTAAATGGTTTTATAGTTAATGTTCTATGCTCGTCATGGGTTCATTCAGAGAGGGGCTGGACTGTGCCGTTTTATCTGTGCTCTGTTCACACCAGACATGTCTCTGCTCTGAGTTCAACAGACAGTCTGTCATGTACAGAGCAGAACAACAGTACCAGAACTCCTAGTGCACAGATTTTGGCCTTTACTACTATAGCCCATAGAAACACATTGAATAACGCATTCAAATAGCAAAACATTGT
Source organism: Salmo trutta (assembly GCF_901001165.1). NCBI lineage: Eukaryota > Metazoa > Chordata > Actinopteri > Salmoniformes > Salmonidae > Salmo > Salmo trutta. The sequence continues at coordinate 17,952,346 of NC_042974.1, forward strand.
CAAATAAATAATAAGAAACAAGGTTTTGAAGTGTTTGTCCTAAATCTAGGAGATATAAGAAAGCTCAGGAAATATATATTTAACCCTTTTTTGGGGTAAAAACTACCTTCATACTTTTTTTAAACCAATACCGGTTACCTTCAGACGAGTCCCGTGACACTTGTGGGGGTCTTAAAGAAAAAAAACACATATTTTCATGGGGATTTTTTTTAATGTTACGGTGCGTCAATTGACTCTATGGGGATATTTAACTTAAAGACATTGAGTCTGTAGTAGTAGTAGTAGTAGTAGTAGTAGTAGTAGTAGTAGTTCTTCCTGCTGGGTCTCCAGGTTGATCTACTGTATTGAGTCTCTACTAGTAGTAGTAACAGACTAGTCCCTGCTGGGTCTCCAGGTTGATCTACTGTATTGAGTCTTTACTAGTAGTAGTAACAACAGACTAGTCCCTGCTGGGTCTCCAGGTTGATCTACTGTATTGAGTCTCTACTAGTAGTAGTAACAGTAGACTAGTCCCTGCTGGGTCTCCAGGTTGATCTACTGTATTGAGTCTCTACTAGTAGTAGTAACAGTAGACTAGTCCCTGCTGGGTCTCCAGGTTGATCTACTGTATTGAGTCTCTACTAGTAGTAGTAACAGTAGACTAGTCCCTGCTGGGTCACCAGGTTGATCTACTGTATTGAGTCTCTACTAGTAGTAGTAACAGACTAGTCCCTGCTGGGTCTCCAGGTTGATCTACTGTATTGAGTCTCTACTAGTAGTAGTAACAGTAGACTAGTCCCTGCTGGGTCTCCAGGTTGATCTACTGTATTGAGTCTCTACTAGTAGTCGTGTCATGCATGCAGGGGGGCAGAGGAGAAGAAAAGTTGTTTATAGATCAATTTTCAGATATAATTGATATTGACCACAATTCTTCCCAAAACTCATGAATTGACTAGTGTCTGGCGTCGTTGGTTAACCTCAGTGAAAGGCAGATGTCTGAGGTGTGTATCAGTACTAAATATTCATTACTTCTCTCCCTCCTGCAGACACCTGTTATGTGCTGTCGTTTGCCATCATTATGTTGAACACCAGCCTGCACAACCCCAATGTCAGAGACAAGCCCCCTGTAGAGAGATTCATCTCCATGAACAGAGGCATCAACGAGGGAGGAGACCTGCCAGAGGAACTACTCAGGGTGAGAGTGTGCGTGTGTTTGTGTGCGTGTGTAGAGCAAATGTTTTTTCCATTACTCCATTACAACCTTTTTGTATTCTATTTGACAGAATTTATTTGACAGCATAAAAAATGAGCCCTTCAAAATCCCAGAGGACGATGGCAACGATCTGACACATACGTTCTTCAACCCTGACAGAGAGGGATGGCTACTGAAATTAGGTGAGTGACGACCAAAGAATCCACATCTTGGTTCACCAACATAACTCCAAATATTCTATATCCTATCCTTTTCCACTACATTGTTGTGCAGATGGCAATGATCTCAGGATATGATCTAATGTTAGCAATGTGAAAAACTCGTATTATTTCTGCACTACTGTCTCATTCTTGTCTTTTCTCTCTCACTCCAAGCATGGTCTGTGACTCAGCTGCTTCTCTCTCTGTCCTTGGTTTATGCCCTTACTGTTAAATGTGCCCTCTTGTTTTCCCTCACACCCTTTGACCTGTCACCTTTCTGTTCTGTGACTGGCTGTTTCTTCTTACTCTGCACTAGGAGGTAGGTACCCCTCGATCCCAGTAGAAGTTGCCCCTAACTACTGATACAGGCCGTAAACTGATCCTAGATCTGTGGTTAGGGACAACTTCTCTCCCAACCTTCCCTCCCTCCCTGCAGCTGCCTCATCCTGAGGACCCATGCTAACATGTAAATCTAGTGGTTAATCTTCTTAGTCAACAGATGTATCAGCTGCTAGCTGGTTAGTGCTCATCTATTAGCTTGCTTGTTAGTTTTTCCAGCCCATGTGACCTGACCAGGAAAAACTCAGGGGCCTAGTTATTATAGCATCTAGCTTAAATAAGGCCCCAGGAAGGGGTGCATTTATTTAATTTTGGTCATGGGTTTGCACTTGGAGAATGTGTTCTGAATGCTACAGTATGTGTTGATCTTGTGGTGTTCTGAGTTCCTCCTGCTGCTGCCCTACAGGCCTGAAACATATCCTGCTGCTGCCCTCCAGGCCTCAAACACATATCCTGCTTCCCCCCAGGCCTCAAACACATACCCTCCTGCCGCTGCCCTCCAGGCCTCAAACACATACCCTCCTGCTGCTGCCCTCCAGGCCTCAAACACATACCCTCCTGCCGCTGCCCTCCAGGCCTCAAACACATATCTTGCTGCTGCCCTCCAGGCCTGAAACGCATCCTGCTGCTTTCCTACTTCCTCCTCCTATCTGGGTGCGTCTCAAATGGCTACTGGTGAAAATAGTGCACAATATTGTAGAGTGCCATTTGGCACGAAACCTATCTATCCATTAGGATCCTCCTCTTTCCATCCCACCGGCTGCACTTGCCAGATAATTTTAGTTTGTTTTCCTCTCGGAGTTGCATGCATTACATCTGTATGCTGATTTTAGCATCCTTTTGGAAGGAGCTGCCTGTTAGCCACCTTGGTTTTTATGATTTAGTTAAATGGGTCATTACCGTAGCCTGTCAGGTAGTTAAATGGGTCATTACCGTAGCCTGTCAGGTAGTTAAATGGGTCATTACCGCAGCCTGTCAGGTAGTTAAATGGGTCATTACCGCAGCCTGTCAGGTAGTTAAATGGGTCATTACCGCAGCCTGTCAGGTAGTTAAATGGGTCATTACCGCAGCCTGTCAGGTAGTTAGTGCCTTTGGAAAGTATTCAGACCCCTTGACTTTTTTCACATTTTGTTAGGTTACAGCCTTATTCTAAAATGGATTGTTTTTTTTCGCTCATCAATAATGACAAAGCAAAAACAGGTTGTTTAGAAATTTGTGCTAATTCATAAATGTGTAAACTGATATTACATTTACATAATTATTCAGACCCTTCACTCAGTACTTTGTTGAAGCACCTTTGGCAGCGATTACAGCCTCGAGTCTTCTTGGGTATGACGCTACAAGCTTGGCACACCTGTATTTGGGGAATTTCTCCCATTCTTTTCTGCAGTTCTGTCAGGTTGGATGGGGAGCGTCGCTGCACAGCCATTTTCAGCTCTCTCCAGAGATGCCTGGATCAGGTTTAAGTCCAGGCTCTGGCTGGGCCATTCAAGGACATTCAGAGACTTGTCCTGAAGGCACTCCTGTGTTGTCTTGGCTGTGTGCTTAGGGTTGTTGTCCTGTTGGAAGCTGAACCTTTGCCCCAGTCTAAGGCCCTGAGCGCTATATAGCAGGTTTTCATCAAGGATCTCTCTATACTTTGCTCTGTTCATCTTTCCCTAGATCCTGACTAGTCTCCCAGTCCCTGCTGCTGAAAAACATTCCCACAGCATGATGCTGCCACCACCATGCTTCACCGTAGGGATGGTGCCAGGTTTCCTACAGACATGATGCTTGGCATTCAGGCCAAAGAATTCAATCTTGGTTTCATCAGACCAGAGATTCTTGTTTCTCATGGTCTGAGAGTCTTTAGGTGCCTTTTGGCAAACTCCAAGCTGGCTGTCATGTGCCTTTTACTGAGGAGTGTCTTCTGTCTGGCCACTCTACCATAAAGGGCTTGATTGGTAGAGTGCTGCAGAGATGGTTGTCCTTCTGGAAGGTTTTCCCATCTCCACAGAGGAACTTTGGAGCTCTGTTAGAGTGACCATCGGGTTCTTCACCTCCCTGACCAAGGCCTTTCTCCCCAGATTGCTCATTTTGGCTGTGCGGCCAGCTCTTGGAAGAGTTGGTGGTTCCAAACTTCTTCCATTTAAGAATGATGGAGGCCACTGTGTTCTTGGATCTTCAATGCTGCAGAAATGTGTTGGTACTCTTCCAGATCTGTCCCTCGGCACAATCCCGTCTCTGACCTCCACAGACAATTCCTTCAACCTCATGGCTTGGTTATTGCTCTTACATGCACTGACAACTGTGGGACCTTATATAGACAGGTTTGTGCCTTTCCAAATCATGTCCAATCAATTGAGTTTACCACAGGTGGAATCAAATTGTAGAACATCTCAAGGATGATCAATGGTTGCTTTTCCTTCACTCTGCAGTCTCTGCAACTCAACCCAATTTGAGATGGTTTAGGATGATGTTGGGTGATTTGTGGAGGCCAGGTCATCTGATGCAGCACTCCATCACTCTCCTTCTTGGTCAAATAACCCTTACACAGCCTGGAGGTGTGTTTGGGGTCATTGTCCTGTTGAAAAACAAATGATAGTGGGACTAAGTGCAAACCAGATGGGATGGCGTATCGCTGCAGAATGCTGTGGTAGTCATGCTGGTTAAGTGTGCCTTGAATTGTAAATAAATCAGACGGTGTCACCAGCAAAGCACCCCAACACCATCACACCTCCATGCTTCACGGTGGGAACCACACATGTGGTGATCATCTGTTCACCTACTCTGCGTCTCACAAAGACACGGCGGTTGGAACCAAAAATCTCAAATTTGGACTCATCAGACCAAAGGACAGATTCCCACCGGTCTAATGTCCATTGCTCGTGTTTCTTGGCCCTGATCCACCCCTAAAATATAAAGTATAATAATACCAGAGTAATACTATAGTAATCATAAGTATACTAACATAGTATTACATAGATTATTGACTGCTTGCATCATTTTGGTTTAATTAACAAACTCAAATAATCCTTAATCTGGACAACTGTAGAGAATTATCTGCATTTATCTGCTGACAAAGGCTTGACTCGAAGAGTTAATGCTAACTCCATATCATTAAGGAGATATTCTTCCTGAAAAAATGCAGCGTCTGAGAATTGTATCTTGTTCCTCACACTCCCTGGTTGGCCGGACACACTGGCTTCCCGGTACAGAGAGGTATTTGGCCATGTGAAAAGAACTGAGTTCAGACTATGATGAATGTTTCTATAAAATGGGACCACATCCCCATTTTGTATTGATAGTTAGTACTTGATCAGGAATTTAAACAAGCAAACTCATTGCAGTAAACTCGCTTACTAGTGTATTGTTACAGAAATGCGGAATGAATAATTGTCCCTCTCTTTTCACTTTATATCTGCAAAATAATGAAATAAAATGAAGATGTATCACTTTTAAGAGGCAAATGTCTTTATTATGCAGTGGGCTGGGTATACTGTGATGTCAGTCTGAATGCATTGCCACCCCTGACCAATGAACCATGCTCCCCAGCTCCGGCTGCATTTCTGGGATTTCTCCCCAAATTCAACCCACATTTTGACTGTTTTCACAAGCAATACCTGAACTGCTTTGGGACCTCTAGGGAGGCTGAGCGGTGGGAGATATTGGGCCCCTGATTGAATCAGCCTAATGGACAGACTGCCAATCAGATAGGAAGAGTACCCTACGGTCTGAGGGCTGGACTATAGGCTAGTCTGTCTGTCTCAACATTGAGTCTCAAAGGAAATGTTCATAATTGCTGTTGCAGTTTGCACTGAAATTAGTCTATGAGAAAGGCTTTGCTGGTTGCTGAAAGATCGACATTAAGCAGCCTCCATCTAAACCCTTTCCCATAGTATTGTATATGCCCAAGAGATTAGCATCCACATGCCATGCTAGGGTATATTCAGGAGGGTGCAACATTACAGAACATTCAGTTAGAAATAGATTGCCTAGAACAGATATCATGTAGAATATAGGGAATCAGGTCAACTCTATACATTACGGTTAGTATTGCAGATAGAAATGTATCACCTCATTGGCTGTGTAGCCTACAGCACTGCCTCTCTGCATGGCTTGGCCAATGGCTCTTCCCTGTCTGTGGTTGTTACTCAACATGTCTCTTTGAGGATATAACTTGTTACTCAACATGTCTGGTATATTTCTCTACAGGTGGAAGAGTGAAGACCTGGAAGAGACGGTGGTTCATTCTGACTGACAACTGCCTGTACTACTTTGAATACACAACGGTAAGTTAGTGTGTGGTTTTATCAATGAGACCTCCGGAGCAGATGCAGCCTGGCCATTTGCCCTAAATGCACCATGGTCCAGCAATTAACACAATGCATGGAACCATCTGGGAGGTCTGCTGCACATCTGGCCTAGCCCAGACCCCCCCCCCCCCCATTATCCTATACACACTGATGAGAGCACAGCCCCAACACACCACAGCTTAGAGCCCACTCCCAGCACTGAGCCCAGTCCCTGGACGTCCCCTCCCTGCTGTGTTCTCTCATTAAGAGAAAGACCGGGCTGTTCTGTTCAAGGTCTCCTCAGCCCCCAGACACAATAGAAGCCCACTGTCGGATTGGGTTACTTCTCCCATAAGTAACTTCCTCACACAGTAGAATACTGTCTGAATATTGCTGATTTATACACACTTATGTGAATAACACACATTACAAATGTGTTTTTTACTTATTGAACCAGCTGCACAAAACAATTGGCCTGTAAGTATATGCTGTGTGGCTACATATTAAATAAATGAATGTGTTCTTCACGTCTGCAGGACAAGGAACCTCGTGGGATCATTCCTTTGGAGAACCTCAGTATAAGAGAGGTGGATGAGCCCAGGAAACCTGTAAGTTCCTCAAAATATACTGAAACACTTTCTAAGAAAGGGCTAATAAAGCACTGAACACTTCTAGTCCCTCTTCACCGGGACTCACTGTCCCTCTTCACCGTAACTAATTATTTGTCTTCACCGTAACTAGTTCTGTACTCTCACCTCTCTCTATTTTGGACCCTGTTGTCCAATCAGAACTGTTTCGAGCTCTACAACCCCAACCACAAGGGTTCGCTGATCAAGGCGTGTAAGACTGAGGCGGACGGCCGGGTCGTCGAGGGCAACCACACAGTGTACAGGATATCAGCGCCCACCACAGAGGAGAAGGAAGAGTGGATCAAATCCATCAAGTATGTTTTTTGGGAGTTTTACCCCCATGTAAACACAACAGATATTACTCACCTGGGTCCAAAGCCCATAGTCATCTGTTAGGAGACACCAGTGAATCTCAACGATTCAATGGCAAAGCTAGGATTAAACCAGTATGTATGTATCCACTGACACTTCTTTGAAGATGGGTTGGTCTTCACACACAGCACCATGACCATGTGTGAACTCTTTGATGTAACTGTGTGACAGACTAACCCATATGGCTGAGAGGCTCACTTTCTCAGTGTGCGGTGGACAAGACTGGGCTCGGAGTTGATCTGAGCTCTCTGGAGGTTAAATGGGTTTCTGTTTGATAAAGACATTTACATTTACGTCATTTAGCAGACGCTCTTATCCAGAGCGACTTACAAATTGGTGCATTCACCTTATGATATCCAGTGGAACAACCACTTTACAATAGTACATCTATATCTTTTTGGGGGGGTGGGTGGGTTACTTAATCCTATCCCAGGTATTCCTTAAAGAGGTGGGGTTTCAGGTGTCTCCGGAAGGTGGTGATTGACTCCGCTGTCCTGGCGTCGTGAGGGAGCTTGTCCCACCATTGGGGTGCCAGAGCAGCGAACAGTTTTGACTGGGCTGAGCAGGAACTGTGCTTCCGCAGAGGTAGGGAGGCGAGCAGGCCAGAGGTGGTTGAACGCAGTGCCCTTGTTTGGGTGTAGGGACTGATCAGAGCCTGAAGGTACGGAGGTGCCGTTCCCCTCACAGCTCCGTAGGCAAGCACCATGGTCTTGTAGCAGATGCGAGCTTCAACTGGAAGCCAGTGGAGTGTGCGGAGGAGCGGGGTGACGTGAGAGAACTTGGGAAGGTTGAACACCAGACGGGCTGCGGCGTTCTGGATGAGTTGTAGGGGTTTAAGGGCACAGGCAGGGAGCCCCGCCAGCAGCGAGTTGCAGTAATCCAGACGGGAGATGACAAGTGCCTGGATTAGGACCTGCGCCGCTTCCTGTGTGAGGCAGGGTCGTACTCTGCGAATGTTGTAGAGCATGAACCTACAGGATCGGGTCACCGCCTTGATGTTAGCGGAGAACAACAGGGTGTTGTCCAGGGTCACGCCAAGGCTCTTAGCACTCTGGGAGGAGGACACAATGGAGTTGTCAACTGTGATGGCGAGATCATGGAACGGGCAGTCCTTCCCCGGGAGGAAGGGCAGCTCCGTCTTGCCAAGGTTCAGCTTGAGGTGGTGATCCGTCATCCACACTGATATGTCTGCCAGACATGCAGAGATGCGATTTGCCACCTGGTTATCAGAAGGGGGAAAGGAGAAGATGAATTGTGTGTCGTCTGCGTAGCAATGATAGGAGAGACCATGTGAGGATATGACAGAGCCAAGTGACTTGGTGTATAGCGAGAATAGGAGAGGGCCTAGAACTGAGCCCTGGGGGACACCAGTGGTGAGAGCACGTGTTGCGGAGACGGATTCTTGCCATGCCACCTGGTAGGAGCGACCTGTCAGGTAGGACGCAATCCAAGAGTGAGCCGCGCCGGAGATGCCCAACTCGGAGAGGGTGGAGAGGAGGATCTGATGGTTCACAGTATCAAAGGCAGCAGATGGGTCTAGAAGGATGAGAGCAGAGGAGAGAGAGTTAGCTTTAGCAGTGCGGAGAGCCTCCGTGACACAGAGAAGAGCAGTCTCAGTTGAATGACCAGTCTTGAAACCTGACTGATTTGGATCAAGAAGGTCATTCTGAGAGAGATGGCAAGAGAGCTGGCCAAGGACGGCACGCTCAAGAGTTTTGGAGAGGAAAGAAAGAAGGGATACTGGTCTGTAGTTGTTGACATCGGAGGGATCGAGTGTAGGTTTTTTGAGAAGGGGTGCAACTCTCGCTCTCTTGAAGATGGAAGGGACGTAGCCAGCAGTCAAGGATGAGTTGATGAGCGGGGTGAGGTAAGGGAGAAGGTCTCCGGAAATGGTCTGGAGAGGAGGGGATAGGGTCAAGCGGGCAGGTTGTTGGGCGGCCGGCCGTCACAAGTCGCAAGATTTCATCTGGAGAGAGAGAGGAGAAAGAGGTCAAAGCATAGGGTAGGGCAGTGTGAGCAGGACCAGCGGTGTCGCTTGACTTAACAAACGAGGATCGGATGTCGTCGACCTTTTCAAAATGGTTGACGAAGTCATCCGCAGAGAGGGAGGGGGGGGGATTCAGGAGGGAGGAGAAGGTGGCAAAGAGCTTCCTAGGCAGATGCTTGGAATTTAGAGTGGTAGAAAGTGGCTTTAGCAGCAGAAACAGAGGAAGAAAATGAGGAGGGAGTGAAAAGATGCCAGGTCCGCAGGGAGGCTAGTTTTCCTCCATTTCCGCTCGGCTGCCCGGAGCCCTGTTCTGTGAGCTCGCAATGAGTCGTCAAGCCACGGAGCAGGAGGGGAGGACCGAGCCGGCCAGGAGGATAGGGGACATAGCGAGTCAAAGGATGCAGAAAGGGAGGAGAGGAGGGTTGAGGAGGCAGAATCAGGAGATAGGTTGGAGAAGGTTTGAGCAGAGGGAAGAGATGATAGGATGGAAGAGGAGAGAGTAGCATGAGAGAGAGAGCGACGGTTTTAACGGCGCAATACCATCTGAGTAGGGGCAGAGTGAGTAGTGTTGGAGGAGTGCGAGAGGGAAAAGGATACAAGGTAGTGGTCGGAGACTTGGAGGGGAGGTGCAGTGAGATTGGTAGAAGAACAGCATCTAGTAAAGATGAGGTCAAGCGTATTGCCTGCCTTGTGAGTAGGGGGTGACGGTGAGAGGGTGAGGTCAACAGAGGAGTGGAAAGAAGGAGGCAGAGAGAAATGCGTCAAAGGTAGATATAGGGAGGTTAAAGTCACCCAGAACTGTGAGGGGTGAGCCATCCTCAGGAAAGGAACTTATCAAGGCGTCAAGCTCATTGATGAACTCTCCAAGGGAGCCCTGTAGATTGTCCTGTAGGCAGGAGAGCTAGAACACACACACTACACTCTTTTTCTAGCATTCTGCCTCAATTCATTTCTCCATGTTTTTGCAAAATCCACACTATTTATCAGACACTAATGCTGTCTAGTTAAGGAGAGAAATAATGATGAAAGTGCTGTGTTAAATTGGACCCAGAGGGTGATTGATCATAGCTCCTCTCAGCTGAGCTTTCCAATGATCAATATCTGCTGGGGAAATCATATTATATGATGCTCTCGTCAGGCATGAAGATATAGAAACACCATTAGGATTGAACGCTGGGTTTCCATTAGAACCAACAGAATAGATTTTTCTGCTCGTGCCACAACCTTATTGGCAAGCTTGTTTGGATGACGTGGATGCCATACACAGGGGACCATGAATATGTCAACTTTAGTTCTGCAATTATCATAACTTTAGATAGGATGTTGGAAAATGAGTTTATAGTGGGAGAATTGGGAAACCAGTGCCAATCCTAGTCCATACCAGCCCTGTATGAAATTTCAGCCATAGGTCAACTTTATAGGACTCCATTGTTGTAGCTGTCAGACTGAGACAGTGTGACAGACTGTGCAGAAGAGGCCAGACCTGGGTTGCTTTACCTCACATACACCCTCTCTGTACTCTGAGCCCGCTTCAGTCTCCCCTGTGGTCAGCATGATACACACACCGAACGGCCATCCCAGCATGTCCTGTGTTCCTACTGCCAGGAAAGCAGTGAATTACTTGGCCCTATTACGGTCCCGTTGGATGCAAGGCTTGGACCTCTATCGGTTTTCCCCTCTGCAGTCTCCAAGGGAAAATAGGGGTGTATTATAGTCTAGACCGTCTGCACTAATGTACCAAAGAACACACCTGTTGTCCTGTCAACTCGTTTCAATTTTTACTAATGACATGCCACTGACTTTGAGTGTGTCCATGTATGTGGATGACTCAACACTATACACGTCAGCTACTGAAATCACTGCAACACTCAACAAAGAGCTGCCGTTCGTTTCAGAATGGGTGGCAAGGAATAAGTTAGTCCTAAATATTTAAAAAACTAAAAGCATTATATTTTGGACAAATCATTCACTAAATCTTGTAATGAATAATGTGGTGATTGAGCAAGTTGAGGTGACTAAACTTCTTAGAGTAACCCTGGATTTTAAACTGTCATGGTCAAAACATTGATGCAACAGTAACTAAGGTGGGGAGAAGTCTGTCCATAATAAAGCTCTGCTCTGCCTTCTTAACAGTACTATCAACAAGGCAGGTCCTACAGCCTCTGGTTTTGTCTCACCTGGACTGCTGTTCAGTCGTGTGGTCAGGTGCCACAAAGAGGGACTTGGGAAAATTGCAATTGGCTCAGAACGGGGCAGCACAGCTGGTCCTTGGATGTACACAGAGAGCTAATATTAATAATATGCATGTCAATCTCTCCTGGCTCAAAGTGGAGGAGAGATTGACTTCATCACTACTTGTATTTATAAGAGGTATTGACATGTTGAGTGCACCAAGGTGTCTGTTTGAAATACTGGCACACAGCTCGGACACCCATGCATACCCTACAAGACATGCCACAAGAGGTCTCTTCACAGTTCCCATGTCCAGAACAGAATTTGGGAAGTGCACAGGACTACATGGAACTCTATTCCACATCAAGTAACTCATGCAAGCAGTAGAATTACATTTAAAAAATAACAGATAAAAATACACCTTTTGGAACAGCGGGGACTGTGAAGCAACAAACATGCATACAAACACACAATAACATACGCACTATACACACGTACCCATGGATTTTGTAGATATGTGGTAGTAGAGTAGGGGCCTGAGGGCACACACTTAGTGTGTTGTGAATGTATAACTGCTTTAATTTTGATGGACCCCAGGAATAGTAGCTGCTGCCTTGGCAGGAACTAATGGGGATCCATAATAAATACAAATGAGAAACTGCTTGATTGTGTTACAGCTCTGTTGAGGTCCTCTGTCAGAGCAGAATGATGCAATGCAATGTTTTTCTTGGACAACAATGTAGGTTAAAATGTGAACTGTGCTGATACTGAATGTAGTAAAGCTGGGGAAATGATTCCCCCGCCTGCTCATGAAGGGTAAAGCTGGGGAAATGATTCCCCCGCCTGCTCATGAAGGGTAAAGCTGGGGAAATGATTCCCCCGCCTGCTCATGAAGGGTAAAGCTGGGGAAATGATTCCCCCGCCTGCTCATGAAGGGTAAAGCTGGGGAAATGATTCCCCCGCCTGCTCATGAAGGGTAAAGCTGGGGAAATGATTCCCCCGCCTGCTCATGAAGGGTAAAGCTGGGGAAATGATTCCCCCGCCTGCTCATGAAGGGTAAAGCTGGGGAAATGATTCCCCCGCCTGCCCATGAAGGGTAAAGCTGGGGAAATGATTCCCCCGCCTGCCCATGAAGGGTAAAGCTGGGGAAATGATTCCCCCGCCTGCCCATGAAGGGTAAAGCTGGGGAAATGATTCCCCCGCCTGCTCATGAAGGGTAAAGCTGGGGAAATGATTCCCCCGCCTGCTCATGAAGACGTACATAGGCTACTGTAATACACAACCATTGTCTGGTTATGAAAAATAATCTCTTCTTTCTGCAGAGCAAGCATCAGCAGGGATCCTTTCTATGACATGCTGGCAACCAGGAAGCGGAGAATAGCCAATAAGAAGTGAGGAGGAGCGCCTGGCCACACCCTCCCCATCATCAGTGACACCAGCATAGACCCTGGTCTGTCCAGGAGACCAGGGGGGTCTCTTTCACTCAGCCCAGGGACAGGACACATGGCTGCGCGGCCACAGCAGAGACCAGGGTAAGGGGATCCAGATGTAGTGGGGAATTGACTTTGGATGCTACACCTCTCCACTTCATCAGTATGGATAAAGGACAAGATGGGAAGGGCACTTGATATTTTGGTCATCAATTTCTTTTCAGATGTTGTGTGAATACAATACAATTCACACAACTGTAAATTCTATGAAGTGTGAATGCACAGTATTGTGAGGACACAATGAGAAACAGTATGGTCTGTGCTTCCCTAATGTCCCCACACAGACTGAGCTTTCGTCAGCCATATAAGCAGGCTCAAAGAAACATGGATATTGTTGCCCTCTAGTGGGTGAGTTGAGTATGATTTCAATGTCAGAAGAGCCTCAATTTCTGAATCAGCTGGTCTGATTTTCCACCCCTAAAACGATTGACACTAATACAATAGGGATGGGTTTTTATTTTTTTCAATTTCTGTTTAACAATGAGATGCCCATGCCAGAGAGAGATCTCTATGGTGAAGGATGCCATTTTGTCTTAGAGCTATAATACATTGTCATGTTTGTGGGACAGTTATCTAAAGCTAGTTTATGTAGGATTCAAAGTCCACCGCTATAAAAAATATTTTTCATATTATTTTCTCTAATTACAAAAATGTTTTTTCATCTTTACTGTGTGTGTGTGTGTGTATATATACACTGTACATAATGTTTATCATTTGTGTTTCTGTAGCATGTAAAAGTTATGGCTAGCCTACACCCGCTTAAAGTTGAGCATTACAGAGTACATACTGCAGTGGAAGAAACCCTGAACTCCAACTCCTCAGAGCAAATGGAGGAGAAAAAAAAGATTGTTCATATTTCTAAAATAAACAGAATGACGTAACAGCCAAGCCAGCTCAAGGTGAAACAACTCCTCACTAGTGGCTCTACTCAATCTGGATCGCTGAAGTTCAGCGTCATGATTGAAATATAAAGGCAACGTTCCTGCGTTAGCGGTGACTGCATGTACACTGAACACTGCATGTACACTGAACACATATGTCGGCTCAATCGGAAATGATCTTTCCATTTCTATCGCGCAATCTGTAACGCTTCAGTGATAGACTAAAGAGCGCCTCAAGGTTTGGATCTACAACACCCCAGGGTGAGACTGACAGATCAGTGAACTTTCTACAGGTCCAAGTTGTGTAAAAGTTCACAAGATTCTCAGCGTTGCAGGAGCCTTTGAACTGTTGAGGATTTTGAATAAAATAAAATGTTCAGATATTCTCCTGTGTCACTGACCAGTCTGAGTACCCAGTCCTGGTTTGAACTCCCTCACTGTCATTGTGTAACCTAGAAACAATATGAAAAATGACCTTATGACTGTTAGCCTTGAATCCAGAGTGTTTCAGTCTTGTCTGACAATCTTAAAAGCAATCAATTAAACAATAGCTCATAAGCAAAATCTTTTACCAAAATTCAGAGAACGGACTTCATCCGTCCAATACAAAGGCAGACACTATTCCCATCGGTGTGTACATGCCCAGTTAATCAACAGCTTTCACTCCAACAAACAATGTGTGTAAACAAAGTAAGATGAGTTACTTTGACATTAGCAAATGTATTTACGGCTTTTTATATACCTTGTACAATGTATAAATTTGACATGCTATTGTAGAACTAAAAACGTGTTAACATGAACATTGTCTTTTTAGGTAGAAAAAAAACTAAACAAGCAAACCATCCTACCCATTTCACTGACTTGTGTCCATAGAACAAGGTCTAAATTACATCGTGGTAATTCTCTAAAACAAAACTATTCTCTATCTGTATTCCTGATACAGGACTTATGTTTAAAAAATAATAACTGATAGTACAGTTCAAAATTAAATTCACAGTATTTCTTATGGACGCTAGAAAACAGAATTTTTAAAAAGCAGAAACACAGGTCCAAAGCCATAAGTGGTAACATGATTCATTTTCAGCTTTTTTTTAATGCTTGAATAACAAGTTAAAATCATTGGAAATCTCAGTGAGAGCGAGGGAAATCTTTCTTCTCCTGTGAAGGATTCAGAGAGACGATCTTAGGCTTTAGAAAGTAACAAAGAGCTGTCCTGAAGTGTCTCCAGGGTAGGTGGAGTTGTGTTAAGTGCACATGTAGTCACAACAGCCCAGCTGCATGGGGCCCAGGCCAGCTCCTCCTTCTCCAGACACTACTCACTCCATAACGTTTCCCTCCATCAGAGAGAGGTTTTATACCTCCACCTATACAGATATGTGGATAATGGTGACAAACTTGTAGCCAACTGATGTACTATCAAACAGGTCATCTCCTAGGCAACAAAACTATTCGTCTTCCTCTTTTTGGATTATTTAACCAGTTGATCAGTTCTCTGAGGAGGAATAAGTCTCGTTTGAACAAAGTCCTGAGTCTTCCACTGTGCAGCTTATTCTTTTGTTAATTATTTATCATAATGTACGTTGAGTGACAAGTGTACACCGCTGAAGAGTGAATTTGAAAAAAAAATCTTTAAAAAAGAATCTAGTAGAATCTTAATTTCTCATGTGGTAAAAATACAGTATATTCCCAATAATACAGCACCACGTTCAAATATTCGGGATGACATTCCTGTTGCCGTTGAATTTCACTTAAAGGTTGATATTTAAAGTATTCCAAGTCTGCAATGAGAGGGAAAGATGTCAGGTTTGCAGACAGTCCCATCAGTCTTTACACAATCAAGATGAGTTGAAATCGGCTTCTGTTTTTCCACTCATAACCATGCATAGAGATTCTGAGAGTAAGACCGAGGCAAAGGAAAGATACTTACATTGTTCTGTGTCTCTGGTCGAACAGAGAAAATCTACTGTCTAAGGTCATTGCACAGTCCATTGGTAGAACATTCGTGGGAGTTTCCATTGGGTTGACCTAAGCCATTACCTACAACAAAACATTATGGTCAAAATGATAGATTAACACCGTGACAAACTGAGAAACAACTGCACCTATAGAAACCACATCTGCTTGTTTTTTTTACCTGTGTGTTCGTTGAAGTGGTGGTGCGATGCGTTTTGAGGAGCTGCTGTTGATCCATCACGAGAGGAGAAGGAGCGGTCGTTGTCATCGGCGCAATGGCGTTTCTTGGGGTAGCTGTTGTCATAGCCATCGTCCTGGTAACGTCGCTTCTTGCTCGCCCTCTCATCGTCGCTGCTGCTTGCCCTGCGACCCTCCCGGGGGGCATTGGGGTCACGGTGCCCCTCGGAACTCTGGGTAGAGCGGATCTCACCCCCCGACTTCTCATCCTCCGTGTCAGTGTCGTACCTCCTACTTTTCTTGTGTTTGGAGGAACTGCTGCCGTCGGCTGTCCTGTCAGAGGAATCCACGTCAAAGGTCCTGGAAGAAAGAACACCCAGGTCAGAGTTAATATAGATCAGTTGTTACTTTATCTGACATTGTCTCATTGTGGAGGCTTAAGAGAGAAGACTGCCTTACCTATTCTCTCGGTGCCTCTCTCTGCCCTTGGACTTCTTCTTATTGGGTTTCTTGGCCCGACGCTCCTCAGAGCTGTCCTTTCTCTCCTCTCTGTGAGGCTCGGGTTGTTTCTCCTGGGCTGGTCTGGCTGGGGAAAGGGCTGGGCGAGGGAGGGACTGACTGGGCTTGGTGCTGGAGCTCAGTGGGGTGGGCAGGGGGGTCTCCTGTGAAGGGTAGTAACCCCTCTCTTTACCTTCATCCCTCCACCTTGAGCGTCCATGAGGCTCCTCTCTGTGTGGGAGGCTGTGGTGGCTGTGCTCCCTCCTATTCCTGTCCTCTCTCATTCTGTGGTGGTAATGGTGGTGACAGCGGTCCCTGTCCCTCTCTCTGGGGTGATAGCGTCGCTGCGAGAGGAATGCCTCAGACTCCCAGTTCCGGTGTCTGTCCCGGCTGAGCGAGCGGTCCCGGTACGACCGGTGGTGGTCTCTGTCTCGGTGATCTCGCCGGTGCCGGTAGTGGTCTGAGTCATGGTCCCGGTTGCGTTCACGGCTCCTGTCCCGGTGGTACCTATCCCCTTCTCCGTCTTTATCCCGGTCAGAAGAGTACAGCCGGTCTCGATCCCTATCGCGGTCTGAAGAATGTAGTCGGCCTTTCTCCTTATCCCGATCGGAAGAGTTCAACCCGCCTTTCTCCTCCCGATCGGAAGAGTACATCTGGTCTCTTCCCTCTCTGGAGCTGGGCTTTCCATCCAGCCCTGCAGCTGGGCTGTTCTGGGTCTCCCTGACGTCCTCCCCAGATCCCCTGTGTGGGGCTCCGAGGCCTGGTCCGGAGAGGGCTGGGGCGACTGGTGTACTGAGGGCGCGGGGGGTGGGCTGGAGGAATAAGACCCCAGGGTTGGAGCTGGATTCCCTCAAGGCGGTAAGTGGTTTAGCTCCAACATCAGCCATTGAGGATGGAGGTTTAGCAGCAGTTGATGGTGCGTGGTGAGGGAGGGGGCCAGAGTGACTTTTAGCCCTTTTCTCTGAGGTGAGGGAGAGGCGGCTGTCGATGTCGGCACTGTGCAGGCCTTGAGAGGTGCTGGCCTGGCTGGGGGTGGCGCAATACACCTCTTTGCTGTAGAAAAAGACAACATTTCATGAATTACTGGATCTTCAAATCATCAAGCAAAGTGGATCAAAAAAAGAGGATTTGATCACGCTCACCTTGGGCCACTGTGGTGAGCCTCCGCCCCATTAGACATGCTGGAACCCAAACCGGGCGACATCGCATGACCATTACCGTGGATCTGCACAACAACAGACACATAATGAGTACACAGGTGTTTGTGTGAATCCGTTCACTAATGTGATTTGTGGAGTTCAGTAAAGTATTTAAAATGTGTCGACTGAGTATAGGTACCTTCTCAGGGTGTTTGATGCCATTGATGTTGCAGTGTCCGTTCTGGCTGAGTTTGGAGAAGCTGTTGGTCCCGTTACGGTGCATGGTAGCCTGGCCGTTACCGATGGTCTTGAGGGCCAGCACTCTGGGGACGGGGCCGTAGATGGTCTCTCCCTTCCTCCCGTTAACGTGAGGCTTAGCCGTGCCGTTCCCCAGACCACTGCCTCCCTCCTGGTCCGACTCCTCTGACGACTCCTGGCCGTACGGCACCAGCAACGACGCCCCGTGACCGTTACCGGAGGGAGTGCCGTTAACGCGAGGATCCCGGGGCGTAGACATGTCTGATGTAGACTGTGATGAAGAGGACGGCTCGGCGTACGAGGATGATGAGGGGCGGATCTGTTTGCCCTGACCTATGAAGAAGGAGAGCTTCTGGCGCTTGGCGGGGTCAGGGATGCCTGTGGGACGGCTGAGAGGATGGGAGGAAGAGGTGGCCAGCGGGCTGTAGCTAGTCTTGCCCATGCTGCTGTCACTGCTGGTGCTGGGCTTAGAGCCAGAGGGGTAGTCCCTTAGCGAGCCGTTCCCATTGACATGAAAGATGTTCTGGGGGGGGGAGGGAGGGGAGACACATTGGTTACAGGCTCTTACTAAACATCTTGCCTCTGAACAGATGATTGTGTTTAGGCTGTACCTTGGCCATGTGTGGGGGCAGCTGTGGCCCTATGAAGCCAGTGTTGGTGTGTCGTGGCCCAATGTTGACCCGGGGAGTGAGGATGGGGCGGGGGGACGACTGGCCGAGGGGCCCCGGGGTCCGACTCGTGTGATTGTAGTCCCCTCCGTTCTTCAGATCAGGTGACCTGGTGGCCAGAACAGGCAGCACCCAACACAGATAAAAAAAACTCAACCACAAAGGGAAAATGACCTGCGCAGAACTGTTGCGTGGTCCAACACAATGCTTTAACATGCCAATATTTTACACCATTCAAACAAGGCTCCCCTTGGTTGACAGGGTGTACACTACACAGTGAATGGGAGCTACTCACCTGATGTAGAAGAGGACGTAAGCCTGCTGGTTGAGGACTGACCTGATGTCACTGACCAACACAGAGGAGTCATTCAACTGGTACCACTGGCCATTGCTAGCCTGAAAAAGAGAGGCTTATAAAACATGCATCACACTGACATACGTAAGCATTAACATAATCCTTTATAGAAGACTGTAATCAAACATCTGGCTTACATAGAAGTGGTGAGAGGATTATTCAAATGGGGGTTTGGGTTGTAGTCGTTAAGCTTTCTCTTTCATTGATTGTTCGAGAACCGTCCTACTAGTGACTTCTGCCAATATTGGAGCTTACCTTGAAGTAGCAGTAGTAATATATATTAGGTTAGATTTCAGGGCTTACCTCTACGTAGTAGTGTATATTAGTAAACCCTAATATACAGTGCATTCGGGAAAGTATTCAAACCAATTCCCTTTGTCCACATTGTTACGTTACAGCCTTATTCTATTTTCAGGCCTCTCCAGAGATGTTCGATCCGGTTCAAGTCTGGGCTCTGGCTGGGTCACTCAAGGACATTCAGAGACTTGTCCTGAAGTCACTCCTGCATCGTCTTGTCTGTGTGCTGAGGGTCGTTGTCCTGTAGGATGGTGAACCATCGCCCCAGTCCGAAGTCCTGAGCGCTCTATAGCAGGTTTTCATCAAGGATCACTCTGTACGTTGCTCTGTTCATTTTTCCCTTGATCCTGACTCGTCTCCCAGTCCCTGCTGCTGAAAAACATCCCCACAACATGATGCTGCCACCACCATGCTTCACCGTAGGGATGGTGCCAGGTTTCCTCCAGACATGACGCTTGGCATTCAGGCCAAAGAGTTCAATCTTGGATTCATCAGACCAGAGAATCTTGTTTCTCATGGTCTGAGAGTCTTTAGGTGCCTTTTGGCAAACTCCAAGTGGGCTGTCATGTGCCTTTTACTGAGGAGTGTCTTCTGTCTGGCCACTCTACCATAAAGGCCTGATTGCTGGAGTGCTGCATAGATGGTTGTCCATGGGGAAGGTTCCCCCATCTTCACAGAGGAACTCTGGAGCTCTGTCAGGGTGACCATCGGGTTCTTGGTTACCTCCCTGACCAAGTCTCTTCTCCCGCGATTGCTCAGTTTGGCTGGGCGACCAGCTCTAGGAAAAGTCTTGGTGGTTCCAAACTTCTTCCATTTAAGAATGATGAGGCCACTGTGTTCTTGGGGACTTTCAATGCTGCAGAAATGTTTTGGTACTCTTCCCCAGATCTGTGCCTCGACTATCCTGTCTCAGATCTAGACGGACAAATCCTTTGACCTCATGCCTTGGTTTTTGCTCTGACATGCACTGTCAACTGTGGGACCTTATATAGACAGGTGTGTGCCTTTCCAAATCATGTCCAATCAATTGAACTTACCCCAGGTGGGCTCCAACGAAGTTGTAGAAACATCAAGGATGATGGGGCTCCCGAGTGGCGCAGTGGTCTAAAGCACTGCACCTCGGTGCTAGAGGTGTCACTACACTGGTTCGAATCCAGGTTGTATCACAACCAGCCGTGATTGGGAGTCCTACAGGGCAGCGCACAATTGGCCCAGCGTCTTTGGCCGGTGTAGGCCGTCATTTTAAATAAGAATGTGTTCTTAAATGACTTGCCTAGTTTAAATAAAGATAAAATAAAATGATCAATGGAAACAGGATGCACCTGAGCTCAACTTCGAGTTTCATAGCAAAGGGTCTGAATACTTATGTAGATAAAGGTGTTTAACTGTATTACAAATAAAAACAGATGTTTTGCTTTGTCATTATGGGGTATTGTGTGTAGATTGAGTAAAAATCTATTTTCGAATAAGGCTGTAACGTAATAATAAAATGTGGAAAAAGTCAAGGGGTCTGAATACACTGTATATTAGTGCTTACCTTGACATAGCAGTAGTAGTGTCCAGCGTGGCAGCTGAAGCCAGAGTGCACCAGGACAGCATAGAGCACATAGACCTGGGGCTCGCCGTGGGACTGAGACATGAAGGGACGCAAGTCTAGGCACTCCGCATACCTCACGTCCTAAAGGAGAGAAACAGGCAATGGCAGTGGAAATCTAGATAAAGATCTGTACAAAAAAAACACTGATTTCCATGTACATTTTGCTTTCACTGACAATGTTTCCTGATGTCTTACCTTAGCGATCTTGCCCCCGTTGTAGTTGGCGAATCGCTTCAGTGAGATGGTGAGCACATTAGCGCTGCGGTGGATGGTGAATCTCTTAGAGGCTTGAACCAACTTCTTACACCTGCACAGACATAAGTTAGAAATACCAAAAACAAAACATGCAGAATTAGGTCGCAATAACACTGGTTTAGGCAGCGTTATACTGAGATGAACAATAATAACACTGGTTTAGGCAGCGTTATACTGAGATGAACAATAATAACACTGGTTTAGGCAGCGTTATACTGAGATGAACAATAATAACACTGGTTTAGGCAGCGTTATACTGAGATGAACAATAATAACACTGGTTTAGGCAGCGTTATACTGAGATGAACAATAATAACACTGGTTTAGGCAGCGTTATGCTGAGATGAACAATAACACTGGTTTAGGCAGCGTTATGCTGAGATGAACAATAATAACACTGGTTTAGGCAGCGTTATACTGAGATGAACAATAACACTGGTTTAGGCAGCGTTATGCTGAGATTAACAAATTAATCCAGATCTACTCACTTAGCGCATCTGTAGGCATTCTCTCCATCTAGCTGCTCAGGCTTAACAAACTGCTCCAGGGCCTTTGTGATACTGGGAGCAGTCTGAAAGGTAACACGGGTGACAGTTGTCAATGATGCATTCTTAACAAGACAATGGTTTGACAGGTTCCCCCATTGTGCAGCATGAAAGGCAGTTCACCGTTACCTTTATTTCCAAAGCAACATCCAAATAAGGGTCAAACGTGTCAGAGACCGCTTTGCAGTTGAAACATTTTACTGTAAAAAGACAGACACAATTAGATCATCTTAACAAACGACAGTCATCTAATGTTCTAAATGGTGTACAACACAGCGAGAAAGTATAGAAATGAATCAAACTTATTCAGCAGTTGTCACAGTGCTTTACAGATAGTTGAATTCGGAAGTTTACATACAGTGGGGGAAAAAAGTATTTGATCCATTGCTGATTTTGTAGATTTGCCCAATTACAAAGAAATGATCAGTCTATAATTTTAATGGTAGGTTTATTTGAACAGTGAGAGACAGAATAACAACAAAAAAATCCAGAAAACGCATGTCAAAAATGTTATAAAATGATTTGCATTTTGATGAGGGAAATAAGTATTTGACCCCTCTGCAAAACATGACTTAGTGCTTGGTGGCAAAACCCTTGTTGGCAATCAGAGGTCAGGCGTTTCTTGTAGTTGGCCACCAGGTTTGCACACATCTCAGGAGGGATTTTGTCCCACTCCCCTTTGCAGAGCTTCTCCAAGTCATTAAGGTTTCGAGGCTGACGTTTGGCAACTCGAACCTTTAGCTCCCTCCACAGATTTTCTATGGGATTAAGGTCTGGAGACTGGCTAGGCCACTCCAGGACCTTAATGTGCTTCTTCTTCAGCCACTCCTTTGTTGCCTTGGCCGTGTGTTTTGGGTCATTGTCATGCTGGAATACCCATCCACGATTTTCAATGCCCTGGCTGAGGGAAGGAGATTCTCACCCAAGATTTGACAGTACATGGCCCCGTCAAAAGATGCGGTGAAGTTGTCCTGACGGTGGAGATGGTGTTCTTGGGGTCATAGGCAGCATTCCTCCTCCAAACACGGCGAGTTGAGTTGATGCCAAAGAGCTCCATTTTGGTCTCATCTGACCACAACACTTTCACCAGTTGTCTTCTGATTCATTCAGATGTTCATTGGCTAACTTCAGACGGGCATGTATATGTATTCTTGAGCAGGGGGACCTTGCGGGCGCTGCAGGATTTCAGTCCTTCATGGCGTAGTGTGTTACCAATTGTTTTCTTGGTGACTATGGTCCCAGCTGCCTTGATCATTGACAAGATCCTCCCGTGTAGTTCTGGGCTGATTCCTCACCGTTCTCATGATCATTGCAACCCCACGAGGTGAGATCTTGCATGGAGCCCCAGGCTGAGGGATATTGATAGTTAGTTATTTTGTGTTTCTTCCATTTGCAAATAATCGCACCAACTGTTGTCACCTTCTCACCAAGCTGCTTGGCGATGGTCTTGTAGCCCATTCCAGCCTTGTGTAGGTCTACAGTCTTGTCCCTGACATCCTTGGAGAGCTCTTTGGTCTTGGCCATGGTGGAGAGTTTGGAATCTGATTGATTGTTTCTGTGGACAGGTGTCTTTTTTACAGGTAACAAGCTGCGGTTAGGAGCACTCCCTTTAAGAGTGTGCTCCTAATCAGCTCGTTACCTGTATAAAAGACACCTGGGAGCCAGAAATCTTTCTGATTGAGAGGGGGTCAAATACTTATTTCCCTCATTAAAATGCAAATCAATTTATAACATTTTTGACATGCGTTTTTCTCTATTTTTGTTATTCTGTCTCTCACTGTTCAAATAAACCTACCATTAAAATTATAGACTGATCCTTTCTTTATCAGTGGGCAAACGTACAAAATCAGCAGGGGATCAAATACTTTTTTCCCCCCACTGTACACTTAGGTTGGAGTCATTAACTCGTTTTCCAAACACTTTCCACATTTCTTGTTAACAAACTATAGTTTTGGCAAGTCGGTTAGGACATCTACTTTGTGCATGACAAGTAATTTTTCCAACAATTGTTTAGACAGATTATTTCACTTAATTCACTGCATCACAATTCCAGTGGGTCAGAAGTTTACATTCACTAAGTTGACTGTGCCTTTAAACAGCTAGGAAAATTCCAGAAAATTATGTCATGGCTTTAGAAGCTTCTGATAGGCTAATTGACATCATTTGAGTCAATTGGAGGTGTACCTGTGGATGCATTTCTAGGCCTACCTTCAAACGCATTGCCTCTTTGCTTGACATCATGGGAAAATCAAAAGAAATCAGCCAAGACCTCTGGTTCATCCTTGGGAGCAATTTTCAAACGCCTGAAGGTACCACGTTCATCTGTACAAACAACAGTTTGCAAGTATAAACACCATGGGACCACGCAGCCGTCATACCGCTCAGGGAGGAGACGTGTTCTGTCTCCTAGAGATGAACGTACTTTGGCGTGGAAAGTGCAAATCAATCCCAGAACAGCAAAGGACCTTGTGAAGATGCTGGAGGAAACGGGTACAAAAGTATCTATATCCACAGTAAAACAAGGGAAAAGGGGGAGGCTTGCAAGCCGAAGAACACCATCCCAACCGTGAAGAACGGGGGTGGCAGTATCATGTTGTGGGGGTGCTTTGCTGCAGGAGGGACTGGTGCACTTCATAAAATAAATGGCATCATTAGGAAGGAAAATTATGTGGATATATTGAAGCAACATCTCAAGACATCAGTCAGGAAGTTAAAGCTTGGTCGCAAATGGGTCTTACAAATGGACAATGACCCCAAGCATACTTCCAAAGTTGTGGCAAAATGGCTTAAGGACGACAAAGTCAAGGTATTGGAGTGGCCATCACAAAGCCCTGACCTCAATCCTATAGAAAATGTGTGGGCAGAACTGAAAAAGTGTGTGCGAGCAAGGAGGCCTACAAACCTGACTCAGTTACACCAGCTCTGTCAGGAGGAATGAGTCAAAATTCACCCAACTTATTGTGGGAAGCTTGTGGAAGGCTACCCAAAACGTTTGACCCAAGTTAAACAATTGAACTTCTATGGGCTAGCGTCCCACCCTAGTCAACAGCCAGTGGAATCGCGTGGTGCGAAATACAAATACCTCAAAAATGCTATAACTTAAATTTCTCAAACGTATGACTATTTTACACCATTTTAAAGTCAACTCTCGTTAATCTAACCACATTGTCCGATTTCAAAAAGGCTTTACAGCGAAAGCAAAACATTAGATTGTCAGGAGAGTACCCTGCCAAAAATAATCACACAGCCATTTTCAAAGCAAGCATATATGTCACAAAAACCAAAACCACAGCTAAATGCAGCACTAACCTTTGATCTTCATCAGATGACACTCCTAGGACATTATGTTATACAATACATGCATGTTTTGTTCAATCAAGTTCATATTTATATCAAAAAACAGCTTTTTACATTAGCATGTGATGTTCAGAACTAGCATACCCACCGAAACCTTCTGTTAAATTTACTAAATTACTCATGATAAACGTTGACAAAATACATAATTATTTTAAGAATTATAGATACAGAACTCCTTTATGCAAACGCTATGTCAGATTTTAATATAGCTTTTCGGCGAAAGCACATTTTGCAATATTCTGAGTACATAGCTCGGCCATCACAGGCTAGCTAATTTGACACCCACCAAGTTTGGGGCTCACTAAACTCAGAATTACTATTAGAAAAATTGGATTACCTTTGCTGTTCTTCGTCAGAATGCACTCCCAGGACTTCTACTTCAACAGATGTTGTTTTGGTTCCAAATAATCCATAGTTATATCCAAATACCTCCGTTTTCTTCGTGCGTTCAGGTCACTATACGAAGGGTAACGCGCGAGCGCATTCCGTGACCATTTTTTTTTTTAAATATTCCATTACCGCACTTAGAAGCATGTCAAACGCTGTTTAAAATCATTTTTTATGCTATTTTTCTCGTAAAATAGCGTTAATATTCCAACCGGGCAACGTATTCATTCAAAGGCTGAAAGAAAAAAATAGAGAAGTCTCGTGAACGCGCATCTCAGTCTCACTATCCCCAGGCTGACCACTTACAAACTCTGCTGCTGTACTTTGCCCAGAGACAGCAGACACCCCATTCCACTTTCTGGCGGCTTTAGAGAGCCAATGGAAGCCTTAGAAAGTGTCACGTTACAGCACAGATGCTGTATTTTCGATAGAGAAACAACAGAAGGACAACAAATTGTCAGACAGGGCACTTCCTGTATGGAATCTTCTCAGGTTTTGGCCTGCCATATGAGTTCTGTTATACTCACAGACAACATTCAAACAGTTTTAGAAACTTTAGAGTGTTTTCTATCCAAATCTACTAATTATATGCATATTCTCGTTTCTGGGCAAGAGTAGTAACCAGTTTAAATCGGGTACGTTTTTTATCCGGCCGTGAAAATACTGCCCCCTAGCCCCAACAGGTTAAAGGCAATGCTACCAAATACTAATTGAGTGTATGTAAACTTCTGACCCACTGGAAATGTGATTAAATAAATAAAAGCTCAAATAAATCACTCTACTATTATTCTGACATTTCACATTCTTAATATAAAGTGGTGATCCTAACTGACCTAAGACAGGGATTTTTTTTACAAGGATTAAATGTTAGGAATTGTGAAAAATGTAGTTTAAATGTATTTGTCTTAGGTGTATGTAAACCTCCGACTTCAACTGTACCTAGTCTAATACCCCAAAGAGCAAGCAACGCTCGTATCGGCTTCAGTAAGTGAAACATTTAAAGATTACACTAATAAGCCTACCTCTGGACCGTAGATACCCTCCAAAGACTTGATGGATGAAACTGGTTGCCTGCGTTTGCCTGTCCAATCTGTTGTAAAAGGAAACATCAAACCGTTAAAGATGCTTATCAGTGACTCCCAATAGCCTTAAGGGAAATTGCCTTTATGCGTATACACAGGATCATATAAATCAAGATAGCCTTCATTTAATTTCTCATTGGGACAGCCCTTTGAGGAGCAACAGACAGCTGAGGAAATAGAGCAAAAGTAATTGCTGAGAGTAGCGGCAACCTGTTGGGGGGCAGAATAGCCTTCCACTACACAGGAGGGGGATCCTAAAGTCAGTTAAGGGTCCTTGGTGTATAGGAGATGGTCACTAAAACTTGATATATTAATCATGTCTCACTCTGTGCTATACGTGAATGTGGGTCAGATGAGATGCGAGTCCAGAACAGTGCTTCCTAGTGGCTGAACACTGATTTCAGTGTAACACCTACTTGTTTAGAGGCAGGCAGGACTTTTGCATAGCGTCCACTGTGTACCGCAGGAACTCATGGGCGTCCTCTTGGCTGCCAAAGCGGAAATGCTTTGCAATCCCTGCACAGGTGTTATACAGAGGAAGACTCAATAAATGATAGACTTTAACCCTGTCAGTTTTCCCTACAAAAATGACAGTATCAACTATTTTTTTTGGAGGGAAAACTATTTTGCTGACTAGGTTTCCCAGAATTCTGCACCTGTGATGCAGTCCCAACTCTCCTTCCATTTTTGGAGGGAAAAACTATTTTGCGGACATGTTATTTAGTTGTAATGGCTTTCAACACGCCTGAACAAAGACTTTCCTATTAACTTTGTGCTAAAGGGTTTCCCCCTCTGATTCCAAGTAAACACTACTTACGTTTGAGCTCGTTGAGGACTCCGATGGGCTTGATGACATTCCCAGAGTTGGCGAAGACCTGGGTGATGTGATTCTGCATTGTGCACATCATACAGAACCCAGGCTCATGACCTTAACATCAACACAGATGACGGTCAATCACGTAATAGGTATTAAAAGGTACAATGTATTTAAAGGTCTATCAAATCATTTATCATTTCTGGGTAACAATTAAGTACCTTAATGTGATTGTTTTCAATTAAAACTGGTAAAAAATAAACCAAAATAGCTTAACAAAAATCTATTTCTCAAGCAAGAATTTTGCTAGGGAGTGATCTGAGTGGGGAGGGAAAAACTAGCTGTTACTGGCAGAGAGATTTGGAACTCTTTCTAATTGGTCAATTAACTAATTTACCGCCTGGTGAAGTCACCAGGCAGGTCAAAACTCCATCCCACCAAAACAGGCTGAAATTTCAGGCAGGCAGTCTTTTCAAACAGCTCTTACACTTAAAGGGCAATATCATAATTTTCACAGTATTATTCCAACTTTTAGGGTGGAAATGTATATAAAACACATGACAATCTAGTTGACTGCACTTGGCCTTTAAAGGGATACTTTGGGATATTGGCAATGAAGCCCTTTTATCTACTTCCCCAGAGTCAGATGAACAGCATGAAGGAAGTTAAAGTAGTTTTGTGAGCCAATGTTAACTATCATTAGTGCAATCACAAAGTTTATACTATAGCGTTTTGGTGCAGGTACAGCCTACTAGTGAAAAAATTATGTAAAATATATCGTAAAAATAATATCCCGATATGTAATTACTTTTTTTTACCCCATCACTAATTGCCAAAACCCCAAGTATCCCTTTAAGCAAACAACCAACATACAGTGCCCAGAAAGTATTCACACCCTTTGACTTATTCCACATTTTATGTTACAGCCCAAATTCAAAATTGATTATTTTGATTTCTCTCACCCATCTACACACAATACCCCATAATAAAAAGTTAACATGGTTTTTGAATTTGTAGCAAATTTATTGAAAATGAAATAGAAAATCGCATTTACCTAAATCTTCGCACCCCTGAGCCAATACTTTGTAGAAGCACCTTCGGCGAACGATTACAGCTTTAAGTCATCTTGAGTACGTCTATCAACTTTTGGGATTTTCTCCCATTCTTTCTTGCAAATGTTCTCAAGCTATGTTAAGTTAGATGGGGAGCGGTGGTGATCAGCAACCCACAAGTCTTTCCACTGATTTTCAATAGGATTCAAGTCTAGGCTTTGGCTGGGCCAATCAATGAGTTTCAAATTCTTGTTCTGAAGCCATTCCAGCATTGCTTTGGCTGTCTGCTTGGGGTTATTCTCCTGTTGGAACGTAAATCTTCGCCCCCAGTCTGAGGTCGTTTGCAATCTGAAGCAGGTTCTCAGTAAAGGATTTGCCTGTATTTGGCGCCATTCATTGTTCCCGCTATCCTTACCAGTCTCCCAGTCGCTGAATAGCATCACCATAGCATGATGCTGCCACCACCATGCTTCACAGTAGGGATGGTGTTAGATGGGTGATGAGCTGTGCCTGGTTTTCTCCAGACATAGCACTTTGCATTCAGGCCAAATAGTTCCATTTTTTTCTCATCAGACCACAGAATCTTTTTCCTTATGATCTCGGTTTCACGTGACTTTTTGCAAACTCCAGGTGTGCTGTCATGTAGACTGCCATCTCAGCCAAGGAACTCTGTAGTTCTGTCAGAGTGGTCATTGGGTTCTTGGTCACCTCCCTGACCAAGGTCCTTCTTGCCCGGTTGCTTAGTTCGGCCAGCTCTAGGCAGAGTCTGTATAGTTCCATATTTTTTCAAATTCCCAATAATGGAGACCACTGTGCTCTTGGAAACATTCAACACTCAAATTGTTGTATACCCTTCCCCAGATATATAGTACCAGTCAAAAGTTTGGACACCTGCTCATTCAAGGGTTTTTCTTTATTTATTGTAGAATAATAGTGAAGACCTCAACTATGAAATAACACATATGGAATCACGTAGTAACCAAAAAAGTGTTAAACAAATCAAAAAATATTCTACAATTGAGATTCTTCAAATAGCCACCCTTTGCCTTAATGACAGCTTTGCACACTCTTGGCATTCTCTCAACCAGCTTCATGAGGTAGTCACCTGGAATGCATTTCAATTAACAGGTGTGCCTTGTTAAAAGTTAACTTGTGGTATTACCTTCTTAAAGCATTTGAGTCAGTTGTTTTGTGACAAGATACAGTAAGTATACAGAAGATTAGCCCTATTTGGTAAAAGACCAAGCCCATATGGCAAGAACAGCTCAAATAAGCAAAGAGAAATGACAGTCCATCATTATTTTAAGAAATGAAGGTCAGTCAATCTGGAAAATTTCAAGAACTTTGAAAGTTACTTCAAGTACAGTCACAAAAACCATCAAGCGCTATGATGAAACTGGCTCTCATGAGGACCCCCACAGAAAAGGAAGACCCAGAGTCACCTCTGGGGCAGAGGATAAGTTTATTAGAGTTAACTGCACCTCAGATTGCAGCCCAAATAAAATGCTTCAGAGTTCAAGTAACAGACACATCTCAACATCAACTGTTCAGAGGAGACTGCGTGAATCAGGCCTTCATGGTCAAATTGCTAAAAGAAAAAAACGCTTCTAAAAGGACACCAATAAGAAGAAGAGACTTGCTTGGGCCAAGAAACACGAGCAATGGACATTAAACACGTGGAAATCTGTCCTTTGGTCTGATGAGTCCAAATTTGCGATTTTTGGTTCCAACTGTCGTGCCTTTGTGAGACGCAGAGTAGGTGAACGGATGATCTTGGAGGAGGTGTGATGGTGCATTGCTGGTGACAATCAGTGATTTATTTCAAATTCAATGCACACTTAACCAGCACAGCATTCATAGTTTTGATGTCTTCACTATTATTCTACGATGTAGAAAATAGTAAAAATAAAGAAAAACCCTTGAATGAGTAGGTGCCCAAACTTTTGACTGGTACTGTATGCCTCATCACAATTCTATGTCAAAGATCTACAGACAGTTCCTTGAACTTAATGGTATAGTTTCTGCTCTGACATGCACTGTTAACTGTGGTACCTTATGTATGAATCCATTTGGAATTCAGGCTGTAACACAACATGGAATAAAACAAGTGGTATGAATACTTTCTGAAGTCTCGGTTTGTCGAATATTAGTTATTTTCTTTCTCTTTCTAACCTTCTCCTGCTATGAAAATGTAACAACAGAGCCCCTGGTTCTATTACCCACATACATGTTTTAGAGTGCTCCCGGGACAGCATGTAGTTAGTGAGGGGAGCGGTATAGGTGAGACACTGCAGAGCCGAGTTGAGGAAGCAGGTGTTTCCCAGGTTCTGGAGACCTGATCCGATGTGGTGGACCTGGTTCCACTTCAGGCTAAGCCGCTCGGCTGGGAACAGCACCTTCTGTGGCAGGGCGATGCCGTCCCCACTGGTCAGCACCACTACAAAGGGGAAGGGGAAAGAAATGGTCAAATACATACTGAAAGCCGTGACAAAAGGAGTGTTGCCTGGTAGATAACCCAGTGGGAATAAATCTCTGAAGGTCGTCTAAGGAAAAGTTTGTTTTTGACTGCGTCCAACTTCAAGGCACTATGAAATTGACAATCAATTTCTGAGAGAGTCTGAAAAGACTTGAATTCAAAGCTAGGGCATATTTGATGGGTGGGGGAAGGCAGGAAAATCCTGTGTTTCTTGTTTACTGACATGTGGTGCCACAGGATCTATGGTTCAGGGTACATCAGGCTATTGATTTAAACCCCCTCAGAGAACAATATGGTTACATAACTGGGCCAGTATAAAAGACAGCAACATAAAACACCTATGAGAACCAGTTCAGGCAGTCACTTATGAGAAGAGATGTGGGAAACTACAGCTACTCAACTCAGCACTCTCTGTATGGAGAGGCTTGAAATACAGTGCATTTAGAAAGTATTCAGACCCCTTGACTTTTTTCCAATTTGTTACGTTACAGCCTTATTCTAAAATTGATTAAATTATTTCCCCCCCCAATCTACACACAAAACTCCATAATGACAAACTAAAAACAGGTTTAGATTTTTTTGCTAATTTATATATTTTTTTAAATCTAACTCGTGACATTTACAAAAGTATTCAGACCCTTTACTCTGTACTTTTGAAGCACCTTTGGCAGCGATTACAGCCTTGAGTCTTCTTGGGTATGATGCTACAAGCTTGGCACACCTGTATTTGGGGAGTTTCTCCCATTCTTCTCTGCAGATCCTCTCAAGCTGTCAGGTTGGATGGGGAGCATCACTGCACAGCTATTTTCAGGTCGCACCAGAGATGTTCGATCGGGTTCAAGTCCGGGCTCTGGCTGGGCCACTCAAGGATATTCAGAGACTTGTCCCGAAGTCACTCCTGCGTTGTCTTGGCTGTGTGCTTAGGGCCGTTGTCCTGTTAGAAGGTGAACTGTCGCCCAAGTCTGAGGTCCTGAGCGCTCTGGATCAGGTTTTCATCAAGGATCTCCCTGTACTTTGTGCCATTCATCTTTGACTCGATCCTGACTAGTCTCCCATTCCCTGCTGCTGAAAAACACCCCCACAACATGATGCTGCCACCCACATTGTGACAGGTTTCCTCCAGACGTGACGCTTGGCATTCAGGCTAAAGAGTTAAATCTTGGTTTCATCAGAACAGAGAATCTTGATTCTCAAGGTCAGAGTCCTTTAGGTGCCTTTTGGCAAACTCCAAGCAGGCTGTCATGTGCCTTTTACTGAGGAGTGGTTCCGTCTGGCCAAGCTACCATAAAGGCCTGATTGGTGGAGTGCTGCAGAGATGGTTGTCCTTCTGGAAGGTTCCCCCAGAGGAACTCTAGAGCTCTGTCAGAGTGACCATCAGGTTCTTGGTCACCTCCCTGACCAAGGCCCTTCTCTCCCGATTGGCCGGGTGGCCAGCTCTAGGAAGAGTCTTGGTGTTTCTATTCAAGAATGATGGAGGCCACTGTGTTCTTGGGGACCTTCAATGCTGCAGAATGTTTTGGTACCCTTCCCCAGATCTGTGCCTCGACACAATCCTGTCCCAGAGCTCTACGGACTATTCTTGTCAACTGTGGGACCTTGTATAGACAGGTGTGTGAGCCTTTCCAAATCATGCCAATCAAGTTGTAGAAACATCAAGGATGACCAATGTAAATAGGATGCACCTGAGCTCAATTTCCAGTCTCATAGCAAAGGGCCTGAATACTTATGTAAATAAGGTATCTGTTTTATATTTTTAATAAATGTGCAAAGAAATTCTACAAACCTGTTTTAACTTTGTCATTATGGGGTATTGTGTATATATTGATGAGGGAAAAAAATGTATAATCCATTTGAGAATAAGTCTAACATAAAATGTGGAATAAGATATGATGGCGCCGGAGGGGATGGCTGCCGTCTTATCGGCTCTTAACCAACCACTCTATTTTGTTTGTTTTTTCGCATTGTTTGTAACTTGTTTTGTACATAACGTTGCTGCTACCGTCTATGACCGAAAAGAGCTTCTTGACATCAGAACTGCGATTTCTCACCTCAGATTAGACAGAGTTTTTCTTCAATGAGTCGGACAGGAGGGGGATACTACAGACACCCGACCAAGCCCAGATCCCCGTCATTCGCTGGAGAAGGAAACTGAGATTTCGTGGAAAAAGATCAGGGTGCCTTGTGAGGATCAGGCAACGAGTGGCTAATCTGCCTTTGCCTTCCGTCCTGCTAGCTAACGTTCAATCGCTGGAAAAATGGGGTGAACTGAAAGCACGTATATCCTACCAACAGGACATTAAAAACTATAATATCTTATGTTTCACTGAGTCGTGGCTGAACGACGACATTAAGAACATACAGCTGGTGGGTTATACAATATCTATCGGCAGGATAGAACAGCAGCCTCTGGTAAGACAGGGCGGGGGCCTATGCATATATGTTAACAGCTGGTGCACGATATCTAAGGAAGTCTCGAGCTTTTGCTCGCCTGAGGCAGAGTATCTCATGATAAGCTGTAGATCACACTATCTACCTAGAGAGTTTATCTGCGGACTCTCCTTCACCGCAGCCAACGTGAGTAAAACATTTAAACGTGTTAACCCTCGCAAGGCTGCTGGCCCAGACGGAATCCCTAGCCGCGTCCTCAGAGCATCCGCAGACCAGCTGGCTGGTGTATTTACGGACATATTCAATCAATCCCTATCCCAGTCTGCTGTTCCCACATGCTTCAAGAGGGCCACCATTGTTCCTGTTCCCAAGAAAGCTAAGGTAACTGATCTAAATGACCATCGCCCCGTAGCACTCACTTCCATCATCATGAAGCCCTTAAGAGGCTAGTCAAGGATCATATCACCTCTACCCTACCTGACACCCTAGACCCACTCCAATTTGCTTATCGCCCCAATAGGTCCACAGACGACGCAATCACAATCACACTGCCCTAACCCATCTGGACAAGAGGAATACCTATGTAAGAATGCTGTTCATCGACTACAGCTCAGGATTTAACACCATAGTACCCTCCAAACTCGTCATTAAGCTCGAGACCCTAGGGCTCGACTCTGCCCTGTGCAACTGAGTCCTGGACTTCCTGACGGGCCGCCCCCAGGCGGTGAGGGTAGGAAACAACATCTCCACCCCGCTGATCCTCAACACTGGGGTCCCACAAGGGTGCATTCTCAGCCCTCTCCTGTACTCCCTGTTCACCCATGACTGCGTGGCCATGCACGCCTCCAACTCAATCATCAAGTTTGCAGACTTCAATACAGTGGTAGGCTTGATTACCAACAACGACGAGACGGCCTACAGGGAGGAGGTGAGGGCCCTCGGAGCGTGGTGTCAGGAAAATAACCTCACACTCAACGTCAACAAAACAAAGGAGATGATCGTGCCACTGCCTGTTCACCCCACTATCATCCAGAAGGCGAGGTCAGTAAAGGTGCATCAAAACTGGGCCCGAGAGACTGAAAAACAGCTTCTATCTCAAGGCCATCAGACTGTTAAACAGCCATCACTAACAGAGTGGCTGCTGCCTACATACTGACTTAAATCTCTAGCCACTTTAATAATTGGATGTAATAAATGTATCACTAGTCTCTCATATGTACATACTGTACTCTATACCATCTACTGCATCTTGCCTATGCCGTTCGGCCATCGCTCATCCATATATTTATATGTACATATTCTTATTCATTCCTTTACACTTGTGTGTATAAGGTAGTTGTTGTGAAATTGTTAGATATTACTGCATGGTCGGAACTAGAAGCACAAGCATTTCGCTACACTCGCATTACCATGTGTATGTGACCAATAAAATGTATTTATTTGATTTTGTATTTTTTGTAGCTGTCAACATACCACCACAGACCGATGCTGGCACTAAAACCGCACTCAATGAGCTGTATACCGCCATAAGCAAACAGGAAACCGCTCATCCAGAGGCGGTGCTCCTAGTGGCCAGGGACTTTAATGCAAGGAAACTTAAATCAGTTTAACCTCATTTCTATCAGCATGTTACATTTGCAACCAGAGGGGGACAAAATCTAGACCACCTTAACTCCATACACAGAGACGTGTACAAAGCTCTCCCTCGCCCTCCATTTGGCAAATCTGACCATAATTCTATCCTCCTGATTCTTGTTTACAAGCAAAAATTAAAGCAGGAAGCACCAGTGACTCGGTCTATAAAAAAGTGGTCAGATGAAGCCGATGCTAAACTACAGGACTGTTTTGCTAGCACAGAATGGAATGTTTCGGGATTCATTTTATGCACTTGAAGTCCTGCAACCAAAGATACCTTGTCTACTATATCTGTTATGAGTTGAGCACACCAACCCTCCTCACCTTGCTCCTTGGGCCTGTCTGCACTGCTGCTGTAGACTGTGGCTCCAGGGGTGGGCCCCATGCAGCCCCCTGTCTTCACCCTGGGGGTGTCGGAAGACGAGGTGCCCCCCGCCCCCCAGCTGGAGCAGGCACTGTCCATCCCGTTCCCGTCACCGCCAGGAAAGTTCAGCGATCCTGAGCGCTTGCACCCGACTGACTCTAGGTCAGATTTCTCTGAAGATCTGTCAACTATGGTCATTGTTCATTGCTGTTGGACAAAAAACACAAAGAGAGGATGATGTTAGGCAATGTTTCTTTAGATACTAACCTAGGCCTAGTTGGGAGTACTGAACTGTGTCTGTGACAAAAATCACCCTGGAGGTTGAACACATGAAGTAACACCTAGGAATATAAAAGTAAACATATTGAACAAGACTAGCTCTAGAAGAGGATGAAAGAGCTTTACAGAAACTATAACCGCCCATAAACCACCCAAAAGCATCCTATTTTCCATTTCAAACTCACATTATTTCCTGGAACTCTAATGGGTCAGTGCTACTTTGAAGATGCAAATTGTGGAAAATTCAGTGCACTGTACAAAAATGTTATGTATTCCTAGAACCGATCTTACACAGCAACAGTTAAGATTATGATTGTCATAAACATTTATGTGCTGAGTGTCACAATGTGACTAACATATTTTCAGTGCCCAAATAAATCAACTGATTGTTATCCTGGGTAGGATTTCAGTACGTATGTAGCCTCAATCACACAGAGCATCAACCGGGATTGACCTGCTCAATTACCAGCAGGTGGTCTGTCTGGTGGTGTAAATGGGTCATATAAAAGTCATGCAGACAACCCCATGGATATAAAAGCAAAAGTATTTCTCAGAGTGAGAAAATGAGTTCTGCAGACAGTGTAGAAGCCCCAAAGGCATGCTCTGCTTAGGTTTTGCTTTGAATTTACATGCGACACAGAGACAAAGCTTTGAAGTTTGGTTTAGTGATACGTTTAGTGACTGCAAGTTATAGAAAAACATTACAACAAAGTGAACAGCAATCCTAAATGGACCCCTACACCCTATGCCCCAGTGGAGATCTGAAAGAATTTGACAGGAAATGTATGATTTTTGCCTTGGTCAAGACTAAAATCCAGGAATTCAGAAAAAAATATATATACCATTTAGGAAATATGTTCAAGTATTCGCAAAAATAAAAAATAAAGACATACAGTACATGAGCAAAGGTATGTGGACACATGCTCATCGAACATCTCATTCCAAAATCATGGGCATTAATATGGAGTTGGTCCCCCTTTGCTGTTATAACAGCCTCCACTCTTCTGGGAAGGCGTTGTAACATTGCAACGGGGACTTTATCCCATTCAGCCACAAGAGCATTAATGAGGTCAGGCACTGATGTTGGGTGATTAGGCCTGGCTCGCAGTCGGCGTTCCAATTCATCCCAAAGGTGTTCGGTGGGATTGAGGACAGGGCTCTGTGCAGGACAGTCAAGTTCTTCGACACCGATCTCGACAAACCAGTTCTGTATGGATCTTGCTTTGTCATGCAGAAACAGGAAAGACAGGAAAGAGCATTCCCTAAACAGTGGCCACAAAGTTGGAAGCACAGATTCATCTAGAATGTCATTGTATGCTATAGCGTTAAGATTTCTCTTCACTGGAACTAAGGGGCCTAGCCCGAACCATGAAAAACCCCAGACCTTTATTTCTCCCCCAACAAACTTCACAGTTGGTACTATGCATTTGGGCATCAGCCAAACCCTGATTAATACGTCAACCCCAGATTAATCTGTCGGACTGCCAGATGGTGTAGAGATTCATCACTCCAGAGAATGCGTTTCCACTGCTCCAGAGTCCAATGGCAGCGAGCTTTACACTACTCCAGCCAACGTTTGGCATTGCACATGGTGATCTTAGGCTTGGGTGCGGCTGCTCGGCCATGGACACCCATTTCATGAAGCTCCTGACGAACAGTTCTTGTGCTGACGTTGCTTCCAGAGGCAGTTTGGAATTCGGTAGTGAGTGTTGCAACTGAGGACAGACGATTTTTAAGCAATAACAGCACTTACAGACGACCAGGGCAGCTCTAGCAGGGCAGAAATTTGACAAACTGACTTGTTGGAAAGGTGGCATCCTATAGCTCTTTAGTAAGGCCATTCTACTGCCAATGTTTGTCTATGGAGATTGCATGGCTGTGTGCTCGATTTTCTACACCTGTCAGCAACGGGTGTGGCTGAAATAGCCAAATCCACTAATTTGAAGGGGTGTCAACATACTTTTGTATATATAGTGTATGTGATCGTGTCTCAAGGTAAGAAATTATTGTATTTGAAAATATATAATTATTTTATTTTTTTGCTTAGTCCGCTCCAACAAAAATCGGCCCGCGGCTGAATCTAGCTTCCTACCCGAGTGAGTCTAGGGGTCTTTAGTTCAGCGTTTGAGTTGCATCTTGGACATCTGGGTTGCATATATAGTAAATACGTTTCTGAGACACACAACTTTACTAAAATGTTGCCAAATTATATCACATTGTCACTACACTCCAGGTCAGTAGTCTAAACTTTTGATTGATGTTATTATACTGAAAAATATAAATGCAACAAGTGTTAGTCCCATGTTTCCTGATCTGAAATAAGATGCCAGAAATGTTCAAAATTGCACAAAAAAACATCTCTCTAAAATGTTGTGCACAAATTTGTTTACATCACTGTTAGTGAGCATTTCTCCTTTGCCAAGATATCCGTACCACCTGACAGGTGTGGCATATCAAGAAGCTGATTAAACAGCATGATCATTACACAGGTACACCTTGTGCTGGGGACAATAAAATGCCACTCTAAAATGTGCAGTTTTGTCACACAATGCCACAGATGTCTCAAGTTTTGAGGGCGCGTGCAATTGGCATGCTGACTGCAGGTATGTCCACCAGAGCTGAATGTTAATTTTTCTACCATAAACTACCTCTAACCTCGTTTTAGAGAATTTGGCAGTACATCCAACCAGACTCACAACCGCAGACCACGTGTAACCACGCCAGCCCAGGACCTCCACATCCGGCTTCTTCACCTGTGGGATCATCTGAGACCAGCCACCCAGACAGTTGATGAAACAGTGGGTTTGGACAACCCAAGAATTTCTGCAGTTCAGTGTCATAACCGACTTCTGTGGGCAAATGCTCACCTTTAATGGCCACTGGCACGCTGGAGAAGTGTGCTCTTCACGGAAGAATCACAGTTTCAACTGTACCGGGCAGATGGCAGAAAGGGTGTATGGCATTGTGTGGGCAAGCGGTTTGCTTATGTCAATGTTGTGAACAGACTGCCCATGGTGGCGGTGGGGTTATGTTATGGGCAGGCAGGCATAAGCTACGAACAATGAACACAATTTCATTTTAAATCAATTACATTTTAATGCACAGAGATACCGGAAGCTGAAAATGTCCCAGTTCTACCATGGCCTGCAAACATCACCAATTGAGCATGTCAACAGCGTGTTCCAGTTTCCACCAATTCCCGCAACTTCACACAGTCATTGAAGGAGTGGGACGACATTCCACAGGTCACAATCAACAGCCTGATCAACTGTATGCGAAGGAGATGTGTCGCACCGCATGAGGTAAATTGTGGTCACACCAGATACTGATTGGTTTTCTGATCTACGCCTCTACGTTTTTTTTAAGGTATCTGTGACCAACAGATGCATATCTGTATTCCCAGTCATGAGAAATTCATAGATTGTGGCCTAATGAATTTATTTCAATTGACTGATTTCCTTATATAAACTAACTTAGTAAAATCTTTGAAATTGTTGCATGTAGCATTTATTTTTGTTCAGTGTAGTTAGCTACTACTGAAGTCACATATGGATAACATTTTATTTTTATACGACATCACTACACGTATATTTTTTCTGAATAAACAAAAATCACAAGGATTTACTTTCAAAAGTTTAAGTTCCTAAAAGAAAATAACAAAAAAAAGGAAAACAAAACCAGGGGTTACAGTTGTATAAACATATGATAGTGTTGTAAGAAGTGTTTTTTTTTTATTGACAAATTCTAGGGATTTTGTTAGATATTGGATTTCAAGTAAAAATATATTTCCTTTAGAGACAGATTTCAAATATTAGTTTGTATATACAATTTACCGAAGAGAATGAAGAAATTAAACGACTAATTCAGTGGTTTTGTTTTCATTTTAATAATAACATATTTCATTGTAAATACATGGGTCTTATTGATGAAATTAAAAATGTAAATACTTAACTCACTCCAAAATAACTTCAGAGTCAAAATGTGTATAATAGTTTATACTTCTTTATCACAGAAAAGGCATATGTCCTCTAAATCCATGAATTTAGACAAGTTATTGCAAGGATATATTTTGTGCAAGATTTTAAAGTGAATTTCTTTTACTTTATTTGATATACAACATTTTTGAGGAAGCAACCAAGCTTTCTTCCATTCAATTTCAGTAATATGTGCATTCCAGAAGAATTTCCCTCTAGGAGAGATCTTGTTCTTGGAGTGAAAAAGTTCTTTATGGATGTATTATTACATTTCTTATCCAGCAGGGGGAAACCTAAACATAAATTGTGCATCTATCATGACATGTTCACCAAAACACAAATGAGATTTCATTAATTGAATAAGTCCTGAAGGTATTGCTTTGCATATAGAATTAAATGATTTATAATGTATTGGGAAGTTATGTTTCTAAGAACTTTGTATAAGAGAGTATATTTCCTTCTTTATCAAATAAATCAAGCACAAATATAATATTTATTGTGACCCACTTAGGAAAGAACAAAGACTTGTTTTTAACAACAATATCTTTGTTGGTCTACAGAAGTGCCTGGTGTAGGGAGAAGTTGTGGACATGACACAGTTTCCAGGCTAAAAGGGCATGTTCATGAAATTTGGACAGTTTGATGGGTAATTCTGCTGGAGAATAATTGCACTTCCACAAAAATGAAGACCACCCAATAAAATATGACAGGGAATGAAGTACCATATAGATTCTGAGCTAATCATAAATTTGTTTTATCCAGTTTACTTTAAAGGTATTGTTGATATCAATGAAATCTCGTACTTCAAGCCCACCATCAGCTCTTTGGTTTGATATTACAGACTTCTTACATTTGTGTTGTTTATTTTTCCATATAAAGTCTAGGAAAGTTTTGTTGATATCCTTGCTGGTTTGATCAGTTACAAATAGGGATTGAGCAGGGTATGGACAACATTGTAGCTAGCAGTAATGACACACAGGAACAAACACTAAAGTGAAACCAGAGACGGATGAGGAAGCAAGACATCTCACTCCCTCATTTTTTCTGGTTCATATACAGTCAATTAACTATGCAGACCAAAACTGTGACAATTATTTGAAATGGTAAAAGGCCTGAGTCAGAC
The DNA here is from genome assembly GCF_901001165.1 of Salmo trutta. Classification (NCBI taxonomy): domain Eukaryota; kingdom Metazoa; phylum Chordata; class Actinopteri; order Salmoniformes; family Salmonidae; genus Salmo; species Salmo trutta. The sequence goes on from NC_042974.1 coordinate 17,992,555, forward strand.
ATCTTAATTTATGCACCATCTTTGGAGAAAGAAACCATCTTTCCCCGAAATCAGAATAGGGAAGCTTTGATCTTAAAGGGGCAATCAGCATTCGAAACAATAACAAAAACCCTGACCCGGTTTCGGTAAAAAGCTGAGGGATGGGGCTAGTGAAATGTAACCACTCTAAAATGTATAGACAGAGCTATGGATGCAAGACCAGACCATCCATGATATCACAATTAGTTTCAACAATTGAGGCTATACAGTGTTTTATATTTACTTTGTTTACAAACATTCGAGTAAAACAGGCTTATAGTTTGGGTTCTGATGGAGTATGACAATTGAACCAAACTAATGAGGCATTTTAGTTTTTTGAAATTAACTTGAAATGGGCATGTTCTAATTGACTCAACAACCAAACACGTTTGGCTTTCTTAATGAAACAGAAAATAATTGTTGTTCCTGGTTGTTTATCAAATTTAACTGATCCTGCTTTCTAATATACTGTACCGCTCTGCTGTCTGTGCAAGAAGCTGACTTAGCTAGCATTATTTAGCACATAGCGACTAACTAACGTTAGCTGAAAGCGTTCTAACGTTAGTACAGTAGGTAGCAGGGACGCAATTTCCCCATTTTTACCTAGCAGAGACGCAATTTCCCAAATTGCGGTAGCAAACTAGCTAATGATTACAAATCAAAAACAAAATTAGCTACATCGATTTTAAGTTCTCAATAAATCAAAGTAGTATTCCTTGGACTTTCAAGTGACAATCGTTTCAAACATAATGTTAGCCATTAAGATGGACTTTTTACACGCACGTTTACAACTGTTCCTCCCAAGTCCCACCTCTGCCTGGCAGTCTGGCTGGCTGAGGCTTTAGCGAACGAGATAGGCCTCTAACACGTAATTCAAAAGATCAGAAAATATCATTTCAAACTTTCTTACCCTGTTTTTGAAACAAATGTTCGGAAAGTAAATAACGTCTTATTTCTTATGAACACGTTCAGAATGTCTCATTCTGAGGCGTGCACGCATGGTAACCACAAACGCCATGGTAACGGCAAAACGTAGCTAACAATACTGCCCAAATGGGCTATGAGCTTTGTCATTGTGCAACAATGACGAACTACGTTGGTTAGCAATCATTGGTACAATGCAAGGTAGCTGGCCTTTTCGGTGGTAAAGTGGTGTTTATGTATTGTTCCTTGATAAACCTGAGAAATTAACGCCGAACCATTTTAGCATTCACAGGTTTATCTATGGGAAACTCGGCTAGCTAGCTGCTAGGCTAACTACGTTCTAAAGAGCGGCTCGAGATTTAAAATTCACCAGTGGTTGAGCGCTCGCCTCCGACATGACACTCAGTGAGCCGCCCGGTATAGGCTAACTACAGAAAAACCCAATGGGTTAAATCATTTGGACTTCTCCAACTAGACAAATACAATGCTCAGTATTTAATACAACAGAAATGCTCTTACCTGTAATTTTTTATAAATATATTATTATACGTGCATGTCCATGTATTATTTCCAGCTGTAGTCAGTCCGTGAACAATGACGTAGCTAATTTCCCTACGGGTAAATCCGGGTACTACGGATGAAAGGCAACTCTTGATTCGCTGAGGCTCAGTGTGGAACGTGTTCACAGTAGTCGTAGACAGCACTTACGTCTTGACCTTTATGGTGAGATACAACGGGTAAACCGTTTAATTATCGTTTTTATGCATTATATTGGATTTTGATCGTTCTCAATCTGCAATGTAATGTGTGAGTGTGCTACGTCCATTTACTTCGAAAGCAAAGCTTATACAACAACTGTACTCCCAGACAATTCATGACTGTTTGAGACATGCATAACAATAATTAACGGGAGTGAGTCTTGTTAATTGCCTGGAATTCAAGTGGTCAAACAAATACAAGCCTTGTTGGCTTGATTACCTTCATCATATGAGTATATTAGTCTCAACCACCAATTATGTAAATTAATCTTGACCAGATAAAACATTCAGTCTGCAAAGAGACAGATGAGTAAATTAAATAATATTTATTGTACCGTTTTAAATCGTTAAATAATGGCACACTGTTACATCCACACACACATTCAACCGCACCAAGTTATTCATGTGGTACGGTAAAGGGTAGCTGGCCTTTTCGGTGGTAAAACAATACATGTGGTGTTTATGTATTGCTCCTTGATAAACCTGAGACTTTAACGCCGAACCATTTTAGCATTCACAGGTTTATCTATGGGAAACACGGCTAGCTAGCTGCTAGGCTAACTACGTTCTAAAGAGCGGCTCGAGATTTAAAATTCACCGGTGGTTGAGCGCTCGCCTCCGACATGACACTCAGTGAGCCGCCCGGTATAGGCTAACTACAGAAAAACCCAATGGGTTAAATCATTTGGACTTCTCCAACTAGACTAATACAATGCTCCGTATTTAATACAATAAATGCTCTTATTTGCACCAAATTATTCATGTGGTAAGGTAAAGGGTTTGAATATATTAGGTTTGAAGATGGGCAGAGGTGGTTGACGTCAGGTCTTGTAGGTTGGATGGGATGCTTGTTGAGTGCTTTGAGTCTGTAGCTGACTGATCTGTCTCCTGAGTCGAACTATTTCCTCTTCCTGCTCTTCAACCCTTCTCTGCAAGCCATGGATAACCTAGAAAGAGATGAGGCCCATTGGAGATGTTGGATCTGTTATAAATGTTTAACACTCTTCTCCTGATATTTACTTTTAGTAGTTTGAACCTGGTTGCAGTGTCAAAGTGACCTAGGTCAAATATTTATAGCCAAGCAATGCTACCAGCATTTGGCTCATGTCTGTTTGAACTTGATCAATAGCAGCGTAAATATGGCAAGCTGAAATTCAACAAGTACATCAAGCACATATATCAAAATAGTAGTCTCCTTCCCAGCCAAGTTGAAATTCAACAACAAGTACATCAAGCACATATCTATCAAAATGGTAGTCTCCTTCCCAGCCAGCCTGTTCATACCATGTCTTTGCTGCTGAACAGCTCGCTCTGCAGCAGCTGTGTGGCGCTGGGTCGTAGAGAGGGGTCTCTGCTGGTCAGCAGTGTGATGTACTTGGCCAGGAGAGGCCAGCACTGGGAGAAGGAGTCTGGGACCTTCCCCTCACGGAGGTCTCCTAGTGTACGCACACGCTCCATCTCTGTCCCAAAGGGCTGGAACAGCTCCAGGGCCATCACTCCTATACTGTACATGTCTGACTGCAGGCCAGAAGAAAAGGCATAGTGATCAAAATCAAATCAGTCACATACACGTGTTTAGCAGATGTTAATGCAAAATGTGTAGCAAAATGCTTGTGCTTCTTGCTCTGAAAGTGCAGTAATATCTAACAAGTAATATCTAACAATTACACAACATATACCCAACACACAAATCTAAGTAAATTAATGGAATTAAGAATATATAAATGTATGGACGAGCAATGTCAGAACGGCATAGAATAAGATACAGTAGAATAGTATAGGATACAGTATATACATATGAGATGAGTAATGCAAGATATGTAAACATTATTCAAGTGACTAGTGTTCCATTTATTAGTGGCCAGTGATTTCAAGTCTATGTATGTAGGCAGCAGCCTCTATGTGCTAGTGTTGTCTATTTAACAGTCTGATGGCCTTGAGATAGAAGCTGTTTTTCAGTCTCGGTCCCAGATTTGATGCACCTGTACTGACCTCACCTTCTGGATGATAGCGGGGTGAACAGGCAGTGGCTCGGGTGGTTGTTGTCCTTGATGTGTAAATATGTTTTATATATTGATTTACTGTGTATCAATTGGTTTATAAATACAAATGTTATATTATCCTTATTATAATTCTATATACACGTTTGTTTTATGTAGAAAACACACTAATTGTGCCAAGTAACTTTGGTGTGTCAAATATTTCTGAAATGATGGAGATGATTTACCTTTGAATCATAGTGGGAGCCCTCCAGTTGTTCAGGTGCAGCATAAACAAATGTCCCCACTCCAGTGGTGTGTGAGGAACCTGCAGAAAGATTACAAGCAGTGTCAAAAATACACAGTACCAGAACCAACCAGGGAAAATGTTGTCATAGAAAGGGATTTGGATGCACATAGCCATAGCCCCATCTACTGGCGATTTCAGGAATTACACCTATACCTACACGTGTCCACTTTGATTTGATACACTGCATCTTTGAGATGTTGAATGTTTACACACACACACACACACACACACACACACACACACACACACATACATAGTAACAACTGTTACAACCACTGAGCTTGTGGTGATAGACATATTAGAAAAATTGATTAAATCCGTTTCTCACCGGTGTTCTGTGAGGTGGAGGTTGGCTTTGCCTCGTCATCAATTATTATATCCCTGCAAGCCAGTCCAAAGTCTCCAATCCTCACATGGCAGTCAAGTCCATGCAGGAAAATATTCCTGGGCTATAAAACAAAAAGCATACAAAATGTAAAGCATTTACATATATTTTTATGGTGAGTGAGGTCATAATGCTACAGGAGATTCTAAAAGAAGGATTCTACTCTAAAATGCACAATTCTATTTTGTCATTACCACTAGTCCACATTAATGCTTTAGGTAATTGTTCAACTTCTTTAAAATGTAATTTCAAATGGGTGATATTAGTAACAAACCATGCCTTAACCCCTAATTATACACGGAGTGCACAAAACATTAGGAACACATGCTCTTTCCATGACAGACTGACCAAGCTAATTCAGTTGAAAGCTATGATCCCTTATTGATGTCACCTGTTAAATCCACTTCAATCAGTGTAGATGAAGGGGAGGGGAAAGGTTAAAGAAGGATTTTTTTAAGCCTTGCTTGAGAGAATTGAGACATGGATTGTGTATTTGTACCATTCAGAGGGTGTATGGGCAAGACAAAAGATTCAAGTGCCTTTGAACGGGATGTGGTAGCAGGTGCCAGGCACACCGGTTTGAGTGTGTCAAGAAGTACAACAGTTTCTCATGTTTATCAAGAAAGGTCCACTACCCAAAGGACATTCAGCCAACTTGACACAACTGTGGGAAGCATTGGAGTCAACATGGGCCAGACCCCATGTGGAACGCTTTCCACAACTTTTAGAGTCCATGCCCTGATGAATTTAGGCTTTTCTCAGGGCAAAAGGGGGTGCAACTCAAATTTGATGATATGCAGTTTAAAATTAATGAAGCAATAGTTAAAGGAGATGTGTCTAGTATTATCACATTTTTAAAATCTCACCCCGTCAACGAACCTGTTCAGATTTGGAAATACTGTACTGTTTTTTTTCTACACTTCAAAAGACAGGTAAGTGTTTAAAAACATGTCATTTTTTCTAGCCTAAATATCTGCCAGTGTGTTATTAGTCACAGGGTCTGATACCCTGACCACAGGTATCAGACCCTTTATTTGGCCCCTCAAAAAGTTTTAAATATCATCTGCAGAAATATGATGCATCATGATTTGTAAAGTGCTTTTTAAACAAGTTATTATTATTATTATTATTATTATTAACATAATATAGCTCAGGTAGGATAGGCCTAAGTTTAATAGAACATACGGATCGTCACCAATATCTAATCAATATCGACGTCACCAGCGATGAAGAATGATGACGTTTCCAAACTTGCCAATTCTTCAGAAACAGCATCAGCACTGACAGAGTACAGCGCTGGAATTGGCTGTTCCGAGGCTACTGTGTGGCAGATGAATCAGAATTAGTTGGGTAACATAGATAATTAAGATGTTTTATTAGCATAATATGCTTATGTGAGATACTTGTCATTAGAATGTATCCTTTTGATTCTGATGTCTTTCAGTTGCACTTTTCCCTTAGCTGGGGCTCAGTCACTTGGGGCCCAGAGAGGGGAGAGGTCAGGCTTGTCTTTTACATGTCCCTGGTGCTATGCAGAATATCAGAAAGGGAAGAGGACAGAATGGAACATTGTCTACATATGTGTGTGTGTTTTACTGAGGATGGGCCTCTATGAGATTGCACTGACAGAGGAGATTTACGATGCATTTTGATAATAACGCCTAAAGAGCATTCCAGAGAACATGGAGCTAATGGTTCTGTTCTATACCGTACCAGTGAGAGACGGTTCCAGTTTGGAGTAGGAGGACCAGACACTGGTGTATACAATGAACACTGTTGATACAGCAGTTGCTGTCTGCTATGTTTTATAGATATCTTTCATACAAAACTTAACCTTGTGACCTATTCTATGTATCTGTGGTTCGTCATGTACGTTGAGAGGGGTGTATCTTGGCTATAAAAGATCTTTGTACTTTTGTGTAGACACTTTTCAATGGTTCATTAGAGATAGTGCATCATTGAAAGTCAAAGTGCTTTTGCAAAAGCTCTTAATTATTAAAGATGTAGTTTAAGTATAACTCTGACGGGTGTGTGAAGTTTAACTCTCCTCATTTGGTAATGCAGAAATTAGCCACCACACCATTTGATGGTGCACTTCTATTTTTGTGAAATTAAATAATATACACTTGTAAAGAACATACCTTCAGATCTCTGTGCATGATACTTCTAGAGTGAATGTATTCCACTCCTTCAAGTATTTTATGTAGAATGCTAAGGGTTTGTTTCGTGTCCACAGACCCGTAAGGATCTATAAAACAAAAGCCAAAACACACTCATTAACAAATTCTGCATAATATAAACATAATCAAAACATTGATAATGTTGAATGTAGAGTGAAAGGAACAAAGGAGTGCATCTTATTGTGCAAGATATATATGCTCACTTTGTGAGATGTGTTCGGTGGTTCTCTCTGAGATCCAGTCTTTGAGTGAACGTTCACACAACTGCATCTGAATATACAGCATGAGGTGGAACTGCACCTGAGGTAGCCATAAAATAGTGTCCAGTAAAATCTGAATTTGACAAAAAGAGAATCTATATACTACCAGTCAAAAGTTTTAGAACACCTACTCATTCAAGGGTTTTTCTTTAATTTTATTATTTCCTACATTGTAGAATAATAGTGAAGACAACAAAACTATGAAATAACACATATGGAATCACATAGTAACCAAAAAAAGTGTTAAACAAAAAAAAAATTCTACATTTGAGATTCTTCAAATAGCTACCCTTTGCCTTAATGACAGCTTTGCACACTCTTGGCATTCTCTCAACCAGCTTCATGAGATAGTCACCTGGAATGCATTTCAATTAACAGGTGTGCCTTGTTAAAAGTTCATTTGTGGAATTTCTTTCCTTCTTAATGCATTTGAGCCAATCAGTTGAGTTGTGATAAGGTAGGGTTGGTATACATAAAATAGCCCTATTTGGTAAAAGACCAAGTCCATATTATGTTCAACCTTCCCAAGTTCTTGCATGTCACCCTGCTCCTCCGCACACTCCACTGGCTTCCAGTTGAAGCTTGCATCTGCTACAAGACCATGGTGCTTGCCTACGGAGCTGTGAGGGGAACGGCACCTCCGTACCTTCAGGCTCTGATCAGTTCCCTACACCCAAAGAAGGGCACTGCGTTCATCCACCTCTGGCCTGCTCGCCTCCCTACCTCTGCGGAAGCACAGTTCCCGCTCAGCCCAGTCAAAACGGTTCGCTGCTCTGGCACCCCAATGGTGGAACAAGCTCCCTCACGACGCCAGGACAGCGGAGTCAATCACCACCTTCCGGAGACACCTGAAACCCCACCTCTTTAAGGAATACCTGGGATAGGATAAAGTAATCCTTCTACCCCCCCCCCCCCCCCCCCCCCCCAAAAAAAGATATAGATGTACTATTGTAAAGTGGTTGTTCCACTGGATATCATAAGGTGAATGCACCAATTTGTAAGTCGCTCTGGATAAGAGCGTCTGCTAAATGACGTAAATGTAAATGTCAAGAACAGCTCAAATAAGCAATGAGAAACGACAGTTTAAGACATGAAGGTCAGTCAATATGGAACATTTCAAGAAAGTGCAGTCGCAAAAACACAAGCGCTATGATGAAACTGTCTCTCACAAGAATGGAAGACCCAAAGTTACCTCTGCTGCAGAGGATAAGTTCATTAGGGTTACCAGCCTCAGAAATTGCAACGCAAATAAATGCTTCACAGAGTTCAAGTAACAGGCACATCTCAACATCAACTGTTCAGAGGAGACTGTGTGAATCAGGCCTTTATGGTCGAATTGCTGCAACAACAAAAAAACACTAGAGGTCGACCGATTTATGATTTTTAACGCCGATACCGATTGTTGGAGGACCAAAAAGCCGATACCGATTTATTATATATGTGTGTGTATATATATATACACACACACACACACACACACACAGCTCTGAAGTGACAACGATACTGAAGAGTCTGCTTAGGAGACAAATACTCTCAACTGTTTGAATAATAAAAATAGAGTTTAAGTTACCTGTGATGAATGCTGAAAACAAAAACTAATTTCTATATGCAGGAAATCCTATTTTAATAATGGGCATGGTAAGAATTGACTACCAAAGTGCGAGTCATAATTCCCATGACACCTTCTAGCAAAATCTGAAAAGCGGTTCCTTCATTTATTCCATAGGATATTTTTAGATTAACTTAAAATAAGGTCTGTGTTTGGTTTAAGCTTACACCACCTTGCCAATTTTATAACTGTGTAGATATCCATAGGATATAACTCTGATCAATATAAGCGAAGATAAGAGTGGATTTATGAAAATATGTTGACAAACGTTACCTAGTGAGATTTACACGGGTATCAAAACGCCGAGGCGGTTTAAGCACAAAACACAGACCTTATTTGAAGTAGATCAAGACATTCTCTATGGAAGACATGAACGGTAAAATAACGAAGGAACCCCTTTCAAGTTCAGCCGCAAGTTATTACAGGAATTATGACGCGTCGACTATCTCTCTAAACCATATATCTTTGACTATTACGAGCCTGCTGCTGCCTACCACCACTCAGTCAGACTGCTCTATCAAATATCAAATCATAGACTTAACTATAATATAATAAACCTTAGGTCATTAATATGGTCAAATCCGGAAACTATCATCTCAAACATTCTTTCAGTGACATACGGAACCGTTCCGTATTTTAACTAACGGGTGGCATCCATAAGTCTAAATATTCCTGTTACATCGCACAACCTACAATGTTATTTCATAGTTCCGTAATATTCTGGGAAATTAGTTCGCAACGAGCCAGATTCTGTATACCCTGATTCTGCGTGCAACGAACGCAAGAGAACTGACACAATTTCACCTGGTTAATATTGCCTGCTAACCTGGATTTCTTTTAGCTAAATATGCAGGTTTAAAAATATCTACTTCTGTGTATTGATTTTAAGAAAGGCATTGATGTTTATGGTTAGGTACAGTCGTGCAACGATTGTGCTTTTTTTTCCAAATGCGCTTTTGTTAAATCATCCCCGTTTGGCGAAGTCTGTTGTCTTTGTTAGGAAGAAATAGTCTTTACAGTTCACAACAAGCCAGGCGGCCCAAACTGCTGCATATACCCTGACTCTGTTTGCAAGAGAAGTGACACATTTTCCCTAGTTAAAATAAATTCATGTTAGCAGGCAATATTAACTAAATATACAGGTTTAAAAATATATACTTGTGTATTGATTTTAAGAAAGGCATTGATGTTTATGGTTAGGTACACGTCGGAGCAACGACAGTCCTTTTTCGCGAATGCGCACCACATCGATTATATGCAAAGCAGGACAGGCTAGATAAACTAGTAATATCATCAACCATGTGTAGTTAACTAGTGTTTATGATTGATTGATTGATTTTTTTATAAGATAAGTTTAATGCTAGCTAGCAACTTACCTCGGCAACGTATAGCAGGTGGTTAGAGCGTTGGGCTAGTTAACGTAAGGTTGCATCCCCAAGCTGACAAGGTAAAAATCTGTCGTTCTGCCCCTGAACAAGGCAGTTAACCCACCGTTCCTAGGCCGTCATTGAAAATAAGAATGTGTTCTTTAACTGACTTGCCTAATTAAAAAAAGGTTTACATTTTTTTTTTTTTTTTTACATTTAAAAAAAATCTGTGGCCAAAAATGCCAATTACCGATTGTTATGAAAACTTAATCGGCCATTCCGATTAATCGGTCGACCTCTAAAAAACACTACTAAAGGACACCAATAAGAAGAAGACTTGCTTGGGCCAAGAAACACGAGCAATGGACAGACTGGTAGAAATTTGTCCTTTGGTCTGATGAGTCCAAATTTGAGATTTTTGGTTCTTTGTGAGACGCAAGGTGGGTGAGCGGATGATCTCCGCATGTGTATTTTCCACCATAAAGCATGTAGGAGGGGTGGTGGTGCTTTTCTGGTGACACTGTCTGTGATTTATTTAGAACTCCAGGCACACTTAACCAGCATGGCTACCACAATTCTGCAGCAATACGCCATCCCATCTGGTTTCGGCTTAGTGGGACTATCATTTGTTTTTCATCAGGACAACAACCCAAAACACCTCCAGGCTGTGAAAGGGCTATTTGACCAAGAAGGAGAGTGATGGAGTGCTGCATCAGATGACCTGCCCTCCACAATCCCCCAATCTCAACCCAATTGAGATGGTTTGGGATGAGTCGGACCGCAGAGTGATATGTTATGCTCAGCACGTGCGGGGAGTCCCTCAACAATGTTGGAAAAGCATTACCTGTTGAAACTGATTGAGAGAATGCCAAGAGTGTGCAAAGCTTTCATAAAGGCAAAGGGTGGCTACTTTGAAGAATCTCAAATATATTTTGATTTGTTTAACACTTTTTTGGTTACTACATGATTCCCTATGTGTTATTTCATAGTTTTGATGTCTTCACTATTATTCTGCAATGTAGAAAATAGTAAAAATAAAGAAAAACCCTTTAATGAGTAGGCGTTCTAAAACTTTTGACTGGTAGTGTATATACCAGATGTCAGAGTTGGAAGGTTAGAGGATTGTGTTAAAACAACAGGATAAGAGGCCCTACTGTGCTACATTATACAGGTTACACAGTATCAATACCTCCTTGGTGGGGCATTTCGTGTCCCATTCCTCGCTCCCCACATCGATGTAGGAGTTGTTGTTCGGCTCCATCCTGTTCCTGGTTCCTGAGGCCGCCTCTGTCAGGGCCGAGCCATCCCAGCTGACCACAGGGCAACCGTCCGGTGTCAGGCCACGCCGTCCCAGGAACACACAGGGGACAAAGTTCTCTGAGACATGGGTGTGGCGCATGGTTTTAGGACACACCGCCTGCGTGCTCTTCTCCTCTTTAGGGGCCAGGGCTTTCACCCGGAGGATCTCTGGTACTTTTGCAATGGCCACTGGCTCCTTCGAGTGATCTGAGCACTCAAAGACTATTGAGGAGCTGTTGCTACTGCCGGTACTCTCCTCAGTGCTGTGAGAAAATACACGTTTCAGAATCTAATATGATATTCAATCATAACTGGTCTTGTAAGTCAGTTATATGAGATAATAATGGTACCGTTCTGGCAGCGCAGGCGTTTCCGGTGCTGGGAGTATTGATGTAGGGTCTGAAATAGAGAAATTCAAATGTAAATGAAAAAAAAACAATAATGAAGAGAGGTTAGCTATGAATAAATGAAATCATTTGAATTTCGAACACGTCAGAGGAGAGAAGTAACGGAAGTCACTGATAAAAGCAGGTGAGACATGCTCCATCCAGGCAGTGTGGTAGCCCACTACATTGACGTGCTGAAGACTGGATAACACTTTCACTTCTCTGAGAACCTGAAACAAAGACAGGAAAATACTCAATGACAAACTCAGTTGTGCCCATTATCGAATACTGCACTGAAGTATACTGCATTTTTGGATCATTAAAACTCAATACATTTTAAATGAATTGTGTGTACATAACATACCTTCATGCAGTCTTCCCGTGAAACATTCTTGATGAGAATTTTCTTCACAGCATACTTCTGGCCATCCAGCTTGTTTGTTACCTGGAAAGCACATGACCAAAACGAAGAGGGGGAAATTATTCCACTGTAGGTTATATTAATGCATTGGTCTCATTTATATTTTGACTAGACAGTACCTTAAAGACTTTGCCATAGGATCCTTTTCCAAGTCTAGAGAGCTCTTCAAACTCGCTGAGGTAGCGAGATGTCTGTGCCTGGAACAGACCCTCTGTTGGTCTACGGTGAGAGGAGGATAATAAGCAAAGAGACAGATCCTCTCACAATGCAACGTACACAGCAGTACATTTCATTTATTTTGACATTTTAGTCATTTAGCAGACGCTCTAATCCAGAGCAACTTTATTAGTGCATTAATCTTAAGACAGCTAGGTGAGACAACAACATATCACAATCGTATCAAGTACATTTTCCCTCCACAAAGTATTTGTCGGCAAAGTCAACGCTAGTAGCAAAAGACAAGTGCCATTTTTTTTCTGTACTAATCTTACCTTAGTGTAAGGCTCTGGCTGTCGGTATTACATAATCTTTGACCCTGAAATGGCAGGAAAAAAAAAAAACTGGTCAGTGAATGAACATCAATGATAAACAAGAAACTTGACCATGCATGTCCCGCATTACATTATCACTAAATGGCCACATCAAGTGTTACCTGTGGGAACAGAGAGGTGCTGGCAGCATCCAGTAGCTCAATGAATGCTCTGTTGTGTTGGAGTCTGACTGTGCTGAACTCATCACTGATGGCCAATGGGGAGAGGAGGTTCATCGCTGCTAAACGCTGACCAATGACTGTAGAGGACGGCAAAGAACAGGAAGTTATTCACTGTAGTGTTTGTTGTTCACAAGTTCTCTTTTTTTCTTCTATGATTTTTCACACAAAAACATTTTTTTTTACAGAAGTCAGTGATGTTATAAAATAATCATATCCTAACCTCCCTCTACACAACAACCAGATAATGTTAATGTTCTATTGACCGAGAAAGAGTTTAGTTGATCCTCTTTACCTTTGAACAGCATACGTGAGCGGGTCGGGTCGCTCTCGTAGACAAAGCACAGGTGTTCCAGCAGGGACCCAAGCAGAAGGTGGTTGGGGATGGCTGAGGCAAACTCCTGGATGGACAGGTACTGCTTGCCAGTTATCAGAACCTCACAGTTGTTATCCGAGTCGGACGCTGTGTTTACATAGAGGAGAATGAGAAAAAGGACAGAGAAGTGAGTGGTATATGTTTGTAACAAGATTATCGATTATGTAACAAATGAAAAAAAGCAAAGTTGTATATCTCAATGGCGAACAGTCCCCTCCAAAACTTCCTGTAGCCAGACGGCCAACATTGCATAACAAATAATCACCAACGTGTGTGATTACTTTAGTACCGCTTTATGAAGAAAATAAGATTTATAGTTAACAGTTGAAAGAGAAAATGTATCTTACCTTCGGCAATAACTTTGGCAATTAACGCTGCAATTTCTTTCTCCCCTAGGTCCATTTTGTCTAACGGTATGTGTGATATTAGCTCAATATGAAAAACTTCAACACTAATGCAAGATTAACCTAACCACTTCAAAGTCAGCCAGCCCATCACGTTTATGCATGCTGGGGTGTGCTCAGTGGTAAGGCTTATCTGTCTACAACAGTACACACAGGTCCCTCCACCCAAGGTCGCTAACATGGAGGAAAATATAAGGGAAGAAGTGGTGTGAGAAACATGCCAAAAACAGTATGTAATGTACTCTCATATTTGTGTATGCTGACTGTTGGTTTATACTGTACTCATTGGATTTGGCAACAGTTTATGTACAGTACCAGTCAAAAGTTTTAGAACACCTACTCATTCAAGGGTTTTTCTTTATTTGACTATTTTCGACATTGTAGAATACACTGCGTGCACAATTATTAGGAAAGTGAGTATTCTGATCGTATCATTGTTTCTATTCACATTTTCCAACTCCAAACCATATAAACTTGAATGCTTATTGGATTTAATCATTTTCAGGTGATATGTATTTGTGTAATGAGGGAGGGTGTGGCAAAAGTGAATAACACCTTATATCAAGGTGTGCATAATTATTAGGCAGCCTCATTACCTCAGGTAAAATGGGCCAAAAAATAAATTTAACTGACACTGAAAAACCAAAAATGTAAAATGCCTTTCAGACGGATGCAACACTCTTTAAATAGCTGAACTATTGAGGTGTGACCACCGGACATTCAAACATTTTGTTGCGAATAGTCAACTGGGGTGCAAAAAACGCATGGAGAAGAAAAGGCGCAAATTAACTGCAAAAGACTTGAGAAGAATTAAACGTCAAACTACTAGGAACCCATTATCCTCCAGTGCCACCATATTCCAGAACTGCAACCTACCTGGAGTGTTCAGAAGTACAAGGTGTCAAGTGCTCAGAGACATGGCCAAGGTCAAGAAGACTGAAACAAGACCACCACTGAATAAGATTCACAAGTTGAAGCGTCAAGATTGGCCAAAGAAATACCTGAAGACAGATTATTCAAAGGTTTTATGGACAGATGAAATGAAAGTGACTCTTGATGGACCAAATGGATGGGCCCGTAGCTGGATCAGTAATGGACACAGGGCACCACTTTGAGTCAGGTGCCAGCAAGGTGAAGGAACGGGCTGCTATCATTGAGGATGAGGTAGTTGGACCTTTTCAGGTTGAAGATGGACTGAAACTCAACTCCCAAACCTACTGCCAGTTTCTGGAAGATTCTTTCGTCAAACAGTGGTACAGGAAGAAGTCCTCAGCATTCTAGAAGGCCATGATCTTTATGCAGGATAATGCTCCATCAAATGCATCCAAGTACTCCACTGCTTGGCTAGCCAGCAAGGGCCTCAAAGATGCCTGAATAATGACCTGGCCCCCTTCCTCACCTGACTTAAATCCTATTGAGAACTTGTGGGCCCTTCTCAAACGTGAGATTTACAGTGATGGAAGACAATACACCTTTTTGAACAGCATTTGGGAGGCTGTGGTTGCTGCTTCAGCGAAATTTGATCGTGAACAGATCAAGAAACTGACAGACTCCATGGATGGAAGGCACATGGCAGTTATTGAAAATAAGGGTCTCTATATTGGTCACTGAATATCTTTGAAAGGCCAAAAATGTTATATAATTGTCATTTTGTGTTACTTATCTGTTACACTTACTCTAAAAATTGAGAATAAACAAGTGAGTTGAGAGACATTATTTTTGTAATTTAGTTGCCTAATAATTCTGCACACTAATAGTTGCCTAATAATTGTGCACACTTTTATATATTTCCCTGAGAAAGACAAAACTCACTCTTCCTTTGTTAAACATTCAGGTTTGAGGTTCAATAACATTTTGGATTGACTGAGAGCATTGTTTGTTCAACAATAAAATTCATCCCGAGGAATACAATTTGCCTAATAATTGTGCACGCAGTGTAATAGCGAAGACATCAAACTATGAAATAACACATAGGGAATCATGTAGTAACCAGAAGTGTTAAACAAATCAAAATATATTTTATAAGTAGCCACCCTTTGCCTTGATGACAGCTTTGCACACGCTTGGCATTCTCTCATCCAGCTCCACCTGTAATGCTTTTCCAACAGTCTTGAAGGAGTTCCCACAAATGCTGAGCACTTGTTGGCTGCTTTTCTTTCACTCTGCGGTCCAACTCATCCCAAACCATCTCAATTGGGATGAGGTCGGGTGATTTGTGGAGACCAGGTCATCTGATGCAGCAACACTTGTTTGGTTACTACATGATTCCATCTGTGTTATTTCATAGTTTTGATGTCTTCACTAGTATTCTACAATGTAGAAAATAGTAAAAATAAAGAAAAACCCTTGAATGATTAGGTGTGTCCTAACTTTTGACTGGTACTGTATGTCATATCCTTGATGTTGAATTGACTGTCTGCCATCAGTATCTAGTACTGAACTGTAATGGGAAACATGTCCACTTTAAAAAATTTTTTTAACCTTAAATAAAGGTTAAATAGGCAAGTCGGTTAAGAGCAAATTCTTATTCACAATTACGGCCTACCAAAAAGGCCTCCTGCAGGGACGGGGGCTGAGATTAAAAATATAAATAAATTAAATAAAAATAGGACAACACACACACACACACACACACACACACACACATCACGGCAAGAGAGACAACAACACTACATAAAGAGAGAACTAAGACAACATAGCATGGCAGCGACAGAACATGACAACAACATGGTAGCAACAACACGGCAGCAGCACAACATGGTCGCAGCACAAAACAAGGTATCTTGTCCAACAAGATGGCGCCGACAGAGATGGTCATCTCACTTCGAGTCCTTAGGAAACTATGCAGTATTTAGTTTTTTTTATGAATTATTTCTTACATTGTTACCCCAGGAAATATTAAGCCTTATTACATACAGCCGGGAAAAACTATTGGGTATAAGTGTGACGTCAACTTACCAACATTACGACCAGGAATACGACTTTCCCGGAGCGGATCCTCTGTTTGGACCATCACCCAGGACAATGGATCTAATCCCAGAAGCCGACCCAAGACAACGGTGCCGCAGAAGGGGCAGACAGAGTGGCCTCCTGGTCAGGCTCCGTAGACGTGCACATCGCCCACCGCTCCCGAGTATACTTCTCGCCAATGTCTAGTCTCTTGACAACAAGGTAGATGAAATTCGAGCAAGTGTTGCCTTCCAGAGAGAAATCAGAGATAGTAACATTCTCTGTTTCACGGAAAAATGGCTCTCTCGGGATATGTTGTCGGAATCGGTTCAGTCACCGGGCTTCTCCATGCATCGCACCGACAGAGATAAACACCTCTGTGGGAAGAGGAAAGGCGGGGGTGTATGCTTCATGATTAACGACTCATGGTGTAATCATAACAACATACAGGAACTCAGGTCCTTCTGCTCACCCGACCTAGAATTCCTCACAATCAAATGCCGGCCATATTACCTTCCAAGAGAATTCTCGTCAGTTATCGTCACAGCTGTGTACATTCCCCTCATGCAGACACCGATTTCAAGTTTTCATAACAATCTGTATTTTTGGCCACCGATTTGCCGATTTTTAATTTAAAAAAATTAAAATTGTATTTATACATTTTTATTTAACTAGGCAAGTCAGATTAAGAACACATTCTTATTTTCAATGACGGCCTAGGAACGGGGGTTAACTGCCTTGTTCAGGGGCAGAACGACAGATTTAGCCTTGTCAGCTCGGGGATTCAATCTTGCAACCTTACGGTTAACTAGTCCAACGCTCTAACCACCTGCTTTACATTGCACTCCACGAGGAGCCTGCCTGTTACGCAAATGCAGTAAGAAGCCAAGGTAAGTTGCTAGCTAGCATTAAACTTATCTTATAAAAAATGATCAATCTTAACATAATCACTAGTTAACTAGTAATATCATCAACCATGTGTAGTTTATCTAACGTGTCCTGTGTTGCATATAATCGCCTTTCTGCAAGGAGGAGCAGGAGAAGCACTGCCAGAGCCCTGCAAAATGACCTCCAGCAGGCCACAAATGTGCATGTGTCTGCTCAAACGGTCAGAAACAGACTCCATGTGGGTGGTATGAGGGCCCGACGTCCACAGGTGGGGGTTGTGCTTACAGCCCAACACCGTACAGGACGTTTGGCATTTGCCAGAGAACACCAAGATTGGCAAATTCACCACTGGCGCCCTGTGCTCTTCACAGATGAAAGCAGGTTCACACTGAGCATGTGACAGACGTGACAGAGTCTGGAGACGTCATGGAGAACGTTCTGCCTGCAACATCCTCCAGCATGACCGGTTTGGCGGTGGGTCAGTCATGGTGTGGGGTGGCATTTCTTTGGGGGGCCGCACAGCCCTCCATGTGCTCGCCAGAGGTAGCCTGACTGCCATTAGGTACCGAGATGAGATCCTCAGACCCCTTGTGAGACCATATGCTGGTGCGGTTGGCCCTGGGTTCCTCCTAATGCAAGACAATACTAGACCTCATGTGGCTGGAGTGTGTCAGCAGTTCCTGCAAGAGGACAGCATTGATGCTATGGACTGGCCTGCCCGTTCCCCAGACCTGAATCCAATTGAGCACATCTGGGACATCATGTCTCGCTCCATCCACCAACGCCACGTTGCACCACAGACTGTCCAGGAGTTGGCGGATGCTTTAGTCCAGGTCTGGGAGGAGATTGCTCAGGAGACCATCCGCCACCTCATCAGGAGCATGCCCAGGCGTTGTAGGGAGGTCATACAGGCACGTGGAGGCCACACACACTACTGAGCCTCATTTTGACTTGTTTTAAGGACATTACATCAAAGTTGGATCAGCCTGTAGTGTGGTTTTCCACTTTAATTTTGAGTGTGACTCCAAATCCAGACCTCCATGGGTTGATAAATTGGATTTCCATTGATTATTTTTGTGTGATTTTGTTGTCAGCACATTCAACTATGTAAAGAAAAAAGTATTTAATAAGATTATTTATTTCATTCAGATCTAGGATGTGTTGTTTAAGTGTTCCCTTTATTTTTTTAGCAGTGTATATATTTTTTTTAACCTGCATATTTAGTTAATATTGCCTGCTAACATGAATTTGTGTCACTTCTCTAGCGTTCCGTGCAAGCAGTCAGGGTATATACAGCAGTTTGGGCCGCCTGGCTCATTGCGAACTGTGTGAAGTCCATTTATTCCTAACAAAGGCCGTAATTAATTTGCCAGAATTGTACATAATTATGACATAACACTGAAGGTTGTGCAATGTAACAGGAATATTTAGACTTAGGGATGCTACCCGTTAGATTAAATACGAAATGGTTCCGTATTTCACTGAAATAATAAACGTTTCGTTTTCGAAATGACAGTTTCCGGATTCGACCATATTAATGACCTAAGGCTCGTATTTCTGTGTGTTATTATGTTATAATTAAGTCTATGATTTGATATTTGATAGAGCAGTCTGACTGAGCAATGGTTGGAAGCAGCAGGCTCATAAGCATTCATTCAAACAGCACATTCGTGCGTTTTGCCAGCAGCTCTTCGCAATTCTTCAAGCATTGCGCTGTTTATGACTTCAAGCCCCGAGATTAGGCTGGTGTAACCAATGTGAAATGGCTAGCTAGTTAGCCTGGTGCGCGCTAATAGCGTTTCAAACGTCACTCGCTCTGAGACTTGGGAGTGTTTGTTCCCCTTGCTTTGCCTGGGTAACGCTGCTTCGAGGGTGGCTGTTGTCGATGTGTTCCTGGTTCGAGCCCAGGTAGGAGCGAGGAGAGGGACGGAAGCTATACTGTTACACCGGCAATACTAAAGTGCCTATAACAACATCCAATAGTCAAAGGTATATGAAATACAAATCGTATAGAGAGAAATAGTCCTATAATAACTACAACCTAAAACTTCTTACCTGGGAATATTGAAGACTCATGTTAAAAGGAACCACCAGCTTTCATATGTTCTCATGTTCTGAGCAAGGAACTTAAACCTTAGCTTTTTTACATGGCACATATTGCACTTTTACTTTCTTCTCCAACACTTTGTTTTTGCATTATTTAAACAATTGAACATGTTTCATTATTTATTTGAGGCTAAATTGATAGTATTTATGTATTAAGTTAAAATAAGCGTTCATTCAGTATTGTTGTAATTGTCATTATTACAAAGAAATAAATAAAATAATTTTTTAAAATATATTTTAAAATCGGCCGATTAATCGGTATCGGCTTGGTCCTCCAATAATCGGTATCGGTGTTGAAAAATCATAATCGGTCGACCTCTAATCCTGAGGCTGAATTTATTGTAGCTGGGGATTTTAAGAAATCAAATTTGAGAACAAGGCTTCCTAAATTCTATCAGCATATTGATTACACTACGCGCAGGGGTAATACTCGACCACTGCTACTCTAACTTTTGCGATGCATACAAAGCCCTCCCCCACCGACCCTTCAGCAAATCCGACCACGATGCCATCTTGCTCCTACCATCTTAATGTATAGTGTGGCGTACAGCAGGTCAGCCACCAGGGGGAGACTCGTCGAGGCTGATTGTGGTTTGTGTGTAATCAAGGGCTGATTGCTCACCAGCTGTACGAGTCCCATAAAGCTGCCAGAAGGGCAGCACACAAGGAGAGGGACTGGGGGAAGAAAGGTGACTTCCGTATAGTTGGAGACGGTGCCCGAGCTAAAAGGAGGGAGTTCAGTTTTTGTTCCCGACAGGATACAGCAAGACCCGGAACCCAGAAGACGGTATCCCAGAGAGGGTCTCATGGGGGAGACCTATCCTTTTCTTTTGATTTATTATTTAAATAAACACCCTTGAAACCAAGCTAATCCTACTCTGTCCGTGTCTGATCTGTGTAAACGTCTTGACCAAACCCCCTGGTCTGCCACAATAGGCAGAAACTCAAACAGGATGTCCAGTGACTAGAACCATTCAACGCTGGTCTGACCAATCGGAATCCACGCTTCAAGATTGTTTTGATCACGCGGACTGGGATATGTTCCGGTCAGCCTTACAGAATAACATTGACCTATACGCTGGCTCTGTGAGTGAATTTTTAAGGAAGTGCATTGGAGATGTTGTACCCACTGTGACTATTAAAACCTACCCTAACTAGAAACTGTGGATGGATGGCAGCATTCGCTCAAAACTGAAAGCGTGAACCACCACATTTTAACCATGGAAATAGGTCTGGGAATATGGCTGAATATAAACAGTGTAGTTATTCTCTCCGCAAGGCAATCAAACAAGCGAAATGTCAGTACAGGGACAAAGTGGAGTCGCAATTCAAAGGCTCAGACACGAGACATATGTGGCAGGGTCTACAGGAAATCACGGACTACAAAAAGAACCAGCCACATCACACACATCCCGCTTCCAGACAAACTAAACACCTTCTTTGCCTGCTTTGAGGATAATACAGTGCCACCATCGCTGCCCGCTAGCAAGAAATGCCCCCCCCCTTCTCTGTGACCAATGCGAGTAAAACATTTAAACGTGTTAACCCTCGCAAGGCTGCTGGCCCAGACGGCATCCCTAGCCGTGTCCTCAGAGCATGCGCAGACCAGCTGGCTGGTGTGTTTACGGACATATTCAGTCACTCCCTAACCCAGTCTGTTGTCCCCACATGCTTCAAGATGGCCACCATTGTTCCTGTACCCAAGAAGGCAAAGATAAATTAACCTCTCTAGGGCAGGTGGCACCAAATCGTCCCACCTACGTAACAGCCAGTTGAATCCTGTGGCGCGATTTTCAAATACCTTAGAAATGCTATTACTTCAATTTCTCAAACATATGACTATTTTACAGCTATTTAAAGACAAGACTCTCGTTAATCTAACCACACTGTCCGATTTCAAAAAGGCTTTACAACGAAAGCAAAACATTAGATTATGTCAGGAGAGTACCCAGCCAGAAATAATCAGACACCTATTTTTCAAGCTAGCATATAATGTCACAAAAACCCAGAAGACAGCTAAATGCAGCACTAACCTTTGATGATCTTCATCAGATGACACACCTAGGACATTATGTTATACAATACATGCATGTTTTGTTCAATCAAGTTCATATTTATATCAAAAACCAGCTTTTTACATTAGCATGTGACGTTCAGAACTAGCATACCCTCCACAAACTTCCGGCGAATTTACTAACAATTTACTAAATTACTCACGATAAACATTCATAAAAAGCATAAATTATTTTAAGAATTATAGATACAGAACTCCTCTATGCACTCTGTCCGATTTTAAAATAGCTTTTCGGTGAAAGCACATTTTGCAATATTCTAAGTAGATAGCCCGGCATCACAGGGCTAGCTATTTAGACACCCAGCAAGTTTAGCCTTCACCAAACTCCGATTTACTATTAGAAAAGTTTGATTGCCTTTGGTGTTCTTCGTCAGAATGCACTCCCAGGACTTCTACTTCAATAACAAATGTTGGTTTGATCCAAAATAATCCATAGTTATGTTCCAACAGCGGCGTTTTGTTCGTGCGTTCAAGACACTATCCGAATGGTAAATAAGGGTCACGCGCACGGCGCATTTCGTGACAAAAGATTTCTAAATATTTCATTACCGTACTTCGAAGCATGTCAACCGCTGTTTAAAATCAATTTTTATGCCATATTTCTCGTAAAAAAGCGATAATATTCCGACCGGGAATCTGCAATTAGGTAAACAGACGAAAGAAAATATATCACTGGGTCGACTCGGGCACGCGCCTAAGCCCTTTGTCCTCTGATCGGCCACTTGGCAAAGGCGATAATGTGTTTCAGCCAGAGGCTGCCTCGATATCGTTCAGCTTTTTCCCGGGCTCTGAGAGCCTATGGGAGCCGTAGGAAGTGTCACGTTACAGTTAAGATCCTGACTCTTCAATAAACAGAGACAAGAAGAACGACACCTTGTCAGACAGGCCACTTCCTGCATGAAATCTTCTCAGGTTTTTGCCTGCCATATGAGTTCTGTTATACTCACAGACACCATTCAAACAGTTTTAGAAACTTTAGGGTGTTTTCTATCCAAAGCCAATAATTATATGCATATTCTAGTTACTGGGCAGGAGTAGTAACCAGATTAAATCGGTACTTTTTTTATCCGGCCGTGTAAATACTGCCCCCTAGCCCTAACAGGTTAACTAAATGACTACCGCCCCGTAGCACTCACTTCTGTCATCATGAAGTGCTTTGAGAGACTAGTCAAGTATTATATTACCTCCACCTTACCGGCCACCCTAGACACTCTTCAGTTTACATACCGCCCTAACAGGTCCACAGATGATGCAATCGCCATGACACTGCACACTGCCCTATTCCATCTGGACAAGAGGAATACCTATGTAAGAATGCTGTTCATTGACTACAGCTCAGCATTCAACACCATAGTACCCCGCCCTGTGCAATTGGGTCCTGGACTTTCTGACAGGCCGCCACCGGGTGGTGAAGGTAGGAAACAACATCTCCACCTCGCTGACCCTCAACACCCCACAAGGGTGCGTGCTCAGCCCCCTACTGTACAACCTGTTCACCCATGACTGCGTGGCCATGTAAGCCTCCAACTCAATCATCACGTTTGCAGATGACACAACAGTAGTGGGCTTGATTACCAGCAACAATGAGACAGCCTACAGGGAGGAGGTGAGGACACTCGGAGTGTTGTGTCAGAGAGGCTGCTACCTATATGGAGACCCAATCACTGGCCACTTTAACAAATGGATCACTAGTCACTTTAAACAATGCCACTTTAAATAATGCCACTTTAATAGTGTTTACATACCTTACATTAGTCATAGCATATGTGTATATATGATAAGTCGGAACCAGAGGCAAAAGTATTTCGCTACACTCGCGTTAACATCTGCATGTGACAAATAAAATCTGATTTGATACAAACATTATTGGGCACAGACAACAGCACAAAGGGCAAGAAGGTAGAGACAACAATACATCACGCAAAGCAGCCACAACTGTCAGTAAGAGTGTCCATGATTGGGTCTTTGAATGAAGAGATTGAGATAAAACTGTCCAGTTTGAGTGTTTGTTGCAGCTCATTCCAGTCGCTAGCTGCAGCGAACTGAAAAGACGAGCAACCCAGGGATGTGTGTGCTTTGGGGACCTTTAACAGAATGTGACTGGCAGAACGGGTGTTGTATGTGGAGGATGAGGGCTGCAGTAGATATCTCAGATAGGGGGGAGTGAGGCCTAAGAGGGTTTTATAAATAAGCATCAACCAGTGGGTCTTGCGATGGGTATACAGAGACGGCCAGTTTACAGAAGAGTATAGAGTGCAGTGATGTGTCCTATAAGGAGCATTGGTGGCAAATCTGATGGCTGAATAGTAAACAACATCTAGCCGCTCAAGAGCACCCTTTCCTGCCGATCTATAAATTACGTCTCCGTAATCTAGCATGGGTAGGACAGTCATCTGAATCAGGGTTAGTTTGGCAGCTGGGGTGAAAGAGGAGCGATTACGATAGAGGAAACCAAGTCTAGATTTAACTTTAGCCTGCAGCTTTGATATGTGCTGAGAGAAGAGCAGTGTACCGTCTAGACATACTCCCAAGTACTTGTATGAGGTGACTACCTCAAGCTTTAAACCCTCTGAGGTTGTAATCACACCTGTGGGGAGAGGGGCATTCTTCTTACCAAACCACATGACCTTTGTTTTGGAGGTGTTCAGAACACGGTTAAGGGCAGTGGAAGCTTGTTGGACACTAAGAAAGCTTTGTTGTAGAGCGTTTAACACAACATCCAGAAAAGGGCCAGCTGAGTATAAGACTATCATCAGTATATAAATGAATGAGAGAGCTTCCACCTGCCTGAACTATGTTGTTGATGTAAATTGAGAAGCGTGTGGGGCCTAGGATCGAGCCTTGGGGTAGTCCCTTGGTGACAGGCAGTGGCTGAGGCAGCTGATTTTCTGACTTTATACACTGCACTCTTTGAGAGAGGTAGTTAGCAAACCAGGCCAAAGACCCCTCAGAGACACCAATGCTCCTTAGCCGGCCCACAAGAATGGAATAGTCTACCGTATCAAAAGCTTTGGCCAAGTAAATACAAATAGCAGCACAACATTGCTTAGAATCAAGGGCAATGGTGACATCATTGAGGACCTTTAAGGTTGCAGTGACACATCCATAACCTGAGCGGAAACCAGATTGCATACCAGAGAGGATACTATAGACATCAAGAAAGCCAGTCAGTTGATTATTGACAAGTTTTTCCAACACTTTTGATAAATAGGGCAAAATAGAAATAGGCAGCTAGGATCAGCTTGATCTCCCCCTTTAAATAAAGGATGAACCGTGGCTGCCTTCCAAGCAATGGGAACCTCCCCAGAGAGGAGAGACAGGCTTGGCGATTATAAAGAAGAAAGGGTCTAAACCGTCTGACCCAGATGTTTTTTTTAGGGTCAAGTTTAAGGAGCTCCTTTAGCACCTGGTTGCATCACTAGAGGGTTATGACTCAGAAGAAGGTTATCTTTTTAGGGCTGCAGAAATGGTCATGAAGCCAACCAACCAATAGGAGTAAAGGAAAGACATGGCTATAAACAACATTCTAGAAAAATCTCTCACTTAGCTGATTGGTCATAGCTAAATTAGTTGTCAAAAATATGAGGAGGGATGTAGCCACCGCTGTGATGTAGTAGCTATCTATCTGCCCCATGGTGATGTGATGGTGGTGTGGATCAAAAGCAGCCCCCAAAACTGTCCAGAGAGGTTTGCTGACAGGACGACTGCGCCCACAGCCCCACACATGATTTCTCAATTCTGCCTAGCTAGTTAGCATGAACATATTTGTACAATGTCTGGTGTCTGTCAACTTACTGTCAAATATAACCTCATCGTCATCTTCACTGGTGGTCAAATTAAACACACTGCACTCATGTCCGGTTGTTGTGGTGGTTAGATTTCGGTGAATCAAGGAGTTGATCACGCTGCTGCTACTTGGACTTACTCCTCGTTGCCCGTTCAGAGAGCTAAACATGGCGATTTAGGAAGATTCAGCTTGTTAAACCTATTAAATATGACCTAACTTTTAGAATACTTAGGCGTTAATATTTTCCATTCCGCATGAATCATAACTAGTTAAGGTAGACGTTAATCTAAAAGAATCACGTCAAAAGCTCGCCAGAAGAGTCCCATACTAGGGCTAGTGTCAGCATTGCCGCACAATACACACATGAAGGGAGTGAAGTCTTGTCTTAAAACACCATGAGCTGAACATAAATTCAGTTGAATAATTTCACGTCCACTGTGAGAAGCTTGCGAATTAAGTCTGACTTCATTTGTATCATCATATATTGATGAGATTGTATCACATTTAGTAACTCTATCCATTTATACAATACATTTAACTCGGTCTTGTTCGTTTTATTATTTTGTTGGACACGTCAGATAGTCCCTGTAGCATCTCATCTCATTTCGTTCCTTATCATGTGATCCTTGCGAATGATGACGATGAAACGCTACAAATATTTATTGGTGACATACAATTACAACCTTGAGATATTTTTTATTTTTACATAGGGTGAACCAGAGGCAATACAATATAGACTAAATATATGACTCTGGGGTGAATCATTGAAAAAGTCAGTACTTTATCGTTTGAGGCCATCTCTAAAATGCGTATTCTATCTGATTTATGGTGTCAATAAAAATAAATGTGTAAATGTTATTGTCTTGTATATATACCATGTTGATAATGTATCGTCATCGTAGCCCATCACTGACTGACAGACTTTTCTTTTCAAAGACGAGTGGCAGACTTGCGCGCTCCACGCAGATTCACTCGCGACCAATCTAAACAAGCGCGCGCGGTCGGAGAGACGCATGCTTCAACATGAGGAGGAGGAGGACAACTTTAACGCTTCGAACACAACAACGATACTGATGCAGGTATCTTTTGCAGACGGTCGCATGCGGTTGGACACATGGAGGAGAGAATCATGTTCAGTATCCTCAAAACCGTGTCTTTTTGACACAACTGCTGACAGCTACAGGGACATAAACATAAAAAATGCTGCTTGGAGACAAGTGTCCACGATAGTAGCATTGCCCGGTCAGTTTAGTAGTGAGCTTGTGCTATATGTGGCTACTTAGCTAGATAGCTAACCTAGCCAATAAGGTGTGTGTCAAAGAAATAGTAATATAAATTATGCTAGTTACTACCCCTGATATCTTGCCCAAATAATCATGTTTGAAAGAGTGTGAGTGTGTATATCAGATAAATAGAAATGGTAGATACTACCCTGATAATTTGGTCAGATAACCGTGTGTGTCTGTG
Source organism: Salmo trutta (assembly GCF_901001165.1). Lineage (NCBI taxonomy): Eukaryota > Metazoa > Chordata > Actinopteri > Salmoniformes > Salmonidae > Salmo > Salmo trutta. The sequence goes on from NC_042974.1 coordinate 18,019,211, forward strand.
TGTATAGTAGGTGACATGTCCATGATAGCTATCTAAAAACTATAGTTATGCTAGGTGATGGTTTGGCTTATCATGTTCATGTCTATGTAGAAGAAGACTGTAGGAGGAAGTGGAGAGGACTCAGGGACAGGTAACAGAGAGAGAGAAGGGCAGAGAAAGAGAAGAGGTCTGGGTCAGCAGCTTCAGACCAGCAGCCTTGGCACTTCTGCCACATTCTTTCTTTGCTGGATCCATTTATTGTGCCTAGGGCAACGAGTGGCAATTTACAGCCAGACCCTTTACATCATCCACAAGTGTGGGCGCCACCGGTGCATCAAGACTCTCTACGTCATTTACAAGTGAGACCACCGCCTCCACCGGTGCAGTGAGACCCTCTACATCATCCACAAGTATGACCACCACCGGTGCAGCCATGGAAGATGATGAAATGGAGGAAGCACCTCTGGATCTAGGACCACCTGAGATTATTAAGACCCTCACGGAAGTGACCACTGAGGACCTTGTTGAACAGGATGTGGCCTTGGAGAGAAACAAAGAGGAACAACGTCACACCAGGCGCCATCGGCGGTACCAGCCCCCAGATCCACTCAACTCATTTCAGCAGAGGCTTCTCCAAGCCACCGAGAGGGATGCAGCCCAACCTGATGCTCACAGGAAGGAGGATGAAGAAACCTTGTTTGCCATGAGCCTGGTGTTAACCCTGAAGAGGCTGCCTCAGCAAAGAAAAGCAGCATTCAAGGTTAAAATTCATCAGCTGCTTTTCTATGCCGAGTTCAATGGTATGTTTTATTTTTTCTTCTCCACAACACAGGTGGTGTCATAAGTATTGCGACAGTGAAGTAGGTAATTTTTACAGTATACTCATGTAGGCTAATTGGTATTTCAGATCAAATTATTAATATGAGGCAAATGTATAGCTGTTGTTTCTGGGTTAGAAAATATCCTAAAACAGTTTGCTGTCTAAATATTTGCCTGTCATATTCATCTTTTGATCTGAAATACAAATTCCATGAGTAAACAGCAAGAATTACCAACTTTACAACACTGTTCTGATATTTATGCCACTAACTACACTATACAAGCAGTATTTAGTTAACATAAATCTCACCTTTTATGGTGTTATATTATGTAATGCTTGTGTTGTTTTTCTCTTCCCTTCCAGAAATGGAGTCAATTTAGCCGACCAGCTCACAGGAAGGACAGGAAGAGGAGAGTTGTCTGGCTGTTGTTTTGACCTTCTCCATGGGTTTTGAGCGGGAGGTGAGGAAAGGACGCGAGGAATCAAGGAACTGCAACTGAGATTTTCCAACTGTCCTCAACTGAGATTTTCTAACTGTTCTTATTCCGCTTACTATGGCCTTGTTAGTAGTTTCTCAATACTTAGGATAGCATTCATAATTAGTTGTACATAGATTGCATGAAAATTGACTGAATTGAAACTGACACACCAGAGAATTCAGATGCTCTTGTTGTTCTTTTACAAGACTAAAGGTGACATATGTGTTTACCTGTATTGTGGCTCCACATTCACTTTTTGTTTTCAGACACACACACCTCCTCCACTCCTCTATGTACCTCAGATCTCCAGTGCCCTGCCCTCTCTCTTTATGGCCATGTCTGCAGTTCCCCTACTACGTCTAGGCTTTATGAGTAGTCCCTGTATCTGTCTGCAGTTCCCCTACTACGTCTAGGCTTTATGAGTAGTCCCTGTATCTGTCTGCAGTTGTGCCAAAAATACATGCTCTTGTTGTTCTCTTACAGATTACACATTCATTTTTATATTTTTACACGCACATACAGTACATGCACACACACCTCTTTCAATAGTTTTTATAACACATACCTGTCATGTTCTTTCCTGTACTTGAATATTTATTAAATTATGTTTTCATAGTCCGTTGTTTCATTTGTTTATTAATGTCTCATTTAGACTTAATCTGCTTCTTTCTTCCCTACACCTTTGCAGATCTAAGACAAGATGAAAGTAAAAACGCATTCTCTTTGTCACGACTTCGGCCGAAGTCGGTCCCTCTCCTTGTTCGGGCGGCGTTCGGCGGTCAACTTCACCGGCCTTCTAGCCATCGCGATCCACTTTTCATTTTCCATTTGTTTTGTCTTTGTCTTACACACCTGGTTTCAATCCCCCAATTACCTGTTCATTATTTAACCTCTGTTCCCCCATGTTTGTTTGTGAGTGATTGTTTCTATGTAGGAAGGTCTGTTATTTTGGGCTCTCTTTTTGTATTGCATTTATTATATGTTGAGTAAAATACAGTTATTTACTCATATCTGCTGTCCTGCGCCTGACTCTTATACACCAGCTACACACAGACTTCCTTACACTCTTCCTAATAGTTTTTTTTTTGCACCTGCATTTTGTCAGACCAGTGAAGATGGTGGAAAACTGTACTATTTGTATGGACCCTAGGTTACCTTTTCCCATTGTTATCATACAACCTTAGAGGTCCTGCTCACCTGATGTACCATGCCAGGTGTGTATAATACTGATGTTAATGGGAGAGAGAAGGGGTTAAGGTGTGGTCTTTACTCCCAAATTTCACTTAAAGATAACTTCCAATTGAAGAGAGACAAGGTGACATAAAATCTGGGAAAAATGCTATTTTATGGACAAAGGTGGATGGTTCTTAAAATAACCTTGGTGTTAGGGGGCTTTAAAAGAGACGTTTCACTCCACGGCATACTGCCATGGGACTTCACCTGCTGTCGTTGAGAAGTAGGTGGTCAGCTTCTCCCTCACCTGGAGTGCCTGTCTGGGGGCGTTGTTGGCACCTGCCCTGGTGACATCAGGTAGGTGACCATTTGGCGTGCCGTCTCCATCCGGAACAGCTCCTGGAATGACCTCTGCAGGTAGTTGTGGAGAACACGTGGCCTTCATGCAGGCATTGATTTTTGAGGGGCTGAGACCAAGCACACTGATACATTCTCTACCAGCTGCCAGAATCCCAAAGGCGCATTCAAAAACTAACCTTGCCCTGGATAGTCATTTGTTAAAGAGCCTTACAGGCTTTGGCAATGGCAGCTGGCAGCTGGCGTCCAGCGTAGGGCCTCATGAGGTTGGGTCTCAAGGGAAGGCCTCGTTGCCGACGAAGGCGTGAAGAACGGGTCCCAGGTCTTCAGCCCCAGGGAGTGATGCAGGTGGTGGAATCTCCAATGTGCCATTCTGAAGTGCCTGGCCAAAGGCAGAGTCAAAAATAATCAACTAGGGTGTATTCTTCAAAAAAAAGTATTACAATACACTACTTTAACTGGTTGGATTCTACTAGTTGGATTTTCTTCAGAACTGGTGCAGGGAATGCATAAAGTATGGGGCTCTCTCTTTGGTATGTGTGCAGGAATACACCAAGATGATTCACGTGCTCCAGTCCTACTGCATTATCTCTACAGGTGTTTGTATCACCTGCACCAACCAGACAGGAGAGGGCAAATGCACCCAGATCATCTGCACCAGCGCTAGCCAGAGCATTGTGTCATAAGGAGTGCCACAGACAGTTATTTTACATCAACAATCGTCCATGTGATTCCAAAACGTGTGAATGAAGTGTATCACACGTTTAAAAGATATCCATTTGTTGCATTGAACATCACTGTTGCCTTAGAGTGTGTGGATGTGAACGCCACTCCAGACAAGGGTCAAATATTCTTCCATGAAGAGAAGCTCTGTACGAGACTGGAGTCAACAAGATCAGCCTCAACCATACATCTTTCCCCGTGACCAGTAAGTAAGCACACTTTTTAGCTGCTTGTTCTCATTGCAACAGTTATTCATTTATTTATTATCCTTCATTTATACAGGTGAATATACATGTGTTTCAAGGGACACCTGCTTCAATCCCAAAGTTTTCTGTCAATCCCAAGGTTTGATGATAATGGCGCCAGAGGGGTGGCTGCCGTTTTATGGGCTCTTAACCAACCGTGCTATTTTGTTCGTTTTTTCGCATTGTTTATAACTTATTTTGTACATAATGCTGCTGCTACGGTCTCTTATGACCGAAAAGAGCTTCTGGACATTAGAACAGCGATTACTCACCTCGAATTGGACAAATAATTTTGGGATTTACTCCAGACACCCAAACAGGCCCTCACCCCTTCATTTGCAGGAGAAAGAGACAGAGGTTTCGCAGTAGGTGATCAGGGTGCCCTGTAAGGATCAGGCTCCCGAGTGGCGCAGTGGTCTAAGGCACTGCATCTCAGTGCTAGAGGCGTCACTACAGACACCCTGGTTTGAATCCAGGCTGTATCACAACTGGCTGTGATTGGGAGTCCCATAAGGCGGCACACAATTGGCTCAGCATCGTCCAGGTTTGGCCGGTGTAGGCAGTCGTTGTAAATAAGAATTTGTTCTTAACTGGCTTGCCTCAATAAATAATAAAAATCAGGTGACAAGTGATTAATTTGCCTTTGCCATTGGTACTATTGGCCAACGTACAATTGATAATAAAATATCCTATCAATGGGACATTAAAAACTGTAATATCTTATGTTTCACCAAGTTTGTGGCTGAACGACGACATGAATATAGCTGGGGGGTTATACACTGTACCGGCAGGAAAGAACAGCAGCCTCTGGTAAGACAAGGGGTGACGGTCTATGTATATTTGTAAACAACAGCTGGTGCATGATATCTAAGGAAGTCTCAAGGTTTTCCTCACCTGAGGTAGAGTATCTCATGATAAGCTGTAGACCACACTATCTACCTAGAGAGTTTTCATCTATATTCTTCGTAGCTGTCTATTTACCACCACAAACCAATGCTGGCACTAAGACCGCACTCAATGAGCTGTATACCGCCATAAGCAAACAGGAAAACGCTCATCCAGAGGCGCCTAGTGGCTGGGGACTTTAATGCCGGGAAACTTAAATCCGTTTTACCTACCAACATGTTAAACGTGCAACCAGAGGGAAAAAACTCAAGATCACCTTTACTCCACACATAGAGACACGTAAAAAGCTCTCCCTCTCCATCCATTTGGTATATCTGACCCTAATTATATTCTCCTGATTGCTGCTTACAAGCAAAAATTAAAGCAGGAAGTACCAGAGACTCGGTCAATAAAAAAAGAGGTCAGATGAAGCCAATGCTAAGCTACAGGACTGGTTTGCTAGCACAGACTGGAATATGTTCCAGGATTCTTCCGATGGCATTGAGGAGTACACCACATCAGTCACTGGCTTCATCAATAAGTGCATCAATGACGTTGTCCCCACAGTGACTGTACGTACATACCTCAACCAGAAGCCAAGGATTACAGGCAACATCAGCACTGAGCTAAAGGGTAGAGCTGCCTCTTTCAAGAAGCTTATAAGAAATCCCGCTGGCTTCTGACGAACCATCAAACAGGCAAAGCTTCAATACAGGACTAAGATCGAATTGGACTACACCGGCTCCGACGCGCGTCGGATGTGGCAGGGCTTGCAAACTATTACAGACTACAAAGGGAAGCACAGCCGAGAGCTGCCCAGTGACACGAGCCTACCAGACGAGCTAAATTACTTATATGCTCGCTTTGAGGCAAGTAACACTGAAACATGCATGAAAGCATCAGCTGTCCAGATGACTGTGTGATCATGATCTCCACAGCCGATGTGAGTAGCACCTTTAAACAGGTCAACACTCACAAGGCCGCAATGCCAGACGGATTAGCAGGACGTGTACTCCGAGCATGCGCTGACCAACAAGAAAGGGTCTTCTCTGACATTTTCATCCTCTCCCTGTCTCAGTCTGTAATACCAACATGTTTCAAGCAGACCACCATAGTCCCTGTGTCCAAGAACATTAAGGTAACCTGCCTAAATGACTAGCGACCCGTAGCACTCACATATGTAGCCATGAAGTGCTTTGAAAGGCTGGTCATGGCTCACATCAACACCGTTATCCCAGAATCCCTAGACCCACTCCAACTTGCATACCGCCACAACAGATCCACAGATTATGCAATCTCTACACTGCCCTTTCACACCTGGAAAAAAGGAACGTCTATGTGAAAATGCTATTCATTGACTACAGCTCAGTGTTCAACACCACAGTGCCCTCAAAGCTCATCACTAAGCTAAGGACCCTGGGTCTAAACACCTCATTCTGCAACTGGATCCTGGACTTCCTGACGAGCCACCTCCAGGTGGTAAGGTAACAACACATCCGCCACGCTGATCCTCAACACGGGGGTCCCTCAGGCGTGCGTGCTCAGTCCCCTCCTGTACTCACTATTCACTCATGACTGCATGGCCAGGCACGACTCCAAAACCATCATTAAGTTTGCCGATGGCACAACAGTGGTAGGCCTGATCACTGACGATGACGAGACAACCTAAAGGGAGGAGATCAGAGACCTGACCATGTGCTGCAAGGACAACAACTTCTCCCTCAATGTGATCAAGATAAAGGAGATGATTGTGGACTACAGGAAAAGGAGGACCGAGCATGGCCCCATTCTCATCGACGGGGTTGTAGTGGAGCAGGTTGAGAGCTTCAAGTTCCTTGGCGTCCACATCACCAACAAACTAACATGGTCCAAGCACACCAAGACAGTCGTGAAGAGGGCACGACAAAACCTATTCCCCCTCAGGAGACTGAAAAGATTTGGCATGGGTCCTCAGATCCTCAAAAGTTTCTACAGCTGCACCATTGAGAGCATCCTGACTGGTTGCATCACTGCCTGGTATGGCAACTGCTCAGCCTCCGACCACAAGGCACTACAGAGGGTAGTGCGTATGGCCCAGTACATCACTGGGGCCAAGCTTCCTGCTGTCCAGGATCTCTGTACCAGGCGGTGTCAGAGGAAGGCCCTAAAAATTGTCAAAGACTCCAGCCACCCTAGTCATAGACTGTTCTCTCTGCTACCGCACGGCAAGCGGTACCAGAGTGCCAAGTCTAGGTCCAAGAGGCTTTTAAACAGCTTCTACCCCCAAGCCATAAGACTCCTGAACATCTAATCAAATGGCTACCCAGACTATTTGTATTGCCACCCCTCTTTTATGCTGCTGCTACCCTCTGTTATTATCTATGCATAGTCACTTTAATAACTCTACCTACATGTACATATTACCTCAATTACCTTGACTAACCGGTGCCCCCGCACATTGACTCTGTACCGGTACCCCATGTATATAGCCTCGCTATTGTTATTTTACTGCTGCTCTTTAATTATTTGTTACTTTCATTTCTTTTTTTTAGTTATATTTCGTAACTGTATTGTTGGTTAAGGGCCTGTAAGTAAACATTTCGCTGTAAGGTCTACACCTGTTGCATTTGGCTCATTTGACAAATAACATTTGATTTGATCCTGCTGTGTTTCATCGGTTTGAATTAATGTTGAGTTTGATCTTTTCGCTAGGTTCCTACAGACCAGCGGAGCCTCCGTCTGAAATGGAAGGTTCAGGTGGTTCCATCTGAGACAACGCCTCCCAAAGCTGGATATTATTTTGAACCTGTGATTCCAAGTCCCAGATCATCTCTCAATCTGGCTGGCTTAAAATCTGCTTTCTCCATGCACAACAGCCCAGGCCCCTCGGCTAAGTCGAACACTACAAAGGCTGCTAACACTGGTCCAACCCAGAAGAAGCTGCAGTCTTTCTTTGGAGTCTCTGACAAGAGTCAGAACACACACAGGCCAAGTTTACAATCTCTTTTGAAATCCAGTCAAGGTGCAGTGAAATGTTCCCCTGTGGGCAAGTCTGTGCTTGACCGGTTCAGGTATGGAAAGACGCCAGATAGCAACTTAGACTCTGGTAGAAGAGCGTCGCGTCGGAGAACAGCTCCCCCACAGCTACCCCAGAGAGCCTCTGTGCTACTACAGGGTCAGAGTTCAACTCTCCAGACATCACAGTTGACAGCGAACCCAGTATAAAAAGCGAGGCGCTCGATGAACCTTTGGACAAGGAACTCACAGTTTGGCACTTTGACCGGCAGATTGAACCACATCTTTCAGAGACGTCTGAGGAGATAAGCCTCAGTCCCAACTTCAAGAAGGCCTAACTAGAGGATGGTGGTTTCTTAGAGAATAACACCACTCATTCAGCGGGCTCTGAGGGATCCTCTCGGTCTAAGGTGGACGCCCCAGTCTGTGTACAGAAGGCCACACATTCAGCGGGCTCGGAGGGATCCTCTGGGTCTAACGTGGACGCCCCAGTCTGTGTACAGAAGACCACACATTCAGCGGGCTCTGAGGGATCCTCAAGAGGATCCCTCAGGAGCTGAAGAAAGATTTAACTGCTGTTTAAGTTGGTTAATTGTAAGGACAAGATTTTTTCCTGACCACTATATCTGACCAGAAAAAAAAGAAAAAAGAAAGTGGCACAATTTAATGTATTTTTTTATTACATTTTTTAACCAACATTTAGGTACACATTGCCTTTTTCAGAGTTGAAATAACAATGTCATTATTATCAAGTTATTATACTGCAGTCTGTTGAAATGTTCCCTCTGTAATCCCCACAGCAAAGACAGTTTTAAGGACATGGAGATTTAGAACATGGAGACAGTATAACCTGGGCTTCATCATAACTAAGCTCAACTCTGACCTTCCAGCATGCCACTGATGAGAAGTACAACTTCGAAGTGCTTCAACAACACACCGCACTGCAAGGACAGAGACTCATCGTGTAAGGAATCACTGACATTCACCAATTATTTTATATGGTTACTAAAAACGTACTAGTTTTGTGTTGAGTATTTAATTTGTTCGTATGTATGAAGTTTTCAGTCCACTGAATCTCCACCTCAGGCTCACGGCAGTCAGCGAGAACGTTCTTATGGAGAACCTTGAGATCTTAAAAAAGAATGGCTTTGATTTCCTCAGATGCGGATGGAAAGTCAAATAGAATACAACACGCTCACTCACTGCTATATTTAGTGGAGTAAAATATACCCTGCCATAATAAATTAGCATAGCACCTCTCCAAAAAGTAGATTTCAAAATAGTATGCTCCTATCTGTTTTCTGATTCTGAATTCCATTGTGCTATGTGTTCCAGCTCAGGTGATGGAGTGGGGGAAGCTTGTGTCCCTGCCCACAAGTAAGAACTGGACGTTTGGTCTGGGGGACATTGAGGAGCTCATCTTCATGTTGATTGACAGCCCGGGGGTTGTGTCGGCCGTCTTGTGTCAGGCAGATGTTTGCCTCCAGGGACTGCAGGTAGTCGGTGTGTCACGACTTCCTCCGAAGTTGGTCCCTCTCCTTGTTCGGGCGACGTTCGGCGGTCGACGTCACCGGTCTTCTAGCCATCGCTGATCCCCCTTTCATTTTCCATTCGTTTTGTCTTGTCTTCCCACACACCTGGTTTCAATTCCATCATTCCATGTTGTGTATTTAACCCTCTGTTGCCCCCATGTCCTTGTCTGGAATTGTTTATTGTAGTGCTTGTGCACATTATGCTGGTGCGTGAAGGGTTTTACCCATAGATTTTTATGGTTTTATTTATTAAACTGCGCCGTTGTAAATCAGTTTTGCTCTCCTGCGCCTGACTTCTCTGCCGCCAGTACGCAGCCCTTATACTGTGAATGTTATGTATTTATGATGTGATTGATTTGTTGGCCATGACTTGCGATAAATATGAGCTGTTGGATTTCAGCACTAAATAAGAAGTGCTAGTAGAAATGCACCAGTTATAATGTGTGTTATGCAATGACTGAAGTGTACATGCTTGTTTGGTGCTTTTGCACTATTTTTCCAGCTATACAAAAATGATATGTTTCCTTTAGAATTTTCATTTTAGCTCTGGTCCCCATGATGTTTATGTACTCTTCCTCCCACGTAAGGTGATGATTGGTACAGCTTTGAGCACCAGTGAAATGAAGAAGCTGGTGGTCATATGGGGAGATAGAGCAGCCATGGAACTGTCCACATGGCAGACCCACTATGAGACACCTTGCTAACTTGAACTTCATCTCATAAGTCTGATCAACCCAGTTGGACTTGCTCAACTGAATACCTCTCAACAGTTTTGGCCTGCTCCTATATCTCTGAAAATACACTAAGGTTGCATTTCAGCAACAACAAAAAAAGAGTAACTCTCATTATGTAAAATCAATCGCTGTTATATATCATTTTTTTTTCAAATGTTGACTCAAAAAAAGTTTTTGTATTTCTAAACATTTATTTTCTATTGTCTATTTTAGGTACGCTTTCAACAAAATAATCAAAACACAAATGCTCTCACATTATCATTTCAGTACATAAACCTACTTTAATTAGAACAACTAATTTTGTGAGTTTGTAAAGACTTGACTTTTTGACATACTGAGGACTCCGTACCGAGCTCCTTAGCAACAGGCGCCTCGGTTGCGATGCATGGTATGTTTATGGAATTGCATCGTCTGGATGAACATGTGAAATGGCGAAAGGGGATAAAAAGAAAAAACCCGAGAAAACGACTCCCGAACAGTCATTAAGTACATTTTTGTCAAATGGCTCCCATGCTGGTGTTGTATCAGAACCACACGTGTTAGATGAAGAGTCGGGACATGAAACAGATGTAATGACTGCCTCATTTTCTTCACAACCACCACTCGCCGACAAACAACTTGAGAGAAGTGATGATGCATTTCATGAGGTCCCTGTTCTTCCTAATATTATTGTCCAGAGGTAAACCATTGCTTGTCACTCGACTCTTTCTATGAACATGAAATAATGCCTTATATCGTGTTGTTGGGTTTCTTTTCCATAATAACCTAAGCATACACAGCTAAGCCTGCTAACGTAAGCTAGCTACTGTTACATGATCAATGAAAAGCAATCTGTGCTCACTCAGGTACGAGGGAGAAAAGTATCTAGAGCAGTTCCATGGAGAAGGTGTGGCATATTTTCAGGGAGGACATGTCTACAAGGTATTGCATTATGCCATTGCCATATGGTGTCTATATCACATTGTATAGCATGCATTACATGATGACTAAAATGAACCAGCAAACATGACATCAAATCAATAAGCTTTGTTTTTCTTCAAGGGTATGTTTTCAGTAGGAGTCATGCATGGACATGGTCTGTACACATGGGCAGATGGCGTGAAATATGAGGTATTTTGGTCCACCACCTTTACAAGATGCATTATTTGTTAGTTAATCTTATACTGCAGATGTGATCTGTGAACCATTTGATTCTCATAATGACAGGGTGAGTTTGCATTCAATGTGCCCATGGGCCATGGGACATACACCTGGCTGGATGGTAGCTGTTATGAGGGAGAGGTGTGCAGTGGAATCCGCCATGGTGTGGGGACATATAGGTGTGCCAATTCCTCTGTGATATACAGAGGGCAGTGGCATCACAGCAAAAGGCATGGAAAGGTATGATCCTGTTGCAGTCTTGAGCAATTTAAGTCAGATAAACCTGCATCTTTTCCACAGGTTTATTTAATGTGGGGTTGTTGCTTAATTTACAATATTTGTTTGTTTTATTAGGGTACAATATACTATAACCAGGAAGCGACGTCCTGGTATGAGGGAGAATTGGTAAACAATAACAGAGAGGGATGGGGAGTCCGATGGTAGGTGAACTTGTGTTTAGACAGTGTGTTACACATGTGAATGATCTCCCATCAAATGTGTTCTTATGCTTAAATTATATCAGTGTCATACACCTTGCATGTGCTCTCTCTGCTGTGCCAAAGTTACCCCTCTGGGAACCTGTATGAGGGCCAGTGGAGGAACAACGTGAGACATGGAGAGGGCAGGATGAGGTGGCTGCAGCTGGGTCAGCAGTATAGCGGGATATGGGAGAATGGGTTCCAGGTAGGTCAAACCATATCACCCTCATCTCCCATGACATGATATATTAATAAACCCATTATTTGGCTTTTGAGAAAGAAAACATGGTTAGAGTAACTTCACATAAATGACTGATAAATCCTCCTCTGTCTTTCAGCATGGACAGGGGACCCACACATGGTTCCTGAGGAGAGTGACAGGCTCTCAGTATCCCCTAAGGAATGAGTACACTGGGGACTTTGTCCAGGGGCTGAGGCATGGCCAGGGCAGCTTCTACTACGCAAGCGGGGCTCTTTACAAAGGAGAGTGGAAGGACAACAAAAAACATGGACAGGTGAAGGGGGAACATGTCCATAAAGTAATCATTCTAATTGAATAGATGTCAATATGGAGTGTAAATAATAAGATCTTGTTAAACATTCTAGGGAAAGTTCATTTTTAAAAATGGACGCATATTTGAAGGGGAGTTTGTGGACGACCACATGGCAGAGTTCCCAGCGTTCTGCCTGGATGGTGCGAACACCCCTGATCTGAGTGGGATTAGAACGCACACTCCCCATCCTGAGGACAGTAAGTGCACCAAGTCCCTCTGAAAATGTGTCTGTCTGATAAAATTACTCTTCTGACATCAACCTGTATGGTCCTGTATTTTTCATATATAGTAATTTTTCAGTACAGTAAAAGTAATTCCTGTGTTTCAGGTGAATCCCCCAGAAGAGCACCAGGAGGAGACTCAGGCAGTGGTCCAGCCCTGCTTGGGCCTGACATGGCTCTGGACATCACTGCTCTGCTGGAGAACCTCCCAGAGAACCAGAGAGACCTGCAGCTCAAACAGGTCAGTGGGACTGACCACAACAGCATATGAAAATCCATTTCAATTTGTGTCAATTCAGTTGTCAAATTAGATTCCATATATTATAACAATCCTTGAACTAAGTTATGATAGCTTCAACCCCAACTCTGCGCTGAGTTGACAAACAGGTGGTGTTTTTTCCGCCTCCATTTGTCCCTCTCGCTGTGTGCCAGGTGGAATTTGTGGTGCTGAGACACATAGCAGAACTGAGGGCCATCTATAGCTTCTACAGTAGTCTGGGCCATGATCAGTCCCCAGACAATACCTTCTTGCTGTCCCGCCTGCAGCTCTGGAGACTCCTCAAGGATTGCAGCATCCACCAGCAAGGCATCACCCTGGCCCAGGTTGACCGCTACATCTGTGGTAAGGCCAGGGAGAAATAACCATCTAATTTCCTGTTCCTCCCTTCATGTTTGGCCAATTCCTCCTGCTTTGTTAATTTGTTTCAGTCTCATCGCAACACAACTTAACATTATAGAGACTAACATATTGTAGTGAGAACAGGGGCTAGCCTGAGCAGGACTTGAACCTTCATTGTTACATTTTCTTGTTTTGTGAACTAATTTCAAAGCAGAGGATGTCCCTTCCGAGGACATCCACTCTCCCTTCAGCACCATGCTGCTCAGAAGGTTCCTCAGCTGTGTTGTGGTTCTGGCCTACAACACCTACCATAAGGACATAGAGTAAGGACAACATTGCTATCCCTTACTCTCCTACTCCTGTGTAGTAACACTGTAATTACCATAGTAACAACCTTGTATCAACACCATGTACTCTACTCCTGAACCTCTCCTCTCCTTCCCAGGCCCTCTGATACCATACTGGTTGCATGTTTGTCCAAGCTGATGAGGGAGAACATCATCCCTAATGCCATGAATGTAAAAGGTACAGGTACGCATGCATACATCATTGTTTACTCATTATCAAGTGTAACCCACATTCACGCTCTCCTTGTTGTGAACTGAATGCAGGGCTGTTGTTCCCCAAACCCATGCATGCTGTGATTGCTGTCAACTACATTGAGAAGTGCTGGGAGATCTACAAGGCCTTCTGCAGAGCCAACCCAACCCCCCTAGCTGACCAAACCATGACTGTCAGGCACTTCATATGGATGTTTAAGGTACTTGTAAAGTTCAACTAATGTGACCACACACTGATGTTGTGTGGTGATGGATGCTCATATTTAGAGCCCTGAGTTTTTCCTGACCATCACAACCCTAACATTACATGATGTAAGTTGATTGATGAAACTTGGTTCTGTCCCACCAACAGGACCTTAGTCTGTTTGATGCTGAGCTGACCACAGGGAAACTCCTAGAGATCCTCTCTGTAGAGAACCCAGCAGCTTACGACCGCTACTACTGCAACCTAGACCTAGAGGTCAGCTAAACGCTTCAATCATTTTATTTAATTTTTTTTTCTTCTCCCCAATTTTCGATCTTGTCGCTGCAATTCCCCAACGTGCTCAGAAGGTTAAGGTCATGTCATGTGTCCTCCGAAACATGACCCGCCAAACCGTGCTCCTTAACACCTGCCCGCTTAACCCGGATCCAGCTGCACCAATGTGTCGGGGGAAACACCGTTCACCTGACTACCGAGGTCAGCCTGCAGGCGCCCAGCCCTCCACAAGGAGTCACTAGAGCACGATGAGCCAAGTAAAGCCCCCCCGGCCAAACCCTCCCCTAACCTGGATGACGCTGAGCCAATTGTGGCCGCCCTATGGGACTCCTGATCACGGCCGGTTGTGATACAGCCCGGGATCAAACCCGGGTCTGTAGTGACGCCTCTAGCACTGCATTAGACCACTGCGCCACTCGGGAGGCCCCATAACTGATTTATTTAATTCATTCCTATGTATTTTTTTTATAGTGGAACAGGTTCCTGTACTAAATAGGTGGTGGAACAGGTTCAACAGCATTAAGAGACCCTAACTTTCTAATAGTAGTTTGTTTTATTCACGTTTTATTGTCACATGAACAAGTACATTGAAATGCTTAACAAGATCTACCCTAAAGTGCATTAATCAATATCAAAATAGTAACACTAATAAAATAAATAAATATATATATATACAGTACCAGTCAAAAGTTTGGAAACACCTACTCATTACAGGATTTTTCTTTATGTTTACTATTTTCTACATTGTAGAATAATAGTGAAGACATCAAAACTACGAAATAACACATATGGAATCATGTAGTAACCTGGAGGTATGTTGGGTTATTGTCCTGTTGAACAACAAATGACAGTCCCACTAAGCCCAAACCAGATGGGATGGCGTATCACTGCAGAACGCTGTGGTAGCCATGCTGGTTAAGTGTGCCTTGAATTCTAAATAAATCACTGACTGTCACCAGCAAAGCACTATCACACCACCACCTCCAAGCTTCGCGGTGGGAACCACACATGCGGAGATCATCTGTTCATACACTCTGCTTCTCATAAAGACACGGCGGTTGGAACCAAAAATCTCAAATTTGGACTCATCAGACCAAAGGACAGATTTCCAACTGTCTAATGTCCATTGCTCATGTTTCTTTGCCCAAGCAATTCTCGCCTTCTTTTTGGTGTCCTTTAGTAGTAGTTTCTTTGCAGGAATTTGACCATGAAGGATTGATTCACGCATTCTCAGAACAATTGTTAAGATGTTTCTGTTACTTGAACTCTGTGAAGCATTTATTTGGGCAGCAATCTGAGGTTGGTAACTCTAATGAACTTATCCTCTGCAGTAGAGGTAACTCTGGGTCTTCCTTTCCTGTGGCGGTCCTCAAGAGAGCCAGTATCATAGCGCTTGATGGTTTTTGCGACTGCACTTGAAGAAACTTTCAAAGTTCTTGAAATGTTCCTGATTGACTGACCTTCATGTCCTAAGGTAATGATGGACTGTCATTTCTCTTTGCTTATATGAGCTGTTCTTGCCATAATATGGACTTGGTCTTTTACCAAATAGGGCTATCTTCTGTACCACCCCTACCATGTCAAAACACAACTGATTCTCTCAAACGCATCAAGAAGGAAAGAAATTACACAAATTAACTTTTAACAAGGCACACCTGTTAATTGAAATGCATTCCAGGTGACTACCTCATGATCTGGTTGAGAGAATGCCAAGAGTGTGCAAAGCTGTCATCAAGGCAAAGGGTGGCTACTTTGAAGAATCTCAACACTTTTTTGGTTACTACATGATTCCATATGGGTTATTTCATAGTTTTGAGGTCTTCACTATTATTATACAATGTAGAAAATAGTATAAAAAATAAAAAAATAAAAAAACTTGAATGAGTAGGTGTGTCCAACTGTTGATTAATACCGTATATAATAAAGGTAACACAAATAAGAGAGGAAGCTATATACAGTGTCAGTACCATATTGACGATGTGTAGGGATACTGGAGTATTGAGGGAGATATAGACAGGGATTTGGAGACAGTGACAGGTAGCAGGATAAATGATAATGGTAATTCTAAACAGTATGGCAGCAGCATAAGTGGTCGATGAATGGGATATGTAAACAGAGCTGGAAAGTGACTGCTGTTAGGAATATATAAAGACTAATGGTAATATACACTGAGTGTACAAAACATTAAGAGCACCTGCTCTTCCCATGACAGACTGAACAGGCGTAATCCAAGTTAAAGCTATGATCCCTTATTGATGTCACTTGTTAAATCCACTTCAATCATTTTAGATGAAGGGAAGGAGACAGGTTAAAGAAGGATTTCTAGGCCTTTTAGTGCCAGGCGCACCGGTTTGTGTCAAGAACTGCAACGCTGCTGGGGCTTTCACTCTCAATAGTTTCCTGTGTGTATCAAGAATGGCCCACCACCCAAAAGGACATCCAGCCAACTTGACAACTGAGGGAAGCATTGGAGTCAACATGGGCCAGCATCCCTTTGGAACACTTTCAACACCTTGTAGAGTCCATGCCCTGACGAATTGAGGCTGTTCTGAAGGCAAAAGGGGTGCAACTCAATATTAGGAAGGTGTTCTTAATGTTTGATATACTCAGTGTACTAATGGTAATATGTACAGTTGAAGTCGGAAGTTTACATACACTTATATTGGAGTCATTAAAACGTCTTTTTCAACCACTCCACAAATTTCTTGTGAACAAACTATAGTTTTGGCAAGTCGGTTAGGACATCTACTTTGTGTATGACACAAGTCATTTTTCCAACAATTGTTTACAGACAGATTATTTCACTTATAATTCACTATATCACAATTCAGTGGGACAGAAGTTTACATAAACTAAGTTGACGGTGCCTTTAAACAGCTTGGAAAATTCCAGAAAATGATGTCATGGCTTTAGAAGCTTCTGATAGGCTAATTGACCTCATTTGAGTCAATTGGAGGTGTATTTCAAGGCCTAACTTCAAACTCAGTGCCTCTTTGCTTGACATCATGGGAAAATCAGAAGAAATCAGCCAAGACCTCATAAAAAAAATTGTAGACCTCCAAAATTCTGGTTCATTCTTGGGAGCAATTTCCAAATGCCTGAAGGTACCATGTTCATCTGTGCAAACAATAGTACGCAAGTATAAACACCATGGGACCACGCAGCCGTCATACCACTCAGGAAGGAGACGCGTTCTGTCTCCTAGAGATGAATGTACTTTGGTGCGAAAAGTGCAAATCAATTCCAGAACAACAGCAAAGGACCTTGTGAAGATGCTGGAGGAAACAGGTACGAAAGTATCTATATCCACAGTAAAACTAGTCCTATACCGACGTAACCTGAAAGGCCGCTCAGCAAGGAAGAAGCCACTGCTCCAAAACTGCCATTAAAAAAGCCAGACTACGGTTTGCAACTGCACATGTGGACAAAGATTGTAGTTTTTGGAGAAATGTCCTCAGGTCTGATGAAACAAATAGAACTGTTTGGCCATAATGACCATCGTTATGTTTTGGAGGAAAAAGGGGGAGGCTTGCAAGCCGAAGAACACCATCCAACCGTGAAGCACGGGGGTGGCAGCATCATGTTGTGGGGGTGCTTTGCTGCAGGAGGGACTGGTGCACTTCACAAAATAGATGGCATCATGAGGCAGGAAACTATGTGGATATATTGAAGCAACATCTCAAGACATCAGTCAGGAAGTTAAAGCTTGGTCGCAAATGGGTCTTCCAAATGGACAATGATCCCAAGCATACAACAAAGTCAAGGTATTGGAGTGGCCATCACAAAGCCCTGACCTCAGTCCTATATACCATTTCTGGGCAGAACTGAAAAAGCGTGTGTAAGCAAGGAGGCCTACAAACCTGACACAGTTACACCAGCTCTGTCAGGAGGAATGGGCCAAAATTCACCCAACTTAATGTGGGAATCTTGTGGAAGACTACCTGAAACGTTTGACCCAAGTTAAACAATTTAAAGGCAATGCTACCAAATACTAGTTGAGTATGTAAACTTCTGACCCACTGGGAATGTGATGAAAAAAAAAATGAAATAAATCATTCTCTCTGCTATTATTCTGACATTTCACATTCTTAAAATAAAGTGGTGATCCTAACTGACCTAAACAGATTATTTTTACTATGATTAAATGTCAGGAATTGTGAAAACTGTATTTGGCTAAGGTGTACGTAAACTTCCGACTTCAATTGTACAGGAGTAATAGTGACCAGTAGCAGGATAAATAGATACTAATAGTAATGGCAATCTATAATCAATGAACAGCAGTGTAGTGGTAGTTATAAATCTAATCAATAATGATTTTAGCTGCATCGTAGGTATGAGGGGAAGCAGTAGTTTTTGAGCAGTAGTTTAACAGTGTTATGGTCAGGGGATAGAAGCTGTTTAGGAGTCTAATAATAATACGATTGAATGTATATAGCGATTTTCATTACAATAAGAATCTCAGATGCTTTAAAAAATAACTTAATTGGAAGTTCATGATGGTGAACCTGATTCTAGATGACGTTCCTGGAGTTCTTTGAGGCGTTGCTGGGCTGTGCAGAGGTTAGCGATCAGAGGGATGGTCAGACCTCCTCAGACAGCCAGATGGAGAGCTGCCCTCTGGCTGACACCCCTGGGGAGAGGACCAGAGACAGCCCTCTACAGAGGTCCTCACAGCGGCATTCCCCTCTGACTGGACCTACTGCAAAGTCATCAAACCCCAACATCTCTCCTGATGTGGGTAGTGTCAAATCACTGGAGGTTGGTTTGATCACCTCTGTCAAATCTTTACATAATCTCAAATGGCGGTCTGGAAATCGAGACCATTCCTTGTCTAAATTAGTTCATTCGATATTTTTCTACCCAGATGGGAAAATCCAAGGAGATTCTCCAGCTGTCTACATCTGAAGAGATGGAGCCCAGACAGAGTCCCAATGCGGCAGGCAACCTCACATCACAGACTGGGGGTGTGTTCTCCTCACATATCTTTCCTCTACTCACGTATCCGTATAGTCTGACTGGTCACATCTTTGCGACATTGTTGAAAGTGTATGCGTGTGTTTGAGTCAGGTGGTGGGTCAGCAACCCACTTGTCAGACACTGAGAGGAGAGAGGACTCAGGTGGGGCTAGATCAGCAGTGGAGGCCAAAGTGTCAAACCACCCTCCCCATGATCATCCCCCCAGCACAGGTAGATTACACAATAAGTACACTGAACAAAAATATAAACGGAACATGCAACAATTTCTAAGATTTTACTGAGTTACAGTTCATATAAGGAAATCAGTCAATTGAAATAAATTCATTAGACCCTAATCTATGGATTTCACATGACTGGGAATACAAATATGCATCTGTTGGTTCGATTAAAAAAAAAAAAAGTAAGGTAGGGGCGTGGATCAGAAAACCAGTCAGTATCTGGTGTGACCACCATTTGCCTCATGCAGCATGGCGCATCTTCTTCACATAGAGTTGATCAGGCTTTTGATTATGGCATGTGGAATTTTGTCCTCTTCAATGGCTGTGGGAAGTTGCTGGATATTGGCGGGAACTGGAACACGCTGTAGTACGCGTTGATCCAGAGCATCCCAAACATGCTCAATGGGTGACATGTCTGGTGAGGATGCAGGCAATGTAAGAACTGGGACATTTTCAGCTCTCATAAATTGTGTACAGATCATTGTGACATGGGGCCGTGCATTATGCTGAAACATGAGGTGATGGCGGTGGATGAATGGAACGACAATGGCCCTCAGGATCTCGTCACAATATCTCCGTGCATTCAAATTGCCATCGATAAAATGCAATTATTTTCTGTTGTCCATAGCTAATGCCTGCCCATACCATAACCCCACTGCCACCATGGGGTACTCTGTTCACAATGTTGACATCAGCAAACCGCTCGCTTTGGTAGAGAAATTAACATTAAATTATCTGGCAACAGCTCTGGTGGACATTCCTGCAGTCAGCATTCCATTTACACCCTCGCTCAAAACGTCTGTGGCATTGTGTGAGAAAACTGCACATTTTAGTGGCCTTTTATTGTCCCCAGCACAAGGTGCACCTGTGTAATGATCATGGTGTTTAATAAGCTTCTTGATCTGCCACACCTGTTAGGAGAATGGATTATCTTGGCCAAGGAAAAAATCTCACGAACAGGGATAAACACATTTGAGAGATGTTTTTTGTGCATATGGAACATTTTCTGGACCTTTTATTTCAGCTCATGAAACATGGGACCAACACTTTACATGTTGCACTTATATTTGTTCAGTGTATACTACACTAATTTGAAGAATTTGACCTCAGAAAATCAAACGATATTACATACATATCTTATCATTGAAATGTTTTAATTGCCATGCCAATCTCACACCTGCTGTGTCTCCTAACCAGAGCCTGTTGAAGACAGGAGTGGAGCAGGTATGACTTCCTGCCCTGCTGAGACTGAACTGGACAGCTGGGTCCAGAGGACCCACCAGTTCTTTACCCAGAGGTTCTTCCCAGCGTACGAGTACAGCCTGGAGCTGAGGAGGGAGGTGCAGGAAGAGAGGCTGAGGCAGACGGCACTAGCCCGCATCGCTCTGGCTAAGGCTAAGGAAGACGCCAGGTAGGCAGCTACTGAGACGACATGAGGCCCCTTGATCCAGTTTGTATCCAAAATGTATCCAGATGATGCCCCAGAGAATCTCCATTGGAAGTGATATTTTTAGTCCAAGAAATCTGCCCTTGATGTGAGCACCACACAAGCTCTACATAACTCCAACAAATAAATCAATTATGAAAAATGTTCCAGGTTGAGGGAACAGTGGGAGGCAGAGGAGGAGGAGAGACGGAGGGAAGAAGAAGAGGATGAGGAGGCAGAGCGAGTAGAAGGGCCAGAGGATGACCTTAACCCGTCTCCAGCGGCTCAGACGCCTGTGGCCTCCACCACCTCTGTGGTCATCACCAAACAGTCGCCTGCCACCGCAGCCAAGAAGAAGAGGAAATAGACTCTCAGATCACCCATACAACTGTATGGCCAGATTAAACCTAGTCCTGGATAAAAATTGACCTTTTCAGAGCAGTCATAACAGTCCTCTATGATGTCAATAACATGCATTTCACACTTAGTTCCAGGAGTGGGACAAGTGTTTTGTGATTCAGTCATTGTTTGGTCTAGACTCGATGTATAGTTGTAGAAGGAGAGGCAAAAAAAATGTAATCTGTTGGTAGCAAATTTGAAAAATCTACATTTTATTTTCACAAGCATATTCAATATAGCAACAAAGTTGATTTCGTATAGAAAACCTGAACACCTGGGCTCCATATAGAATGTGGTTAATAGTTAACACTATCTGGTGCATTTTCGGTATTAAATAATAAAATAGTACAGATAGCACAAAACAGTGTAAGGAAAGTTACAAAAACAATGCATATAAAAACATTTATTTTTGAAACTAAACTAGTCTAGCAAAATATACAACAGCAGTTATGCAAATCAGTCTCATCAGTTGCTGGTTCTGTCAGAGGGAGGTGTGGACGACATGAGGTCACTAGGGCACATTGACTGCCTCACTCTGTCCATCTGATCAGGGGTGAACAGCAACAGGTCTGACTCAACTGGCTGGAGAGGAAATGGGGACAGCATGAGTCAGTTGAGGAATGCATACCTAATTGTAAAATAAGAAATAACCCAAAAAATACCGTATTTCAGAACACCAATGTGAGAAAGTGATTCAACACCAAATTATATCATACACACATACAATGGGTGTACAAAACATTAAGAACACCTTCCTAATATTGAGTTGTGCCAATCCATGTCTCAATTGACTCTAGGTTTAAAAACCCTTCTTTAACCTGTCTCCTCCCTTTTGACTGGCACTAATATATATATTACACCAACACACGAGAGAAAGAAGAGGGAAGTTAACCTGTGTGATCCGTGGGATGAACATTTGTGTGAAACTGGGAGATGCTGTGATGGAAGTGAGAAGTCGGGAAAATGAAAACAAATCCACCATAAGGAATACAAATATCTAAGACTAACCGTATCCGAGCACACACACAGTACCTGTGGGAGTTGACACTTCCTCCTGAGGGTTCTCTTCAGACGGAGCCAACGGACTCAACATTTCTACGTCTATCACCATGGACGACAGCATCTCCTCTGCAACAGCTGGCTCCTGTGGTGACAGGCTACACCTCACTGTAGGTTGGAGGTAGCGCTCAAAGGCCAACCCCGGAAGATCCTTGTGTATTTTGAGAAGAAAACCCAGATGAACTCTTGCCAGTAATTTAGTAATACATTAAGATGAGACATCTTCTTTAACAAAACACTTACCTCTGTGATGGAAGTGTCTGGAGTCACGGTCCCTGGTACGTCGGCATCAGCTGGGAAGCTGAGGGAGACCTGGACAGCAGGAGGAGAGGAGGGGGACACCAAGCAGGAGAGAGGGAGATTGGCTGGCCTCAGTAAATCTTGGCCAGGCTCGGTTGGGGGAGAGGTTGAAGCTGAAGACAGGGCTCCTGACTGGATAGGACTCTACTCCATGGTAGTGGGGCAGTGAGGGTGAGAGGGGAAGCCTTGAGGAGATGGGGAGACTGGGAGCCATGATGAGGTGGGTAGGCTGGTATCGTAGGCCTCTAAAGCCTATTTTTTGTCCAGTAGCTCTAATTGGTTGGGCTCTTCTGTGGCCAACACCGATTGGCTGAAGGCTTCTCGATGCTGTTTGTCATTGGTCAGCTGTTGTGTGTTGGATGGTGATTGGCAGATTTTTTCAGACTCACAGATCTCAGAGTGCTCCTCAGGGCAAACAGTGGGCTCTGAAACAACTTCAGATTGGTCACAAGCTACATCTTCCTGCATGCTCCCGGGCTCTGGTTGGTCAGGAGTGACATTCTGCACGCAGGCTAGCTCTGGTTGGTTGCTGGGGCCTTCCTCTGACTGGGTGTCCAGAGGTTCTTTGACTGTTGAGATGCAGAGAGAGACTCTGGTGGGGCTACTTTGGGTGGGGGCCGGGGTGTAGAACTGAGGATCAGGGTGAGGGGTACGGTGGCATTAAACAGGTAGGCAGGGGTGAGGGTGGAGCAGGCAGGAGTGAGGGTGGAACAGGTGAGGGTGGAGCAGGCGGGGGTGAGGGTGGAACAGGTGAGGGTGGAGCAGGCGGGGGTGAGGGTGGAACAGGTGAGGGTGGAGCAGGCAGTCGTGAGGGTGGGGTGAGCAAGGGTGAGGGTGGAGCAGGTAGTGGTATGGGTGAGGTGGGGGAGAAGGGAGGCGTGTGGAGCTGCAGCAGTGTTGGAGTGGCGAGTTCTGCCGGGGGTGGAGAACTTGGTGACTGAACAGGGAGATGTCTGAGGCATGGCAGATACATGTGTGGATCTCTTCACAGAGCCTGGAAAGAGACAGACCATACAGCAATCAGTCCATGCCCAACTAACGAGCTCTATACAGCTTTACCAGGTACCTCAAACACTGACAGAGGGAGAGGTCAGGGGTCTTCCAGGTTCGAGCAAACCCGCCATCCTTTCGGCCTGTCATTCTACGCATCTTCATCTGCCTCCATCCATATCTCTGAGTATCACAGCAGTTGAGGGGAAGCTTGGGTGAAGAATGGTGGAGGTACGAGTCTCACCTGTGAGTTTGGCAGGACTCTCCACCTGGAAAAAGCCTCCCTGGAACACCACCACCGGTGGTTCTGGGGCCTGGGTCTCCGCCTGGGGGTCCTCGGGAGCTGGAGCAGGGTCGTCCACAGTGCTGCCTTTGCAGCCTGCTGCTTGGCCTTTATTGCAGCCTTGATGGCAGCCAGACGAGACTTGGCGACAGCACCACTGGCAGGCTTAGCCACCAGAGCAGAGGACAGCTTCTTGACCACCTTCCTCTGCCGTGATGGGGGTTTGCTTTCCTCCTGCCAACCTTTAGACTCTGCCTCCTTCAGAGCACCAAACTTCTTGTTCACGTCCTCTACCTGAAAGAGGAAGAGTCAAACAAGTGGAGAGAGAGAGAGAAGAGGGGTTGCCCTTTTTAGAAAGCTTGCATCCACATTTTCAACCCTTCAGAATGCTGTACCAATCTAGGTGGTAATTCTTTCTAGAGGTAGCTAGTATAGTTTAGCTGTAGTGTTAACAGACAGGCACAAACAGAGTTTAACCACCAGTGTCTGACTGTTTGTTCATCTAATTCTACACACACACACACACACACACAGTAGACCATGTCCTCATTAACCCACATGGTAGGAGACCATGTCCTCCTAGTCACTAACCCACCTGGTAGTACACCATGTCCCAGAAGCCTTGCAGGTCTTCTCTCCTCTGCCCAGCTCAGTCATCCACCAGGCCAGAGAACTGACCAAACCTCTCCTTCATCAGCAGCCTGGTCTGGCCCACCGCCGTACGCATACGGTCACACACTTCACAGGGATGGAGGTCAACACAGTTAGGAAAGGTATTGAGAGAGAAGGATACATTGAGGAAATGTGGTGTGATGGATTTTTGCTTATAGAAATCAGAATCCACAGCATATAATGGTTAAAACACATGAGTCACTCACTCTCTTCAGGGACAGAGGCATCATATACCCAGGGCTCCCACTGCTGACAAAGTTCTGTCAGCCTCTCTGTCTCACTGACTACCACTGACCTGACAGACACACAGACAGACATTCACATAACACACCAATACTAGTCTGAGTCAGGAACATAGCTGTTGACTTGGTTTCACATATTAACCCTCACCTGAAGTAGGGCAAATCATGCTCTGCTTCCTTGGGACTCGGTAGACACCGAGGGGCCAGAGTAGGAGAAGGGCGAGGTGGGGAGTGAGCAGGGGACTTGGCAGGAGAGAGAGCACTGAGCTCCATTTTGGGCACCAGGTTATCAGAGGGACAGAGTGGAACAGGGTGTAGAACTGAGACACTGGAGAGGATGAAAAAAGTTGAATACATACACAAAGCTAAAAAAGACAGCCGGTCATATTTTAATAAGTAGGAACGGAATATCAACCAGGTTTTCATTCTCTGAAGAAATGAATCTGACTAAACCTAGTAAATATAAATGTATTGATAGGGAATAGAGAGAGTTAATATGTTAGAGGGATATAGACTGATCAGAAAAGAGTGAAGAAATATTTACATTTTAGTAATTTAGCAGACGCTCTTATGCAGCGCAACTTACAGAAGCAATTAGGGCACATGGACAGATTTTACACCTAGTCAGCTCGGGGGTTCCAAACATCAACCTTTCGGGTACTGGCCCAACACTCTTAACCGCTAGGCTACCTGCTGCCCTAAAAAGGATTTCCTCGAATCCTCTCCTCGACTTCTCAAAACCCATTGGAAGAGAAAATCTGAGGTAAATGTTTCCTCCAATGCCATTTGAGAAGGTGCAGAGAGAGGATGAAGGTCCATAGAGAGGATGAAGGTCCATAGAGAGGATGAAGGTCCATAGAGAGGATGAAGGTCCATAGAGAGGATGAAGGTCCATAGAGAAGATAAAGGTCCATAGAGAAGATAAAGGCCCATAGAGAGGATGAAGGTCCATAGATGTGAGGAGTCACACAAAGTTACCTGGGTTTGAAAAAGGAGTCTGCAGAGCGGGGAGTGAGAGGGTTGAGGTTGAAGGAGGACAGGCCTGCTGGGGCCTGGAACACAAAGCCCTGGGGGGCGAAGGAGGACAAGGTGGGGGCTGAATGTGGGATGCGGTTGGCCTGGGCTGAGACAGGTTCTGGAGCTGGATGAACAAGGTCTACCATCTTCTCATCCTCCTGCTCCTCTGCACTAGGGGGTGTGGGGCTGGCAGCCCTAGTCTCCTCTAATGGCTTGTCCACTTTCACAGCAGCCTGCTTATTGCTCATAGCATGTCCTAAAGGGAATGCCAAATCATTATTTTTGAATGCAGAAATAACATGTCGAAAAGCACGCAAAATGTTGTTAAAGAATGGTGCATAACAAGGTTGGGACGTCAGCTGCCAATGCTCACCCCTGGTGTTCCTCCCTCTGCCAACAGGTGGTGCTGCAGACTGCTTGGCATTTGATCTGGTCTTGGGAGCTGCAGCAGGTGTTCTTTGCCACAGGGGCCACAGAGACCTGAGGCCTATTAGCTGACCTTGAGGATGGGGCTCTGACTACTGGTTCAACTGCAGGAAAGTGGAAAAATAACAGTCATGAGTTACGAGTCAAGGATATGTTTATCAGGGTCAAATAACTGGCAAAACAAAAGGCGTGGAGAGTAACGTAAAGAATAGCTATGTGTAGTACAGTTGACAGATTGTTGTCATGGTTAGGAGTGTTACCTATAGCAATCCTGGTCCTCCTGGTTGACCTGACCACAGCTGGTTCAACTAAGCCAGAACCAGGTAGAGGTCAAGGGTCAGCAAGTGTTGAATCAAGCAAACAATTTAAAGATGATATAGGCTGGACTAATTGTTTTAGAGGTAAAGTGGGGGTATAGAAACACCAACCTTTTCTTGAAACAGGGAGAGTGTGAATAGGCTGTGTTGCTAAGGTCAATGGAACAGAGAAAAAAACTGCATATTGTAAATTATATGGTTATTCAAAAAAGCAGCTATTGTAGTTCTTAACTAAATAATGTAACAGAACATCTTATATAAAGACATGTGCAGAACTAATGTAGACTTGTAGGCCCCCAAAAGTCACCTTGGGGGCCTGCTGCCTCATGGTGGAGCGAGTCACTCTGGTGGATTGGGGCTGGACCAGTGGCGTTGTTGCCTGGTGGGGGGGAAAGGCCAAGTTATGGCCATGTAACAACCACTAAGAACACCATTTCTTCTGTTCTTATATGCTAATGAATTTTGGGCACATCGAAGTTGAACCTCCAGTGATGAGTCAATTACATCTTCATCAAATCAATGATTGAACAGTGACTCCCAAGGACGATGGCTATAACATCTATAGACATGTCAGCAGTATACTGAGTCAGTCTTAAGCTGTGCCCTCTCACCCTGGCTTTGATTGTGGCAGCTGAGGCCTGCGGCAGAGGGACCAGGGGCTGGGCCTCTGGCCGGTACAGCCCAACCTTGAACACCCCCTTCTTCTCCCTTGCCCTCTTCTCTTTCTCCTTCACAAGCTCCTTCTTCTCTTTGTAGTGGGCAAGCTTTTTCATTCGCTCCTCCACTGCAGCGTCTGAGAAAAAAGAAGGAGGGAGTTGGAGAGAAAATAGATCAGTGTGGGATTACATAATGTTAGTGGGAGTGGAGGATGAAGAGGCATGAGGGTGAAGTTGGCTCAGGCTCATTTTTTTAGACATACTCCACAGTTTCAGAGAATAAAATATTGTAGCCAGTAACATTACCTAGAGCAGTGGTTCCCAAACTGTGGGGAGCACACCCCTTGGGTCAGTAGGGGGGTGCGGGGGACCCCCCAAAATAATAAATATATATATATATATATATAGTGCAGTTAAAAAGCATTTGCACCCTTTCTAATTTTCTCTACTTTTGAATATTTTTTATACTGAATACTCAGATCTTCACCCAAAACCTAATATCAGATAAAGGGATCCTGAGTGAACAAATAACAATAACATAATTCTGCCCGTGTGAAAAAGTAATTGCCCCCCCCCCCTTACACTCAATAACTCGTTGTGACTCCAACCAAACACTTCCTGTAGTTGTTGATCAGTCTCTCACGTCTCTTCTCTGATACAGAGCAGAATTAATGGTTCCTTCTATTAATGCAAGTCGTCCAGGTCGTGAGGCAGCAAACCATCCCCTACCACCATCATGCTCGACAGTCGGTCTAAGGTTCTTACTGTGGAATGCAGTGTTTGGTTATCGCCAGACATAATGGGACCCATGTCATCCAAAATGTTATACCTTTGACTCATCTGTCCATAGAACATTCTTCCAAGAGTCTTAATCATCCAGGTGCTTCCAGGTGTTTTTGGCAAACTTGAGTCAACTTTTTGGATGAGATGGGTCCCATTATGCCTGGTGAAAACCAAACATGCCGATGGGTCCCATTACCTGCCCGGTAAAGTTGAAACCGGGCTTCATCAGTGAGGAGCACACTTCTCCTGCGTGCCAGCGGCCATCGAAGGTGTGCATTTGCCCATTAAAGTTGATTATGACGCCAAACTGCAGTCAGGTCAAGACCTTGGTGAGGACGACGAGCACGAAGATGCGCTTCCCTGAAACGATTTTTGACAATTGAGCAGAAAGTCTTAGATTGAAACTGTGGGTTTGCACATCAGCAGTACGGGTGGCTAGTATCGATTCAGCAGGTAAAAAAGCCGGATGTAGAGGTCTTGGCTTGGTACACGTAGTTTGCGGTTGTTGGACGTACTGCCAAATTCTCTAAAATGACATTTGAGGCGGCTTATTGTAGAGAAATGAACATGAAATTATCTGGAAACAGCTCTGGTGGACATTCATACAGTCAGCATGCCAATTGCACGTTCCCTCAAAACTTGAGACATCTGTAGGATTGTTTTGTGTGACAAAACTGCACATTTTAGTGACCTTTTATTGTCCCCAGCACAAGGTGCACCTGAGTAATAAAACATAAATTAACGTTATTTAACCTTTAATTAACTAGGCGAGTCAGTTAAGAACAAATTCTTATTTACAATGACAGTCGTTAATTCTGCTCTGTATCAGAGAAGAGACGTGAGAGACTCATCAACAACTACAGCAAGTGTTTGGTTGGAGTCATTGTCGCTAAAGGTGGCGCAATGCTGTTTAATCAGCTTCTTGATATGCCACACCTGTCAGGTGGACGGATTAACTTGGCAAAGGAAAAATGCTCACTAACGGGGATGTAAACAAATTTGTGCACAACATTTTACAGAAATAAGCTTTTTGTGGGTATGGAAGGTTTCTGGGATATTTTATTTTAGCTCATGAAACATGGGACCAACACTTTACATGTTTTGTTTACATTTTTGTTCAATCATTGTATGTATGTATACAGTACCAGTCAAAAGTTTGGACAGACAAACCCCCTCATTCAAGGGTTTTCTTATTTAAAAATATATATATTTTCTACATTGTAGAATAATAGTGAAGACAAAAACTTTCAAATAACACATATGGAATCATGTCGTAACCAAAAATGTGTTAAATCAAAATATATTTTATATTTGAGATTCTTCAAAGTAGCCACCCTTTGCCTTGATGAAAGCTTTACGCACTCTTGGCATTCTCTCAACCAGCTTCAAGAGGAATGCTTGTCCAACAGTCTTGAAGGAGTTCCCACATATGCTGAGCACTTGTTGGCTGCTTTTCCTTCACTCTGCGGTCCAACTCATCCCAAACCATCTCAATTGGGTTGAGGTCAGGTGATTGTGGAGGCCAGGTCATCTGATGCAGCACCATCACTCCTTCTTGGACAAATAGCCCTTACACAGCCTGGAGGTCTGTTTTGGGTCATTTGTCCTGTTGAAAAACAAATGATAGTCCCACTAAGCACAAACAAGATGGGATGGCGTTTCGCTGCAGAATGCTGTGGTAGCCATGCTGGTTAAGTGTGCCTTGAATTCTAAATAATCACTGACCGTGTCACCAGCAAAGCATCCCCACACCATCACACCTCCATGCTTCACAGTGGGAACCACACAAGGAGTTCATCCGTTCATCTACTCTGCATCTCACAAAGACTCGACTGGTTGGAACCAAAAATCTCAAATTTGGACTCATCAGACCAAGGGACAGATTTCCACCAGTCTAATGTCCATTGCTCGTGTTTCTTGGCCCAAGAAAGTCTCTTCTTATTGGTGTCCTTTAGTAGTGGTTTCTTTGCAGCAATACGACCATGAAGTCCTGATTCAGTCTCCTCTGATCAGTTGATGTTGAGATGTGTCTGTTACTTGAACTCTGAAGCATTTATTTTGGGATGCAATCTGAGGTGAAGTTAACTAATGAACTTATCCTCTGTTTCTTCCTTTCCTGTGGCGGTCCTCATGAGAGCCAATTTCATCATAGCGCCTGATGGTTTTTTCGACTACACTTGAAGAAACATTCAAAGTTCTTGAAATTTTCCAGATTGACTGACCTTCATGTCTTAAAGTAATGATGGACTGTCATTTCTCTCTGCTTATTTTATCTGTTCTTGCCATAATATGGATTTATTTTATTTTTTTACCAAATAGTGCTTTCTTGTTTACCCCCTACCTTGTCACAACACAACTGATTGGCTGAAACGCATTGAGGAAAGAAATTCCACAAATTAACTTCAGGCACACCTGTTAATTGAAACGTATTCCAGGTGACTACCTCATGAAGCTGGTTGAGAGAATGCCAAGAGTGTGCAAAGCTGTCGTCAAGGCAAAGGGTGGCTACTTTGAAGAATCTCATATTTGGAATATTTTTTTATATACTTTTTTGGTTACTACATAATTCCATGTGTTATTTCAAAGATATGTCGTCACTATTGTTCTACAATGTAGAAAATATAAAATAAAGAAAGCCTTGAATGAGGGGATGTCTGTCCAAACTTTTGACTGGTACTGTATATATATATATATATATATATATACAGTAGCAGTATATATATATATATATATATACTGCTCAAAAAAATAAAGGGAACACTTAAACAACACAATGTAACTCCAAGTCAATCACACTTCTGTGAAATCAAACTGTCCACTTAGGAAGCAACACTGATTGACAATAAATTTCACATGCTGTTGTGCAAATGGAATAGACAACAGGTGGAAATTATAGGCAATTAGCAAGACACCCCCAATAAAGGAGTGGTTCTGCAGGTGGACCACAGACCCCTTCTCAGTTCCTATGCTTCCTGGCTGATGTTTTGGTCACTTTTGAATGCTGGCAGTGCTTTCACTCTAGTGGTAGCATGAGACGGAGTCTACAACCCACACAAGTGGCTCAGGTAGTGCAGCTCATCCAGGATGGCACATCAATGCGAGCTGTGGCAAGAAGGTTTGCTGTGTCTGTCAGCGTAGTGTCCAGAGCATGGAGGCGCTACCAGGAGACAGGCCAGTACATCAGGAGACGTGGAGGAGGCCGTAGGAGGGCAACAACCCAGCAGCAGGACCGCTACCTCCGCCTTTGTGCAAGGAGGAGCAGGAGGAGCACTGCCAGAGCCCTGCAAAATAACCTCCAGCAGGCCACAAATGTGCATGTGTCTGCTCAAACGGTCAGAAACAGACTCCATGAGGGTGGAATGAGGGCCCGACGTCCACAGGTGGGGGTTGTGCTTACAGCCCAACACCGTGCAGGACGTTTGGCATTTGCCAGAGAACACCAAGATTGGCAAATTCGCCACTGGCGCCCTGTGCTCTTCACAGATGAAAGCAGGTTCACACTGAGCACGTGACAGACGTGACAGAGTCTGGAGACGCCGTGGAGAACGTTCTGCTGCCTGCAACATCCTCCAGCATGACCGGTTTGGCGGTGTGTCAGTCATGGTGTGGGGTGGCATTTCTTTGGGGGGCCGCACAGCCCTCCATGTGCTCGCCAGAGGTAGCCTGACTGCCATTAGGTACCGAGATGAGATCCTCAGACCCCTTGTGAGACCATATGCTGGTGCGGTTGGCCCTGGGTTCCTCCTAATGCAAGACAATGCTAGACCTCATGTGGCTGGAGTGTGTCAGCAGTTCCTGCAAGAGGAAGGCATTGATGCTATGGACTGGCCCGCCCGTTCCCCAGACCTGAATCCAATTGAGCACATCTGGGACATCATGTCTCGCTCCATCCACCAACGCCACATTGCACCACAGACTGTCCAGGAGTTGGCGGATGCTTTAGTCCAGGTCTGGCAGGAGATCCCTCAGGAGACCATCCACCACCTCATCAGGAGCATGCCCAGGCATTGTAGGGAGGTCATACAGGCACGTGGAGGCCACACACACTACTGAGCCTCATTTTTGACTTGTTTTAAGGACATTACATCAAAGTTGGATCAGCCTGTAGTGTGGTTTTCCACTTTAATTTTGAGTGTGACTCCAAATCCAGACCTCCATGGGTTGATAAATTGGATTTCCATTGATTCTTTTTGTGTGATTTTGTTGTCAGCACATTCAACTATGTAAAGAAAAAAGTATTTAATAAGATTATTTCTTTCATTCAGATCTAGGATGTGTTGTTTAAGTGTTCCCTTTATTTTTTTGAGCAGTGTGTATATATATATATATATATATATATATATATTAAGGAACTCAGTCCAGCTTTAAAATGATTATTAAAATTGGTAATAGAATGCACAAGGTGCAACTTCAAATGTAGGCAGTGTATCATCAGTTACTCTTGTCGTGCCAGTCCAGTCATTGCAGACCTTAAAGAGCTATTTATAACTTTTCAGAAATGTTGATATGTCAGCTAATATTTTTAGCTAGGTTTTTTTAAGCCTTAGATTGATGTAATGTTTGAGTCACAGAAATATCACGAGACATGGCAAAATAAATAGAATTGCAAGAAAATGAGCTTAAACCCTGCAACATTTTCTCTCCACCAACAAGAGGGGTGTGAACAGTTTGTGTCATGTACAGTGCTTGTGCCCATAGAAATATACGTGGCGCGTGCATGGGGGGCCGGGATGCTCAAATGCTGGAAGGGGGCCTGAATGAAAAAGGTTTGGGAACCCCTGACCTATTGAATACTGTTTAGATTGTTAAATAAGTGAACCGCGAATGCACATCAGAACCACCACACACAAAAACAACTCACTTTTCACTTGTTTTGCATTCGGTACATTTCCCTGAACTACTGACACATTTTCAGCAACCGACATGTCCAGTTGAGAACATTCCAACTCGGGGAGATTGTCAAGCTGTCTGCGGTTGTTCAGGGCCTTGTCTTGGTTCTCCTTCTGGGACTGCGACCGTCTCCGAAACATCTTCACCCGCAGCATGTCCACACTGGTGTCACGTTGACGCAGGTGGCTGAAACAAGCTTCCATGGAGTCCATGGTCCTGTGACAAATATAAATACAATGCTTGGAACTTCTAGCTACTTACACGTTTTATATACAAATACATTGATTATGTTGTGACTATACTGTAGCTATCTAGCCAAATAACGTTAGGCGCAGTCAATGTTAGCCACTATATTTAGTGTTAATGAGAAACATTTACCAACATAGTATTTCATCATTGTGCACTCTTACCTGTTGGAAAAAGTAGTTGTTAGTAGTGATTTCAAAGTTATAGCTGTCCAGCTAGCACCCTTTCTGGACGTGGGTCCTCAGACTCAAAATAACAACATGGCGGGGCAGTTTTGAAAATTCTAAATTCTGCTAGTCTATGCCAATTGGCTGAGTGGCTGATTTCCGGTCGGGCGCGTCGCGCTGATAGGCTAATGATTTCGAACATGTTCTGAGATACTTTGACGTGTGTTTGTGGGTAAAACAACTGTAAGTACCTGGGGGGTAATCAATGTACAACAAGCCTAGAAGTCAATGGCATCATCATTGAACCAAAGTTTGAACTCCCTCCCCTCTATTTTTTCTCTCTCTGTGTGGGCGCATAGGCGCTTGAGCAATCTAGCAAAACAGATCAGCTGCACCCCCACTTTCGAAATATCGGTGTAAATGTATGTTTTAGCACCCCTACTTTCAAAGTCAGGCACCCATTTGTTTGTGTGTGTGTGCGCCTGTGTCCCTGGCATTATTCTCATTTAATGTAGACCTATTGAACATAAAGGTTATTCTATGTCCTGTCCTATGGAATGTAACTGTTTCCCACTCTCATCATCTCTCTAATTTTATCGTTTCAAATTTCACCTTGTGTGTACTTTCAACACACCACAAAAGGGCGGTCGCAGTGTTGTCAGCAGCACAACCATGAGGCAGACAGACAGTATCTCCCAGGTGGAAAATACTTCATGTATCTGAGCTAGGGGGCTTTAACAGCAGAAGTTGCACCAGGGTCAGATCATCCTACCCGCAATCACAACCTCAACCAGTGGGGCGTTGAACAAATATTTGACCCTGTATCAGTTAGGAACCTACTTGTGGCAAGTGAAGTTGCCCACAGATGCTGATCTTGGGTCAATTTAGCATTTTCCTCACCAATGTTGGAGGTTAATATAAACACAACATGCAACAATTTAAAAGATTTTACTGAGTTACAGTTCATATAAGGAAATCAGTCAATTGAAATAAATAAATGAGGCCCTAAAATATGGCTTTCACATGAGTAGGAATACAGATATGCATCTGTTGGTCACAGATACCTTAATAAAGGTAGGGGGATGGATCAGAAAACCAGTCAGTATCTGGTATGACCATCATTTGCCTCATGGAGCACAACACATCTCCTTCGCATAGAGATGATCAGACTGTTAATTTTGGCCTGTGGAATGTTATCCCACTGGAACATGTCGATCCAGAGCATGTCGATCCAGAGCATTCCAAACATGCTCAATGGTTGACATGTCTGTTGAGTATGCAAGCCATGGAAGAACTGGGACATTTTCAGCTTCCAGGAATTGTGTACAAATCCTTGCGACATGGGGCCGTGCATTAGTATGCTGAAACATGAGGTGATTTCGGCGGATGAGTGGCACCACAATGGGCCTCAGGATCTCGTCATGGTATCTCTGTACATTGAAATTGCCATCGATAAAATGCAATTGTTTTCCGTTGTCCGTAGCTTATGCCTGCCCATACCATAACCCCACCGCCACCATGGGGCACTCTGTTCACAATGTTGACATCAGCAATCCGCTCGCCCACACGACACCATACAATGGGCCTCAGGATCTCGTCATGGTATCTCTGTATATTCAAATTGCCATCGATAAAATGCAAATGTTTTCCATGGTCCGTAGCTTATGCTTGCCCATACCGGGATTCATCTGTGAAGAGCACATTTCTTTAGCGTGCCAGTGACCAGCGAAGGTGAGCATTTTCCCACTGAAGTCGAATACGACGCCAAACTGGAGTCAGGTCATGACCCTGGTGAGGACAACGAGCACACAGATAAGCTTCCCTGAGACGCTTCTGACAGTTTGTGCAGAAATTCTTTGGTTGTGCAAACCCACAGTTCCATCAGCTGTTCGGGTGGCTGATCTCAGATGATCCCGTAGGTGAAGAAGCTGGATGTGGATGTCCTGGGTTGGCATTACACTTGGTCTGCGGTTGCGAGGCCTGTTGGAAGTACTGCCAAATGCTCTAAAATGACATTGGAGGCGGCTTATGGTAGAGAAATTAACATTCAGCTCTGGTGGACATTCCTGCAGTCAGCGTGCCAATTGCACGCTCCCTTAAAACACAATACATCTGTGGCATTATGTTGTGTGACAAAACTGCACATTTTAGAGTTGCCTGTTATTGTCCCCAGCACAAGGTGCACATGTATAATGATCATGCTGTTTAGTCAACTTCTTGATATGCCACACCTGTCAGGTGGATGAATTATCTTGGCAAAGGAGAAATTGTTTGTTAGAAAACTGGACACTCATAAATAAGGGAACATTACGGATAACATTACAAAAATGTTATCCGTAATGTTCCCTTATTTATGAGTGTCCATTTTTCCATTAGTTGGGGGAACATTCTATGTTAGCAAAAAACCTTCTGAGAACATTTTTAGCATGTTTTGGCATAACAGTCAGGAGAGCATTCCCTTGTCAAACAGAAGATATATTTTTAGGCTGTAGTTGAAATGGGGTACATGGGAGGAAAATTATAATTACTTAATTTATTTAAAGTTGGGGTTGTATTTTACAATCCACATTACTTTAGACATTATACAAGATAATGAACAGAACCCATAGAAGAAAACAACAGCATGTCTGTGCATGTCAGTTTTAAACTGCTTTAATGATAATAATGTCATGTGTGTCCTTAACAGCAACAAGTAGAACAATGTCAACTGTAAGAAACAGCTGACAGGAACTTAAACAAGAAGACAATTACAAATCCTGAACAATTCTGATAATTTTACTCTTAATTACAAGAATGAAAATTACATGATGTGAAAAGCTTCTTTATTTCATTTTTTACTATACATACGGTAAGAGATCAATGGAACACCGATGGCCATGCAACCATAGGCACCCATTTAGAAAAGCTGATACAAAAAAGTGAATATTTGTCAAGTCCTTCATAATGTACAGTCGTTAGTGAAAGTCTACACACCCCTTTGGAAAGTCTTCACATTTTGCTGCCGTAAGGTTAAATCTAAAAAGGGATTACATAAAAAAAGAATCATATCGATCTATACAACCTACTCCATGTTTTCAAAGTTAAAGAAAAATTCTAGAACATTTTCCAAATTACTAAGAAATACAAAGAAATGAGGATGCATTGATTGAGTAGGTCTTCGCACGCCAGAATTAATACTTGGTGGAAGCACCTTTTGGCAGCCATCACAGCTGTGAATAACTTTGAATAAGATTCTACCAACCTTGCACAACACTTAAGGCAACATATTAAATTGATGTAGTTCTGTTCTTGTCTATTAATATTCTGTGTTATGTCATGTTTTATGCTTTATGTGGGCCCCAGGAAGAGTAGCTGCTGCTATCGCAACAGCTAATGGGATCCTAATAAAATAACAAATATATATATATTGGGTATTTTATTTGGATCCCATTAGCTGTTGCAAAAGTTTTTGTCAAAATTGCTCAAGCTCAGCAAATTTGGTTGGGAATCATTGATAGACAGCAATATTCAAATCTTGTCTCAGATTTTTTAAAACAGATTTAACTGGACCAATCTGGAACACTCAACACCTTTTGCAAAAATATACCTGTGATGTATTGGGGTGGCAGCATCATGTTATGGGTATGCTTGACATTGTCAGTTTCCTTCCTTCGTTCAGTCCAAGAAGAAAATGTTGTTGAACTGTGTCGCACAGAGCCTTTTCACTTCTTCTGTTGGGATAAGCAAGCATAACCAAGGAAACGTGAGATGAGCTCCAAAAAAATCATTAATTCTTCCATCAATCTATCTATGTTGGACCTACCATTAACTTCAAACAAATTGACATTCTTCTTGTTCAAGATGACGCACAGCTCTCTCTGGTCCGACTTCTGGCTGACCACCCAGTAGTCTGTCATTGCCTTCACAATGATCTCTTCATCAACCCTGAGGCAACATACAAAAAGGACATGAACATAAGGACACTATAATATACTCCACTCACAGAGAGCTGTCAAAACTAAGCCTCAGAGAGCTAACCCTAATAGGGTTGTAGTTCTGTTGTGATACATTGTTGTTGTGCTTAGTGCTTACTGGGCAAAGTCCCAGTTGATGTCTCCCAGAATCTTCATGTCTGGATGGACGGAGGTCAGAAACACGCTGGGAGTCTTCCTCATGTGGATGGTGCTCTTCTCTGCCAGGTTCATGTTGTTGAAGTAGATGAACTTGAACTGGGGCTCTTTGTCCGGCCTGCAGCAACACAGAGGGAGAGGATGACGATAATTACAAAGATGAGAGGAGAGTCAAACAACCTTTTCACACTACTGAGTCGAGATGAGCAGAGCCAAGCAGAACTGTACTGTGCTAGCCTGCTTGCGCATTCAACGGAGTTGCTGGAACCGTACTGGAAAGGCCAATATGAAAATAAAATATCCTTGCCAGGACAATATGTTAAGGGTAGACGCAGCACGGCAGATATTGAGATAAGCACGATGCAAGACTTTGCTCTCAGAGTCACACAGAGTATCTGCGCAGGTGCGCTTCATGTTGCTACACTGGGTAGCTACAGGACAACAACAGTAGAGAAGGTTAGTCTCGTGCTTCAACGCTCTTAAATGTTGCGGAAATAGGCTGGTGGTACCCATCCTGACAAACAGAGAAGTGGCTTGTGTTAAAACAACTAAAATAAAACTGTTTGGCTGCTGAACAGTCTTCCAGTCCAAATTCAATTACATTCAATTGCTCCAGATAAGGGCAAGCTCCACTTCAGTGCATGCTGTGACAATAGTCTCTAGCTGTTGCATTTATAAGGGGTTAGTCTCTTGTGACAGACGAAGTTGGCAAGCGCACATGTGAGATTTGGTTCCGGATGCTAAGTTTAATGAGGGGTCGGTCGACTGTACACCTCTTTCAATATTTCGGACCGTAATCTCCATCATTGCGTGTTGAAGCAACACAGGCCGAGGAATTGGAGTGGAGGTTAGAGGCTTTGCGGATTAAAGTGACAGTACTGACCCTGATGTCCTGTGGTTGACGTTGTACTGTTCACATAGGTCTGAGGCCAGCAGGGTGAGCTGAGGACCCACCAGGCCATCCAGCTGCTCACAGAACTCCCTCGTCAGCTCCACCGACACTGGGAGAGAATATGACCATACAGTTAGAATTAGTAGAATGGATTTAGGAACTTTAGGTTTTTTCTTTTCAGTCCACATAATATTTTGCCAATAATTTGCCATTGCTATATTCGCAAGAACAGCCGACTAAGAAAATGTAAAAAGCATCAGCCCAGATGTTTAGAAGGGGGGGGGGGGGGTTGACCAAATGACATGAGAAGATACTCGCCACTGATCGTAAAACAACCCGCTGCACTCATCGCCTGAAATAAAGCAGACAATGTGCCGTTTGAATATAATGGGTCTAGAGAAAGGAATACTATAATTTAGAACTTATCAAATATATTGAATTTAGAAATCATTTAAGGAAGCCATTTGAGAGACCAGAGAACAAAGCCGTCTATTCCCAACAAGAGGTCAACTTGGGTCAAACCCTCCCTCTGTCCTTCAGTTATGAAATAATACCAGATTACCAAATTGTCTGCCAAACAAATAATGGGTTGGGAGTACTACCAATCTCGCTCTCTTTAAAACATAATAAAAAGCCTCTTTGGGTGATTTCCATAATTAATGCTACCGAGATCCTACAAACCAGCGGGACAAGACCACAGTTCCCTTCTCCTTAGTTGCATCCCAAATAACCTCCCTTTTCCCTATATAGTGTCCTACTTTTGACCAGAGCCCTCCATTACTTTTGACTAGAGCCCTATGGGCCCTGGTTAAAAGTAGTGCATTATATAGGGAATATGTTGCAATTTGGGACGCAGACATCTCCTCATCTTATAAACGATCAGATGCAGCTCCTCATAATTGTCCTCTGCGTTGACGAATATTCTGAGGAAGCGGAATTTGGCCTCTGGGTCTTTGAGGTTAGCAGGTCCTTTGCATACTGTATGACTGTGGGGTTTGCATACTGTATGACTGTGGGGTTTGCATACTGTAGTACTGTGTGGGTTTGCATACTGTATGACTGTGTGGGTTTGCATACTGTATGACTGTGTGGGTTTGCATACTGTATGACTGTGTGGGTTTGCATACTGTATGACTGTGTGGGTTTGCATACTGTATGACTGTGTGGGTTTGCATACTGTATGACTGTGGGGTTTGCATACTGAATGACTGTGGGGTTTGCATACTGTATGACTGTGGGGTTTGCATACTGTACGTGTATGCGACCCTTCCATCATTTACACTTTAACAGTTCTCCCCTGCCCTTGGTGCTTTTGCTGGATAATCTCCTTGTTAAATGATCCTCTCTCTCTCTCTGTGTATCCCAGGAGTCAGCTCGAGCTTGGCGTGTCCAATTCCCCTCGCAGTCACGAGTCACACCGGCGGTAGCACACTCTCAGGGGTCACCTCCCCCCACCTCCTCCTCTACCAACGGCTCTATTTCAATGCTCTGAAAATGCATTTATATGAAGTGCTTGTATTGTCTTCTCTGTGCCTCTACTTAGATCTACGTAAAATGTTGTCTGTGTGTTTGACTACTTTCTGCCAAGCTACTTACCCTAAAGGGATAACCTCTTAATTCTACCTATTCTTTGAGATCATTCATTCTCTTCCCTTCTATGAGGTAATCGCTGATCTGACCAGACAGGATAGGTGAAAGCCATGT
This sequence comes from Salmo trutta, assembly GCF_901001165.1. Lineage (NCBI taxonomy): Eukaryota > Metazoa > Chordata > Actinopteri > Salmoniformes > Salmonidae > Salmo > Salmo trutta. Next base: position 18,058,956 of record NC_042974.1, read on the forward strand.
TGTGGAACCCATTCTTTTATCTATACAGCTGTGTTGAATCAGTATAGTGGAACCCATTCTTTCATCATTACAGCTGTGTTGAATTCGTGATTGGAAGGGACGCAGGAAGGGTGCACTTTTACAGTATTCAAACAGGCCTGTAGACACAGCTGTACTACAGGCCCACCTCTGGCATTTGGGCTAAACTGAGGAGCGCCTCTACAAATGACAATATATTTACAAAAGTATGTGGACACCCCGTCAAATTAGTGGATTCGGCTATTTCAGTCACAACCGTTGCTGACGTGTATAAAATCGAGCACACAGCCATGCAATCTCCATAGACAAACACTGGCAGTAGAATGGCCTTACTGAAGAGCTCAGTGACTTTCAACGTGGCACCGTCATAGGATGCCACCTTTCCAACAAGTCAGTTCATCAAATTTCTGCCCTGCTAGAGCTGCCCCCAGTCAACTTTAAGTGATGTTACTTTGAAGTGGAAACGTCTAGGAGCAAAAACGGCTCAGCCACAAAGTGGTAGGCCACACAAGCTCACAGAACAGGACCGCCGAATGCTGAAGCGCGGACCGCATGAAAATCATCTGTCCTCAGTTGCAACACTCACTACCGAGTTCCAAACTGCCTCTGGGAGCAACGTCAGCACAACTGTTCGTCAGGAGCTTCATGAAATGGGTTTCCATGGCCGAGCAGTTGCACACAAGCCTTTGATCACCATGTGCAATGCCAAACGTTGGCTGGAGCGGTGTAAAGCTCGCCGCCATTGGACTCTGGAGCAGTGGAAACGTGTTCTCTGTAGTGATGAATCACGCTTCACCATCTGGCAGTCCAACGGACGAATCTGGGTTTGGCGGATGCCAGGAGAACGCTACCTGCCCGAATGCATAGTGCCAACTGTAAAGTTTGGTGGAGGAATAATGGTCTGGAGCTGTTTTTCATGGTTCGGGCTAGGCCTCTTGGTTCTAGTGAAGGGAAATCTTAACGCTACAGCATACAATGACATTCTAGACAATGATTCGGGACTACCAACTTTGTGGCAACATTTTGGAGAAGGCCCTTTCCTGTTTCAGCATGACAATGTGCACAAAGCGAGGCCCATACAGAAATGTTTTGTCGAGATTGGTGTGGAATAACTTGACTGGCCTGCACAGAGCCCTGACCTCAACCCCATCGAACACATGAACACCTTTGGGATGAATTGGAACACCGACTGCGAGCTAGGCCTAATCGCCCAACGTCAGTGCCGACCTCTAATGCTCTTGTGGCTGAATGCAAGAAAGTCCCCACATCTAGTGGAAAGCCTTCCCAGAAGAGTGGAGGCTGTTGTAGCAGCAAAGGGGGGACCAACTCCATATTAATGCCCATGCTTTTGGTTCGACGAGCAGGTGTCCAAATATACTTTTGGTCGCGTAGTGTCTCTTCCTCTCAAGCACAGAGGGCTCTAGGGTGGACTAGGCTAGACCGGGACTCTTAAACAGCTTAGCTCTCCCTCCCTCTCTCTGTTAAGTGTGATCCCAGAGTCAATCCCCCTCCTTTGTGTCTGTGTGTGGGATGGTAGAGAGCTGCAAATCTCATTATTGTTAGTGTGGTAAGACCACGCTGTGTTGTAACACTGCTCAGTAATCCTCCATGTTGTTAAACAATCAGACTGGATATTAAGCCTGCCTGGCCACCAACGCACTTTAATTACAACCTAATGCTACAATAAATGACACTTTCCTAGCAAAACAATAAAAAAATACCCCATCCCCATTGTGCCATCACCTTTGATTGATTTCACTTGATAATCTAAAACAATATAGTTCTTCCATCACTACGTTGACCTAACAATATAGTTCTTCCTTCACTACGTTGACCTAACAATATAGTTCTTCCATCACTACGTTGACCTAACAATATAGTTCTTCCATCACTACGTTGACCTAACAATATAGTTCTTCCATCACTACGTTGACCTAACAATATAGTTCTTCCATCACTACGTTGACCTAACAATATAGTTCTTCCATCACTACGTTGACCTAACAATATAGTTCTTCCATCACTACGTTGACCTAACAATATAGTTCTTCCATCACTACGTTGACCTAACAATATAGTTCTTCCATCACTACGTTGACCTAACAATATAGTTCTTCCATCACTACGTTGACCTAACAATATAGTTCTTCCATCACTACGTTGACCTAACAATATAGTTCTTCCATCACTACGTTGACCTAACAATATAGTTCTTCCATCACTACGTTGACCTAACAATATAGTTCTTCCATCACTACGTTGACCTAACAATATAGTTCTTCCATCACTACGTTGACCTAACAATATAGTTCTTCCATCACTACCTTGACCTAACAATATAGTTCTTCCATCACTACGTTGACCTAACAATATATACTGCTCAAAAAAGTAAAGGGAACACTTAAACAACACAATGTAACTCCAAGTCAATCACACTTCTGTGAAATCAAACTTTCCACTTAGGAAGTAACACAGATTGACAATAAATTTCACATGCTGTTGTGCAAAAAGAATAGACAACAGGTGGAAATTATAGGCAATAAGCAAGACACCCCCAATAAAGGAGTGGTTCTGCAGGTGGAGACCACAGACCACTTCTCAGTTCCTATGCTTCCTGGCTGATGTTTTGGTCACTTTTGAATGCTGGCGGTGCTTTCACTCTAGTGGTAACATGAGACGGAGTCTACAAGCCACACAAGTGGCTCAGGTAGTGCAGCTCATCCAAGATGGCACATCAATGCGAGCTGTGGCAAGAAGGTTTGCTGTGTCTGTCAGCGTAGTGTCCAGAGCATGGAGGCACTACCAGGAGACAGGCCAGTACATCAGGAGACGTGGAGGAGGCCGTAGGAGGGCAACAACCCAGCAGCAGGACCGCTACCTCCGCCTTTGTGCAAGGAGGAGCAGGAGGAGCCCTGCCAGAGCCCGGCAAAATGACCTCCAGCAGGCCACAAATGTGCATGCGTCTGCTCAAACGGTCAGAAACAGACTCCATGAGGGTGGTATGAGGGCCCGACGTCCACAGGTGGGGGTTGTGCTTACAGCCCAACACCATGCAGGTTGTTTGGCATTTGCCAGACAACACCAAGATTGGCAAATTCGCCACTGGCGCCCTGTGCTCTTCACAGATGAAAGCAGGTTCACACTGAGCACGTGACAGACGTGACAGAGTCTGGAGACGCCGTGGAGAACGTTCTGCAGCCTGCAACATCCTCCAGCAAGACCGGTTTGGCGGTGGGTCAGTCATGGTGTGGGGTGGCATTTCTTTGGGGGGGCCGCACAGCCCTCCATGTGCTCGCCAGAGGTAGCCTAACTGCCATTAGGTACCGAGATGAGATCCTCAGACCCCTTGTGAGACCATATGCTGGTGCGGTTGGCCCTGGGTTCCTCCTAATGCAAGACAATGCTAGACCTCATGTGGCTGGAGTGTGTCAGCAGTTCCTGCAAGAGGAAGGCATTGATGCTATGGACTGGCCCGCCCATACCCCAGACCTGAATCCAATTGAGCACATCTGGGACATCATATCTTGCTCCATCCACCAACGCCACGTTGCACCACAGACTGTCCAGGAGTTGGTGGATGCTTTAGTCCAGGTCTGGGAGGATATCCCTCAGGAGACCATCCGCCACCTCATCAGGGGCATGCCCAGGCGTTGTAGGGAGGTCATGCAGGCACATGGCCGCCACACACACTACTGAGCCTCATTTTGACTTGTTTTAAGGACATTACATCAAAGTTGGAACAGCCTGTAGTGTGGTTTTCCACTTTAATTTTGAGTGTGACTCCAAATCCAGACCTCCATGGGTTGATAAATTGGATTTCCATTGATTATTTTTGTGTGATTTTGTTGTCAGTACATTCAACTATGTAAAGAAAAAAGTATTTAATAAGATTATTTCTTTCATTCAGATCTAGGATGTGCTGTTTAAGTGTTCCCTTTATTTTTTTGAGCAGTGTAGTTCTTCCATCACTACGTTGACCTAACAATATAGTTCTTCCATCACTACGTTGACCTAACAATATAGTTCTTCCTTCACTACGTTGACCTAACAATATAGTTCTTCCATCACTACATTGACATAATATATTTATTCCATCACTACGTTGACATAATATATTTATTCCATCACTACGTTGACCTAACAATATAGTTCTTCCATCACTACGTTGACCTAACAATATAGTTCTTCCATCACTACGTTGACCTAACAATATAGTTCTTCCATCACTACGTTGACCTAACAATATAGTTCTTCCATCACTACGTTGACCTAACAATATAGTTCTTCCATCACTACGTTGACCTAACAATAGTTCTTCCATCACTACGTTGACCTAACAATATAGTTCTTCTTTCACTACGTTGACCTAACAATATAGTTCTTCCTTCACTACGTTGACATAATATATTTATTCCATCACTACGTTGACCTAACAATATAGTTCTTCCATCACTACGTTGACATAATATATTTATTCCATCACTACGTTGACATAATATATTTATTCCATCACTACGTTGACCTAACAATATAGTTCTTCCATCACTACGTTGACCTAACAATATAGTTCTTCCATCACTACGTTGACCTAACAATATAGTTCTTCCATCACTACGTTGACCTAACAATATAGTTCTTCCTTCACTACGTTGACCTAACAATATAGTTCTTCCATCACTACGTTGACATAATATATTTATTCCATCACTACATTGACATAACAATATATCCACTGAAACCCATGAATGAACACGATAAAGTCCAAAAACAATTCCATCCATCCCCTCTTCACTTCTGTAGTCAGATTAGCAGCAGATGTGACATGGCTAGAAGGTTCCACACTGACATGATGTCTCTGTCCTTCTGCATGGGACCAGAGCACCAGCAACAGAGGGAATGAGGGAACTTGGCCCAGCCTAGCCAGGAGACCTGGAGGGAGGGAGGCAGGGGACCAGAGAGGGTGTTTAAGGACTCGCCTCCCGTTGTGAAGCAGATTCCTTGCCACCTCAGGTCTTAGGGGAGAGTCCCTACCAGCCAGCTGGAGAGAGAAAGGGAGGGAAGGGAAGAGAGGGAGAGAGGGTAGAGAAGAGAGATGGTGGAGAGAGAAAACCTGCTTTAATATAACTTAACAAATCATTATCAACATTGTCTGGAGCCTGTGGGGTAACAATGGGTGTTCAACTAATTGTGCCTGTTACAAGACATTCTTCGGTCAAATATACTGTTTAGGTTTTCAACTGCCAAGTTTACACCTTCACTATTACTGTGAAACGTATTGCCCCGGAAGTTGTCTAAAAGGGATTTAATTTGTTGTTGCCTAATTGATTTTTGGTAAGGTTTCTACACTACTTTCCTTCCATTTATAGCGTTTCTTAATATTATGCATTTCCTTTGGCTTTGATGCCTCATGATTGAGTATTGCTCTGTTCAGGTAGAATGTGATTTTGCTGTGATCTGATAGGGGTGTCAGTGGACTGACTGAATGCTCTGAGAGACCCTCACACACACACACACACACACCTCTGGTTCGGAGTGTCTGGGGAACAGTGACGTCGTCAGGTACTTGTACAGGATCCGCATGTCATCCTGCTCCAGACCACTCCTGCATGGGGATAACAAAAAAAGGGGACACACCTCAGTTAGCATCAAACATTTCCTGTTCCTGTTCACAGTCTGTTCAGGAGTATTGATAAACTAAGCCCATCATCTCCAGGCCCAATGCTATCAAAACTGCTCAAATTCTTTGATTGGCAATCAATCAAATCATTACGATAATTATATTATCGTTCACATAATCCCCTGATTAGATATCAGGTCAGACTGAGTTAAAAGTGAGAGACATGTCAGGATTATAGAGTTACTGTAATCAGATTAAGGTATGTATTTAAAGTCTCTGTGCCTCCCAGCCCCAACCCTAATGGGATGAGGAGCGTTGGAGGGATGCCCGGCGCTGCTGCCAGGCTCCCCCACACCTTACAGTGGTAAAGGGCTGCCTGGAGGCACCAAGGGCTAGATCAGGGCTCTAGCACGCACAACACATCACCAGGAGGGGAAGCCCAATAAGCTCTCTCCTCCCCTCCCTGGCTTTGGCATGGTGGGGAGGCCTGAAAAAGAGCCTACTAGATACAGAGCCTGGGCAGTTGAATGGTGGAGCAGCCTGTGTCTCAAGATCATGGGAGAATACAATTCAGAGCTTATGTTTTTTTCAACCAGTTCTGTTAGCTTTATTCCTACCCATGCATTTGCAAATTGTAGGCTAAATTTGGTTTCTACATGTGGGCAGGTGTTTAAGACCAAAGTACAGCAGACCACCCCCACACATCCTACACACGATCTGCTTCCCCCAACTGTACCATATGAGCTGGACGTTGTAGAGGAAAGCTGAGCATTTGATCAGGCTGAGGCTCTCCTCCACTCTGTTGACAAATGACTGGCTCTTCAGGTAGGTCATCTTGTCCAGGGGGAAAAAGGCGATTCCCCCCCGAAGACGTCCAGCAGGTCATGGGACTGCAGGTACTGGAGGAGACCAGGGATAGAGGACAGTTACACACGCAGTCTGAGTGGACAATGGAAGGTGAATAGAAAGACTTGTATCCGTTTGGTTAATAGCCATTTAATAGCCTTCAGGGATACTTGGAGAAGGTGAGGTGTTAGCTTAGAAAGCAACGTTATACACACATCCCATTGTGCTCAGATTTCAGATCTGAGAAACACAAAAGGCCTGCAAACAGTATGCTGGACAATACAATGCTCCCATTTTCAGCTTCAATTGCAACAATGTTTCTGTCCAAGGTGGATCTCTGTTAGGTCAAAGCTGGAGATATTAGTTTACCTGCATAGTGCATACATTGCTGTTCCCAAAGACAAGAGGACGCCATCTCGAATTGCTAGAACAGTGACATTCAACCTGGGATACAATAGACACCACATGCCTTCTGTGTCTTTAGGTTACATAATGGAAGGGGAAGCCCTTCATACAATTAGGGAGAGCTGGGGGTTTCCTCTGATTGGCTAGGTATGAATAATGAAGACAGGTCATTGAAGTAAATGGGCTGGGCCTGTAGTATGGTGGAAGCTTTGACCAGCTCTCCTTGAGGAAGGCACTATTTCTAAGCAGGGATAATTAGTGAGGGAGGCCATATTTGAAGACTGTCATCTGATCCTGCATTTAGTCACTGGAAACTCAATACAAGATCAACCCTTCTGGTGACGGCTAGAAGCACGCGTAGCATCCTGTCTGTCAAGCAGGCAGGCAGCCTGGCCTGGACACCACCATCAGACTGTTAGCAAAGTAAATAGTATTTACGCATTGTAGCTTACAACACCGGATGCTAATGTTTTCACAGTAAAACAGGGCAGCGTAGGCTGCGTTTAGATGGTATGAGGTAGACGGCAAAGCGGATGTCATCGTTTTCAATTTCAGCACAACAGTAAATGCCGTTGAGCCTGGCGGTGAATGCCGTCAGTCGCCACGGTAGACGGGAATCGCCACCAGAGTTAAAATATTTCGACTTTTGCCGTAACGTTGTTTTCTACCGTATGTTGATTTGGTATGACGGTTTTACGTCCCTTGTCTAAACGCAGCATAAGAGGTAGGACTTACAAAGTATGAGTCAATGTGTGTCAAATATATGTTATATTTACAAAGATAATAAAGAATCCGGCACTGAAATAGCAGTGCCCTGCTCCTAGCAAAACAATTCAATATTAGGAAAGCGTTCTTAATGTTTTCTACACTCACTTTATAATATGTGTAAAGGAGCTGGAACACCAGCTTACCATGATGATCCAGAAACTGTCCTCCACTTCAAAGAAGAACTGCCTGCTCTTCTGTGTGTGGAGGGATTAAGCAGGTTTTGTTTGACAGAAGGTTCTGGAATAGAGCAATGATGGTGGTCAGGACAGGAAGACAATACACACAACTAACATAGATGTGAGATGTTGTATTTCCAGATGATTGATTTGCTTGTAGTTCTTGTGTACCTGGTAAACTGTACAATGGCCAACATTACGGATCTTCTCATTCTTCTCGACCTCACTGGGATGGTAGAATAAAATCTTCTCCTCCTATAACGCATACAAGGAGACAGTTTCCATGAGGCACAGTATTTAAATGGGGACAACACAGTTGGCAGATATTCACATTGTATCATTTATAGCAGCTAACTTTGGTTGAAGTTCATAGTGAGAACATGTGAAACACACACAGGAGATCAAAACCACCAAGTGGAGCTCACCTCTTCCTCCTGGGGCCGAAATGAAGGATTATAGATGAAGTGTACCGTTTCTCTTGCATTCTCAAAGTCATTCTTGGACTGCAACAGAGGAAGATGCTGATCAACAGTCTGTGACTGAACAGACTGAAAGATGTATCACTTGTTATCACAATGAGACCCTGGTTTTACCTGATCATCAGCATTTGTTTGGTTTGTGTCTTAACTTCCTCTGTTCCAGAGTGAATTGAGCCTTGTGGCTGCAGACAAAAATAATATCAGCTTTAAACTCTACACATCATTTCAGATTGAGAGAATCAGTGAGTGTGTCAGTTAATTTGGTCAGTTTACTTTAGACAGTAAATTGCATCAAAAACTCGATCTCAATCTCTTGACCCAGGGCTGAAAGATAGCTATGCATTTTCCAATCTGCACACCTTGCAATGGGTTACAGAAATCTCAAGTCAAGTGGCTCTGAGGGGTGGCCAGTCCTCTTCTGGCTGTGTGGTTGAGATCATAACAGAAAATGTAACGACTTAGTTTTTCAGCAGTTCAATCTTCTCGGTGTAACAGTTGGGATAATGGGGCAAATCGGCAGACAACGCAAGCGTAGGGTCGGAAACAATTCTGGCTAGGGTTAGCGAAAATGCTCTCCTAAACTGCTACAAAAAGTAACTTGTATTTAGGTGCCATGTTTTTAGGGAGTCCCTAGCTCTCAACCTCTAGGCGACATTCTGCCTTCTCCCTACAGTTCTCAGCCATTAGCGTCGCCCACGACTGGCTCATGTGAACTACAATCCAGACGTTGCATTTTAATGTTTATAAATGTCAAGTTAAGTTTACACACAGGTGGTCGGAGCGTGCTAGATAGCTAATTAACACAGGTGTTCGGAGCGTGCTAGATAGCTAATTAACACAGGTGTTCGGAGCGTGCTAGATAGCTAATTAACACAGGTGTTCGGAGCGTGCTAGATAGGTAATTAACACAGGTGTTCGGAGCGTGCTAGATAGCTAATTAACACAGGTGTTCGGAGCGTGCTAGATAGCTAATTAACACAGGTGTTCGGAGCGTGCTAGATAGCTAATTAACACAGGTGTTCGGAGCGTGCTAGATAGCTAATTAACACAGGTGGTCGGAGCGTGCTAGATAGGTAATTAACACAGGTGTTCGGAGCGTGCTAGATAGCTAATTAACACAGGTGTTCGGAGCGTGCTAGATAGCTAATTAACACAGGTGTTCGGAGCGTGCTAGATAGCTAATTAACACAGGTGTTCGGAGCGTGCTAGATAGCTAATTAACACAGGTGTTCGGAGCGTGCTAGATGGGTAATTAACACAGGTGTTCGGAGCGTGCTAGATAGGTAATTAACACAGGTGTTCGGAGCGTGCTAGATAGCTAATTAACACAGGTGTTCGGAGCGTGCTAGATAGCTAATTAACACAGGTGTTCGGAGCGTGCTAGATAGGTAATTAACACAGGTGTTCGGAGCGTGCTAGATAGCTAATTAACACAGGTGTTCGGAGCGTGCTAGATAGGTAATTAACACAGGTGTTCGGAGCGTGCTAGATAGCTAATTAACACAGGTGGTCGGAGCGTGCTAGATAGCTAATTAACACAGGTGTTCGGAGCGTGCTAGATAGGTAATTAACACAGGTGTTCGGAGCGTGCTAGATAGCTAATTAACACAGGTGGTCGGAGCGTGCTAGATAGCTAATTAACACAGGTGGTCGGAGCGTGCTAGATAGCTAATTAACACAGGTGGTCGGAGCGTGCTAGATAGCTAATTAACACAGGTGGTCGGAGCGTGCTAGATAGCTAATTAACACAGGTGGTCGGAGCGTGCTAGATAGCTAATTAACACAGGTGTTCGGAGCGTGCTAGATAGCTAATTAACACAGGTGTTCGGAGCGTGCTAGATAGCTAATTAACACAGGTGTTCGGAGCGTGCTAGATAGGTAATTAACACAGGTGTTCGGAGCGTGCTAGATAGCTAATTAACACAGGTGTTCGGAGCGTGCTAGATAGCTAATTAACACAGGTGTTCGGAGCGTGCTAGATAGGTAATTAACACAGGTGTTCGGAGCGTGCTAGATAGCTAATTAACACAGGTGGTCGGAGCGTGCTAGATAGCTAATTAACACAGGTGGTCGGAGCGTGCTAGATAGCTAATTAACACAGGTGTTCGGAGCGTGCTAGATAGGTAATTAACACAGGTGTTCGGAGCGTGCTAGATAGCTAATTAACACAGGTGGTCGGAGCGTGCTAGATAGCTAATTAACACAGGTGGTCGGAGCGTGCTAGATAGCTAATTAACACAGGTGGTCGGAGCGTGCTAGATAGCTAATTAACACAGGTGGTCGGAGCGTGCTAGATAGCTAATTAACACAGGTGTTCGCCTCTTGCCTTCAGTCGGTCTTTCAGAAACAAGCGCTGTTACGTGGAGATATGGCCGTGTTAGAAAAGTAACTCCAACTTTATCAAGGTGTGTATCAATTTAATCTTGGTATTATTATTAATAATATTATTTCTAGCTGATAAGAAATATAAGGGACAGATCTAAATGTACTGGGGGAGGGGTGGTTCAAAATAGGGGACGGTTGTAAAACTTTGTATTTTGGGGGGGGGCGGCAGGGTAGCCTAGTGGTTAGAGCGTTGGACTAGTAACCGAAAGGTAGCAAGATCGAATCCCCGAGTTGACAAGGTAAAAATCTGTCGTTCTGCCCCTGAACAAGGCAGTTAACCCACTAGGCCGTCATTGAAAATAAGAATTTGTTCTTAACTGACTTGCCTAGTTAAATAAAGGTAAAATAAATAAATAAAATGGGAAGGTAGTGCATTTTCCCCCTGATTTACATTTGCTCTTCTGCTCGTAATTTCCCTATAAACAATGGCTGGACTTACTTTTGATATTACCCTAATTAAGTTGTAGAGGTTTGATATGGTGTGGCTATTATTAAGCTTTAGCTACTGCAGACCTATGATATGAAGGCAGTGTGGCACTCCAACTGAATCCGACAGTTGAACTTGAGGTGAGCAAGACTGTTTCAGGCCTACCAGTTACTCCTATAATCTAACAATATAATGCTTATCTTTATACAAAATATTCGGATAGAGATTTTACAAATTACCCTCCTTCTGTACATCTATATCTGTATAGCAGACACAGTAGCATTCTTACATAAAGAAATGCATGTCGGTGTTGTAGCATGCCACCGGCTTTGTTTGACAATATCTCTGGGGTTAGGCCTAAGCTTCTATTCCTTTTATATAGGCTACATATACAAAAGTATGTGGACACCCCTTAAAAGTAGTGGATTTGTCTATTTCAGCCACACCCGTTGCTGACAGGTGTGGCTGAAATCAAGCACACGGCCATGCAATCTTCATAGACAAACATTGGCAGTAGAATGGCCTTACTGAAGAGCTCAGTGACTTTGAACATGGCTCCGTCATAGGATGCCACCTTTCCAACAAGTCATTTCGTCAAATTTCTGCTCTGCTAGAGCTGCCCCGGTCAACTGTATGTGCTGTTATTGTGAATTGGAAACATATAGGAGCAACAACTGCTCAGCCGCAAAGTGGTAGACCACACAAGCTCACAAAGCAGGACCGCCGAGTGCTGAAGCGCCTAGCACGTAAAAATCGTCTGTCCTCAGTTGTAACACTCACTACCGAGTTCCAAACTGCCTCTGGAAGCAACGTCAGCACAAAAACTTCTTCATGAAAGCCTAAGATCACCATGTGCAATGCCAAGCGTCGGCTGGAGTGGTGTAAAGTTCGCCGCCATTGGACTCTGGAGCAGTGGAAACGCGTTCTCTGGAGTGATGAATCACACTTCACCATCTGGCAGTCCAACGGACGAAACTGGGTTTGGCGGATGGCAGGAGAACGCTACCTGCCCCAATGCATAATTCCAACTGTAAAGTTTGGTGGAGGAGCAATAATGGTCTGGGGCTAGGCCCCTTAGTTTCAGTGAAGGGAAATCTTAACGCTACAGCATACAATGACGTTCTAGACAATTCTGTGCTTTCAATATACATACCTTTATTAATATATGAATATTATACAGTGGACACCTAAGCCTATAGGCCTTTGTATGCAATGCCCTGATACATTTGGACAATTATTGTTTTAGGATAGTATTTACATTTGTGTAATTTAGCAGATGCTCTTATGTAGAGCGACTTAAATTAGTGAGTGCATACATTTTCATACTGGTTCCACAACCCTGGCGTTGCAAGCACCATGCTCTACCAAGTGAGCCACATAGTAGCCTAAAACAGGCTATAAAGTTTTGCATATGCTACACATCGAAACACAAGAGATTGTGTTTTTGAAATTTGTTATAGGCTGTTTTTAATGTTTTTAAGGACACGTAAATTGATGGCGCTGGCTGCGACAGGTTGGATGTGAATGCATATGGATGTCCATAACATTTCTCAAATGTCCGGTAAATGATTATGTTCCCTGTTATGTTGTCTGGTACCAAATTTTCCTAAATTAAACTCTGAAATGGCATATTGTTTTTACGAATATTTTAGAATATTCACATGAAAATTTGACGCAAACTGGATGGAAACCTAGCTATAGGTGTCACTTAGATTATGCCTCAGCCCCAAACATCTAAAGTATAAGCTACCAGCCAAACAAGCTTGTAAGAATTGTACTTAAACTCCCCCCTCATTCTGATCTGGAGGTTGAGCATTTTCCCGTCTTTATCTCCGCAATGTGTCTTTATCTATGTATATGTATTTATGTGAAAAAAAATAGGGACCACAATGGAAATGAGTCTGACTTTATTGTGCAATCCCAGATCACTTATTTTTGTGTATACTTGTGTTTTTTTTTAACTGACAAATAAAATCAATCATTCCAAACTGTGCAGCGGCCAAATGATGAATGGAAAGAGATCGGTTACAAAACACCAAAAAGTTTAATGGCGTACAGAGATTGCCAAGCTTTCAATACAAAGTAAGGAGGGATGTATTTTCTGTTTGTCAAGATTGACATAGTCTATTTATTGTGGTGTTGAAAACCATGATATTGAAGTGCCCGAAGTCGGTATGCTTTGTTTATTGGTTGTGTGGTGCATTGGCACAGAATCCTGTTGGTGGAAAATTTGTTGCATATATTTCATATAATTATAAATATGGCATCAAAATGTTGAAAATCAGATTTCCCCCAAGCTGATCATTGTCTGCAGCCGACTCTGATCGTAGCGTAATGAAACAAACATCGAGCAGCACTGACGAGCTAACTCCGGGAACCCTCAACCTTCTAGCCCTCCGTGGCATCGGCTGTGCCACAAAAGCATGTTGAAGTGGCAAAGTCGACATCAATGTTTATGAACACAGGGTCACTATAGTTATTGTTCTTTGTGGTTGTAAATATTATTGAGTTAATTCTATGAGGGGGGAGGGTGTTCAATTTATTTTACAGTACAATGGGAGGGTCATGTGAAAGTTATTTTTGCCAGGGGCACTCTACAAAACTCAGACATAATTTTCAAATTATGCATTCATGTTTAGTGAGTTCGCCAGATCAGATGCAGTAGGGATGACCAGGGATGTTCTCTTGATAAGTGTGTGAATTGGACGATTTTCCTGTCCTGCTAAGCATTCAAAATGTAACGAGTACTTTTGGGTGTCAGGGAAAATGTATGGAGTAAAACAAGTACATCATTTTCTTCAGGAATGTACGGAGTAAAAGTTGTCAAAACTATAAATAGTACCCTGTCCCTAGGAAGGGTGCGTTACTTGAGTGGATTGAGTCACTGACATGATCTTCCTGTCCGGGTTTGGCGCCCCCCTCGGGTTTGTGCCGTGGGGGAGGTCTTTGTGGGCTATACTCTGCCTTGTCTCAGGGTAGTAAGTTGGTGTTTGAAGATATCCCTCTAGTGGTGTGGGGGCTGTGCTTTGGCAAAGTGGGTGGGGTTATATCCTGCCTGTTTGGCCCTGTCCAGGGGTATCATCTGACGGGGCCACAGTGTCTCCCGACCCCTCCTATCTCAGCCTCCAGTATTTATGATGCAATAGTTTGTGTTGGGGGGGGCTAGGGTCAGTCTGTTATATCTGGAGTATTTCTCCTGTCTTATCCGGTGTCCTGGTATGCTCCCTCTAATTCTCTCTCTCCTTCCCAGAGGACCTGATCCCTGGGAACATGCCTTAGGACTACCTGGCCTGATGACTCCTTGCTGTCCCCAGTCCACCTGGTCGTGCTGCTGCTCCAGTTTCAACTGTTCTGCCTGTAGCTATGGAACCCTAACCTGTTCACTGGAAGTGCTACCTTGTCCCAGACTTGCTGTTTTTGACTCTCTCTCGCTCTACTGCACCTGCTGTCTCTAACTCTGAATGCTCGGCTATGAAAAGCCAACTGACATTTACTCATGAGGTGCTGACCTGTTGCATCCTCTACAACCACTGTGATTATAATTTGACCCTGCTGGTCATCTATGAACGTTTGAACATCTTGGCCATGTACTGTTATAACCTCAACCCGGCAGAGCCAGAAGAGGACTGGCCACACCTCAGAGCCTGGTTTCTTCCTAGGTTCCTGCCTTTCTAGGGAGTTTTTCCTAGCCACCGTGCTTCTACATCTGCATTGCTTGCTGTTTGGGGTTTTAGGCTGGGTTTCTGTATAGCACTTTATGACATCAGCTGATGTAAAAAGGGCTTTATAAATACATTTGATTGATTAAAGTACAGATACCCCAAAAAACTACTTCAGTAATATTTAAGTATTTCTACTTAAGTACTTTACACCACTGCCCCTCCCCCTCAGTAAATGTCGATATGTCCCTAAAATGCTTATGCTTATGTGTTAATGTTCAGATTGAGCGTCGGTGTTCTTAACAAAACACCCTGTACAGACGAAGCCTTCATTCAATAACACTTTTGTGTAATGGAACAGAGTCTTAATCAAGGGCTAGGGAGTCCACATCGGCCTAGCCAGGTGGGCACAACAACGGGGAATATTTTAACATCTGACAAGACACGTGATACAAAGCAATCGAACTAGCTAAGTTTATACATTTAAAAAGCTAAATTGTTAAATATAGAAAGCAGTTAGGTGGTCAATTTGTATGCTGGTTGCACTGCAGCAGCGTCAACAATCCGCTACACTGGAGTTGTTTTCCCAGCGATCTGGGGAAACTATTTCCGATTCACAGATGATTTTGACAATTTAACACAACGAAGCGACTTACCTTTTACTCAACACATGCAGATCATCTCGTTTGTTGTGAACATTAGTAAGAGATAAAGTAGAAAAGCCGCGATCAATAAGAAAATCCGCATAAACATCCTGATTTTGACGTAATCACCTGTGTTACAGTAGAAACTGCTCGGTGGGATTTATTGTACTAAAATGATGGTTCCACAACAAAAGTTCCTGTGATGCCCTTGCCTTTCCAGACTGTGCATAAATCAGGCCTATATACTAATACAATGTTGAAGGAGAACATTAAGAACATTAATTGGTCTTAATGATCATGGATTGGTCTTTGTTTATTAAAAATGGTTGATGGAACAATTAAACAAGTGACAGGCAATTGACAACTGTCAAATTCAATCATATCATTCATTATTGTATGATGTTGATACTACAGTTTGGATAGATTATCATTAAAATGTAATATGCGAACTGGCCATAGAGATCCTATTAAATTACAAGTGGGGACTATGTCATTAATTCTCAAAGTTCCTGAATGGTATGAAAATGGCAGCCATATTGGTCAGGGGGAAATCCGAACCAGTCTAATTGAAATGAATGGCAATAGATGCATAATCCTGATTTTACTTATGCAGGAGAATAAAAGTAAGGCATGTGATATCAGAAATTGTCATCAAATTATTGTCAACCTAAAATATTGTCATATAATTATAAATACAGTTTATATGGGTTAACAATTTTTCTGTATATATTGCCTCAAAACTATATGTAAACAGACCATAAATGTCTAAATGTTTTGTTTTCTTTGAAAGCTGTGAGTGCTATTGTATTAAACAATATCAGTACTTTAAAAACTTGTCTAAGTCCTATCATCAACTGATTAGGCCAGTGTACAGTATGGCTTTGGATTGACTGCATTGTTTGAATGGGATGTTGGCATATTGGTAGTTAACTTGAAAAATCTATGGAATCGTTCCTTTAAAACTGTCTGGCTAGCTAACAAACAGAGTGTAGGTACATTTTTGTAATTCATTATTTGACACAATATCTTATCACAGTGCTGGCAAACCATGGTTGACCAACTCCCTGACAAAAATGGCTGACCCTTAGACCCGGTTCATGGACATTCTAGTATTGTAATTCCTAATTCTATGGAACTGGCAATTTTTCTGTCTCATCACTTTAAGTTGAATTCATTCAACAGAAACCTAAGAGGTAGTCTTTCCAATGAGACATTGAGAGGCCTTAACCTGCACCCTGTGTCACCTCCATTTGCTTTAAATCTTTAACACTCGTATTCCAGGCCTATTCCTGGATAAACAATGAGCAACATCCATTTTTGGAATTATTGACATTTCTATCAACCACAAAATATGGTTTCCCATTGTTCTGAAGAATAAACAATGTTATTTTCAGTAAAGTATTCATATATTATTCATTACCTAATTATCAAATATTAAAACAAATATATCAAAACAAATCTTGTAAATTGAATGGAATAATCTTATGCTCAGTGTTGATCATTAACCTTTTATGACCCCATGACAGAAAAAACAAATATTCTATATATTTTGACAGAATTTCCTATGGTGGTTGGTTATTGTGCCCTCTTATATTCATGTAAACACACACACACACACACTTAATGCGGTGTAGCGGACACAAGTGTTACCCGATATAGCCTGAGAGAGAGACTGGTGTCAGTTAAGGTCATAGCTCACTTTTACTAGCTACTTAAGCACTGAGGAAAATATAACAAAACAGCTCCCTTTACACTTGATTGTCAGAAACAGCGGGCAAGGATTTCCCTTACTCCTTCAACAGTTGTCTGAATAGGCACCTCAATGGTATCTTGTTTTCTGTTTCATGTGCAGTAGGTCAATGTATATGTGGGTTGATGCCGGGCTAGCAATGATGCTAACCACTGTAATGACCTGTGAGCTTTAGACAACTAAGACAGACCACTGTGTCATACAAGCTATAGTGTATTCATATTGTGATTTGGATGGACAGAACGGTGTTACACAATGTTACAACTAACATAGCAGCTCTTTACATTTTAGGCAACACTACGTAACATAAAGTAATAGTGCATTAAATTGATTTCCAGTGTGGATTAGCCCAAAAGCAAAGTCAATCCATTACAGGACAGGATAATTCACTCTCTCGAGGGATAAGTGTACATTCAGTTCATTGTATCATACAACACTTCCTTACATGGCATCTGTTATGTGGTTACGATACAGTCATTTAATAGATGTAAATGTTCAGGAGTTGTGTTTGAAAGA
Organism: Salmo trutta; assembly: GCF_901001165.1. NCBI lineage: Eukaryota > Metazoa > Chordata > Actinopteri > Salmoniformes > Salmonidae > Salmo > Salmo trutta. The sequence goes on from NC_042974.1 coordinate 18,076,646, forward strand.
AAAAAAGCAATGCAATTCGCCACAATAAGTTACAATGTGTTTATTAATTTCTTTGATAGACAATGTGGTGTGCATTGGAAGGAAACATGGGGCGACACAGCTATACAACCTTCTAGAACTTAATCAAAAGGCAAACAAAAATGGTCTCATGGATTCAAAATGTAATTGAATAGAGAGGGGCTCTGAAAAAAACTAAACTTGAAGGGTACAATTCAAGCAGGACAGAGAAAATCATATTTCCAGGAATGGAGGCTGCTGTAGGCTTGAGGAAGAACACTGGAGGCTGGAAGCTGGAGGCTGGAAGCTGGAGGAAGGAGAGGAGAACGAACACCTGCTGCTCTCTCTGCGCCCATGGATCTCTCAGGACTGGACCATGATCAGGAATTCTGTGGCGGGAGAGAAACCATAGAATTAGAATGCGAAAAACATTCTGAGATTAGTTCTAATTCTGGATAAGAACAAAAGCATTCTGAGATTAGATCAGAGCAGTACTCCACAAACATTGGTTATTTATGTAATCACTTCAATAGACAGCCCATACAATTAGGAATTGGAATACTAGAACGGACATGAACTTTGTTATCAAAGACAGTAAAGTATGAAGATAGGCAGAAACTGCTTCTCCAATAGAAATCCCCAATCAGACTTTTAGGCGATGTCATGGCGACGTTGGCTAGCTAAACTCATGTGCAGAAACATGTCATTGGGTCTAACTGTCGTCTCATGCCAAAATGCACATGTGCAGGCCTTCAAATCAATGGCACTCCTTCGATATAAAGTTGTATTCGATGAAAATGATAACATGTCAGTTTGTCACTTTCACAAGGTTGGAGTAATAACATATTCAACTACACTGAGCAAAAATCTAAACACATCACGCAACAATTTAAAAGAGTTTACTGAGTTACAGTTCATATAAGGACATCAGTTAATTGAAATATATTAATTAGTCACTAATCTATAGATTTCACATGACCGGGAATACAGATATGCAACCTTTGGTCACATATACCTTAAAAAAATGTAGGGCCGTGGATTTTTTTTGTCAACATTTAGGAAGTATAGAAAATAGAAATGACAATTGCCTGCTAAAGTGCGTTTCCATTTAATTATCTTGTGTCAATAAAAAACAGCTGGACGTAATGACGTCACACTTAAAACAAATATTGTTTTGAATAAAAATGTAGTGGTTGAAGTGTTTCCAGTGGTGGAAAAAGTACCTAATTGTGATACTTGAGAAAAAGTATAGATACCGTAATAAAAAGTTACTCAAGTAAAAGTTAAAGTCACCCAGTAAAATGCTACTTGAGTAAAAGTCTAAAAGTATTTGGTTCTAAATATACTTCAGTATCAAAAGTAAATGCAATTTATAAAATATACTTAAGTATCACAAGTAAAAGTAAAATTATAAATCGTTTCAAATTCCTTATATTAAGCAAAGCAGACTGCACTACAGATGACCACGTGTTCTCCTGATAAGTGCGTGAATTGGAACATTTTCCTGTCCTGCTAAGCATTAAAAATGTAATGAGTACTTTTGTACTACATAATTTTCTTTAGGAATGTAGTGAAGTAAAAGTAAAAGTTGTCAAAAAAATGTATAGTAAAGTATAGATACCCCCAAAAATACTTAAGAAGTACTTTTAAGTATTTTTACTTAAGTACTTTACACCAATGAGTGTGAATTGGAGCTTCATAGTTACATTCCGTGCCCCGCGTACCTTCAAAAGTATTCGGCAATCATCATTTATTCTAATAACACCATTTCCGTCATAATTTGTCGCAATAAAGACAGTTAAAATAAAAATCCACTCCTGTCCAACAGATAAAAATGTTGACCGTCTTTAGAAAATGTCTCCTATATCTGACGTTTCCATTACACATGTCGCAATGATTTTGGTTAATGGAAACTTTCTTATTGACTTCTCCAACCCCAAATCCCGGCCTGGTCTGCTTGGTCTGTTTTACAATCTTTCCCAGAAGTCTCCCAATGTTGTCGGAATACTTATGTAAATAAAGTATTTCTTGTTTTGCAAAAATTTCTTAAAACCTGTTTTCGCTTTGTCATTATAGGGTATTGTGTGTAGATTGATAAGGGGAAAAAATATTTGTATCCTTTTTAGAATAAGGCTGTAACGTAAAAAAATGTGGAAAAAGTCTGAATAGTGTCTGAATAGTTTCGAATGCACTGTTTCACATGCCTTACTTTTATTATGCATACCACCATACACATACAGTGCCTTGCAAAATGATTCACCCTCTTGGCGTTTTTCTTATTTTGTTGCATTACAACATGTAATTTAAATTGATTTTTATTTGGAGTTCATGTAATGAACATACACAAAATAGTCCAAATTGGTGAAGTGAAATAAGTTGTTTCAAAAAATAAAAAAATAAAAAACCTGGAAATGTGGGGCGTGCGTATGTATTCACACTCTTTGCTATGAAGCCCCTAAATAAGATCTGGTGCAGCCAATTACCTTCAGAAGTCACATAATTAGTTAAATAAAGTCCACCTGTGTGCAATCTAAGTGTCACATGATCTGTCACATGATCTCAGTATATATACACCTGTTCTGAAAGGTCTCAGAGTCTGCAACATCACTAAGCAAGGGGCACCACCAAGTAAGCGGCACATGAAGACCAAGGAGCTCTCCAAACAGGTCAGGGACAAGTTGTGGAAAAGTACAGATCAGGGTTGGGTTATAAAAAAATATCAGAAACTTTGAACATCCCACGGAGCACCATTAAATCCATTATTAAAAAAATGAAAGAACACCACAACAAACATGCCAAAAGAGGGCCGCCCACCAAAACTCACAGACCGGGAATGAGAAACTGGTCAGAATTGAAGGAATGATGGATGGCACTAAATACTGGGAAATTCTTGAGGGAAACCTGTTTCAGTCTTCCAGAGATTTGAGACTGGGATGGAGGTTCACCTTCCAGCAGGACAATGACCCTAAGCATACTGCTGAAGCAACACTCGAGTGGTTTAAGGGGAAATATTTAAATGTCTTGGAATGGCCTAGTCAAAGCCCAGACCTCAATCCAATTGACAATCTGTGCTATGACTTAAAGATTGCTGTACACCAGCGGAACCCATCCAACTTGAAGGAGCTGGAGCAGTTTTGCCTTGAAGAATGGGCAAAAATCCCAGTGGCTAGATGTGCCAAGCTTATAGAGACATTCCCCAAGAGACTTGCAGCTGTAATTGCTGCAAAAGGTGGCTCTACAAAGTATTAACTTTTTTTTTGGGGGGGGGGGGGGGGGGGTGAGTAGTAATGCACCCTCAAGTTTTTTGTCTTATTTCTTGTTTGTTTCACAAAAAAATATATTTTGCATCTTCAAAGTGGTAGGCATGTTGTGTAAATCAAATGATACAAACCCTGAAAAATCCATTTTAATTCCAGGTTGTAAGGCAACAAAATAGGAAAAATGCCAAGGTGGTGAATACTTTCGCAAGCCACTGTTCATTAGTATCTTTCACAAAATCAATTTGCCCCCATGTCCAAAAGATGTTGGATAAAGCATAACAACAAACCCTAGGTAATACAAACACCCAAACACTTACAAAACCTTCTGGTTTATTATTCCATCAATAAAAAAATTGACCAAAATTACCCTGAACCAAATCGTTGGTTTGTAACCAGAGAATAATGTTTAGGGTTGTCTGAATTGTCAGCTTTATTGGAATCAATGGAATAGACCCAAAAGTGCAAACGTCACCCATCTGGCACTCCAGGTAGGCTCAATCAAACGCTAAAAGTATATGAAAGGTTTCGAATACTATTTCAAACCAAGGTCTGCTGGAAGCTGTGACTTATGGATCTCTGCTTGGCAAGAAGACCAACAGGGATTGCCATTAAGAGCATCTGATTGAACTCTCCAATCTGTTCTTGTCACCCTCAAAACCTTGTACACACGCTACTCTATACTCTACCAGTGCTGTCCCAAAGCCTTCCTAATGACCTGAAACATCTGCTGTATGTAAAACCTACACTCTACCTATTCCCTTCTATCCTGGGCTGGCCCTTCAAAGCCATACATCTGTGTTGACAGATTACAACTCTAAAGAGCATAACGTTAATCTCATACTACAAAATACACATGGCCATACAATGCCATAAATATGAAGAGAGACCTGACCATCGGCATGCTTGGCTTAGATTCAATAGTATTCTGCCATTCTGGAACAGGATGGCAGAATACTAGGAAAGAAATGTAAACTATTTGATTCAAGGAAATGCTAACAGCCTTACAAACTGGCTCATGATAATGCCCCAGCCTGCAGGTGATTACAGAGAGCGACTCACCTTCTACTCCGATCTTGCCGTCGTTGTCATCATCGGCTGCAGACAGGAAGCCTTTGCATTCAGCGTCTGTCAGTGTCCGCGCCCCGGGAACAAACCGTTGCAGGAAGAACCTAGGGGAGTACACACACACACACACACACACACACACACACACACACACACACACACACACACACACACACACAATCAGAATACAAACACATATACAATAATTTTGTGAGCCTTACACATACAGTACCATGCATCTGTCACGTGCGCACACACACAACTTGTTTTCCAGGACAGCCCTTCTGGCATAAAGGTTATTTGGCTCAACTTAAACAAGGATTGAAAGTAATAAAGCTAGGTTATATAGCTGAAACATCAAATGATAAACTCTCTGGCACAATGTTCAGCCTGGTCTCTCTCCAGCTTTGTAACAATGTTCAGCCTGGTCTCTCTCCAGCTTTGTAACAATGTTCAACCTGGTCTCTCTCCAGCTTTGTAAAAATGTTCAGCCTGGTCTCTCTCCAGCTTTGTAACAATGTTCAGCCTGGTGTCTTGCCAGCTTTGTAAAAATGTTCAGCCTGGTCTCTTGCCAGCTTTGTAAAAATGTTCAGCCTGGTCTCTCTCCAGCTTTGTAACAATGTTCAGCCTGGTCTCTTGCCAGCTTTGTAAAAATGTTCAGCCTGGTCTCTCTCCAGCTTTGTAAAAATGTTCAGCCTGCTCTCTCTCCAGCTTTGTAACAATGTTCAGCTTGGTCTCTCGCCAGCTTTGTAACAATGTTCAGCCTGGTCTCTTGCCAGCTTTGTAACAATGTTCAGCCTGGTCTCTCTCCAGCTTTGTAACAATGTTCAGCTTGGTCTCTCGCCAGCTTTGTAACAATGTTCAGCCTGGTCTCTCTCCAGCTTTGTAACAATGTTCAGCCTGGTCTCTCTCCAGCTTTGTAACAATGTTCAGCCTGGTCTCTCTCCAGCTTTGTAACAATGTTCAGCCTGGTCTCTCGCCAGCTTCCTAACAAGTGTTTTTTTATATGCATTGTCATAGAAGATGAGGGACAGTCAATTGAGTAAAATCTCTGCTATACTGCATCTGTCCATAAACTCAACTGTACTTGGGTCATACAGTTGGTGTCCTAAATTCTGCTGGCTGGCAAATGTATTTAATGTAGACAGCACATTATATAATGCAAATATAACAATTATCCTTTTTTTTACCCATGGATTTTATTAAGAAAAAGGAATAATGGTAGCCCTTCATTAAAATGACAGGGCAGTTGGATTGGACAATTTGATCTCATTGGCATTCGTGGCACTTGGAACAAAAAAATAGGTCATTGTATTAAATAATATTAAGTCTCCTGTCACTCAGCATATATTTAGAAATCCTCTCTGTGGTTCTGATGGCTCAGCAGGTTGCCGCTGGCACAGTTGGTGGTCCTGTGTGGCTCAGCTTATAAGAGTCTGCTGCTGGCAAAATGCCAATGTCATGGGTTCAATTCCCGCAGGAATCACATACGCTTAGTAAAAATGTATGGTATGTATTCACTGTACTGTGAGTTGTTATGGATAAAAGCATCTGCTAATTGGCACAGTTGTAGTTTTGAATCCCACCAGTGCGACATACAGCCAACTGAATGTATTAACGATAAGTCACTTTGAATAAAGGTGTCAGTAAAATGACCATGTAATTAAATAAAGGTGTCAGTAAAATGACCATGTAATTAAATAAAGGTATCAGTAAAATGACCATGTAATTAAATAAAGGTGTCAGTAAAATGACCATGTAATTAAATAAAGGTGTCAGTAAAATGACCATGTAATTAAATAAAGGTATCAGTAAAATGACCATGTAATTAAATAAAGGTGTCAGTAAAATGACCATGTAATTAAATAAAGGTGTCAGTAAAATTACCATGTAATTAAATAAAGGTGTCAGTAAAACGACTATGTAATTTGCACTCCTATATTATCATTACACAGGAAACTGGTCACAAGTGTCTCTCCTTCTAAAGGATTACTCCAAATGTCATACTTGAGCTCTGACTCCTCGATGTAGCCACTGTTGTCGTCGTCAAGGATCTGGAAGACATCTTTGACTTCTTTGGGAGACTTGGAGGTCAGGCCACACAGCTGGAAAAACTTCTTGAAGCTGAAGGAGTCTGGGGCTGAATGGAGTAAGAGAGAACACGTCAGAGGAGGCTGGTGAGGGGAGGACGGCTCATAATAATGAACTGGAATGGAGTAAATGGAATGGTATCAAACACATGGAAACCAGGTGTTTGATGTGTTTGACACCATTCCATTCATTCCATTCCAGCCATTACTATGACCCGTCCTCTCCCTTTAAAGTGCCACCAGCCACCGCTGGAACCCATGCACCCATAAATGCACCAATGCATGCACACACAGACAGTAGACACGCAGCATGTGAGTGCACACACACACACACACACACACACACACACACACACACACACACACACACACACACACACACACACACATACAGTGAGGGAAAAAGTATTTGATCCCCTGCTGATTTTGTAAGTTTGCCCACTGACAAAGAAATGATCCGTTTATAATTTTAATGGTAGGTCTATTTGAACAGTGAGAGACAGAATAACAACAAAAAAATCCAGAAAAACGCATGTCAAAAATGTTATAAATTGATTTGCATTTTAATGAGGGAAATAAGTATTTGACCCCCTCTCAATCAGAAAGATTTCTGGCTCCCAGGTGTCTTTAATACAGGTAACGAGCTGAGATTAGGAGCACACTCTTAAAGGGAGTGCTCCTAACCGCAGCTTGTTACCTGAAAAAAATACACCTGTCCACAGAAGCAATCAATCAATCAGATTCCAAAATCTCCACCATGGCCAAGACCAAAGAGCTCTCCAAGGATGTCAGGGACAAGATTGTAGACCTACACAAGGCTGGAATGGGCTACAAGACCATCGCCAAGCAGCTTGGTGAGAAGGTGACAACAGTTGGTGCGATTATTCGCAAATGGAAGAAACACAAAAGAACTGTCAATCTCCCTCGGCCTGGGATTCCATGCAAGATCTCACCTCGTGGAGTTGCAATGATCATGAGAACGGTGAGGAATCAGCCCAGAACTACACGGGAGGATCTTGTCAATGATCTCAAGGCAGCTGGGACCATAGTCACCAAGAAAACAATTGGTAACACACTACGCCGTGAAGGACTGAAATCCTGCAGCGCCCGCAAGGTCCCCCTGCTCAAGAAAGCACATATACATGCCCGTCTGAATTTTGCCAATGAACATCTAAATGATTCAGAGGACAACTGGGTGAAAGTGTTGTGGTCAGATGAGACCAAAATGGAGCTCTTTGGCATCAACTCAACTCGCCGTGTTTGGAGGAGAAGGAATGCTGCCTATGACCCTAAGAAAACCATCCCCACCGTCAAACATGGAGGTGGAAACATTATGCTTTGGGGGTGTTTTTCTGCTAAGGGGACAGGACAACTTTACCGCATCAAAGGGACGATGGACGGGGCCATGTACTGTCAAATCTTGGGTGAGAAACTCCTTCCCTCAGCCAGGGCATTGAAAATGGGTCGTGGATGGGTATTCCAGCATGACAATGACCCAAAACACATGGCCAAGGCAACAAAGGAGTGGCTCAAGAAGAAGCACATTAAGGTCCTGGAGTGGCCTAGCCAGTCTCCAGACCTTAATCCCAAAGAAAATCTGTGGAGGGAGCTGAAGGTTCGAGTTGCCAAACATCAGCCTCGAAACCTTAATGACTCGGAGAAGATCTGCAAAGAGGAGTGGGACAAAATCGCTCCTGAGATGTGTGCAAACCTGGTGGCCAACTACAAGAAACGCCTGACCTCTGTGATTGCCAACAAGGGTTTTGCCACCAAGTACTAAGTCATGTTTTGCAGAGGGGTCAAATACGTATTTCCCTTATTAAAATGCAAATCAATTTATAACATTTTTGACATGTGTTTTTCTGGATTTTTTCTTGTTATTCTGTCTCTCACTGTTCAAATAAACCTACCATTAAAATTATAGACTGATCATTTCTTTGTCAGTGGGCAAATGTACAAAATCAGCAGGGGATCAAATACTTTTTTCCCTCACTGTATACACACAGGTTAGAGTTCAGGCAAGATTGACTCGCTGAGGAGCTTAGAAGGTAGCGTGCCTGCAGTCCAGACTGGAAATGTCTCCCTTTATAGGCTGGCACACAGACACTCTTCCTAAACTGGTACAGTCCTCTTCACCCCAGCACGTGGACTAAACCGATCCTCGGAATGCTAAATTCTACTGCAATAGTTTGTGGACTACTGTCAGCCTACTACTGAGTAGGAAGCACTTTACCTTACAATAACTCCTACAGTACATGATAACTCTCTGTTTTCCTCTCATTCTCATTCTCTCTCTCTCTCTCTTTCTCAATACTCTCTCCCTTTTCTCAGGTAGTCCTGCCTCCTGAAGTAAGACCTACCTTGGAACTCCTTGACGGCATTCTCAATATCCTCCGCGGAAAGGATAGAAGTGAGTGACATATTAATCCTGTAGGACAGAGGAACATCGAAAATTATTCACACACACACACACACACACACACACACACACACACACACACACACACACACACACACACACACACACACACACACACACACACACACACACACACACACACACAAGGGCTATTTAAACGGTCAAATCCAGTCTCTTCATTTTGAGAATATGAGTCAGTAATTCTGACTGCATTCATATTCCTTAATGAATGGAAAAAAGCAGCTGGATTGCACAAGGGTGTACAGTAGGCTAAGCCAATAATAATGCATTGATACAAAACTCATCAACTATGCAATGTTACAAATCAATTTCTTCAGAATCTTTCTCAAATTAATCAATCTTAAGTAACCAGAACCAACAACACTGCCATGAATTGAACAACACAACCCTTTAAACCTACCTATATGTCCCTTTCTCTCCCTCCCAGGTGATGACTTCTAAAAGTACAGCTTTAGTTCGATCTGTCAGCTAGTTTCCTCTCCTTGCTCTGTTAATCTGCTGATGTCAATTTAGTGAAATTATGTCTATGTCCCTGTTCTGTCTGCTTTGTCGTAATCTGGCTGCTGGATCTGATTCCTCCGATTTAGGCGATTTGAAATTATCTGGCAAAAAGGCAATCGATGAACACGCAACAACACTTCTGCATGCATATGCATAATGGCGTCTGACAAATGGATTAGGAATAGTCTGGGCTATTTAGCGAAAATCTTTAAGCCAAATTCCGTTAAAAACACAAATTCCGAGAAAAATTACCTAAGAGAGGGTCAGCCTGGTAAATTAACCTGAAAATTCCTCCGCATCACCTGAGCCGCACTAGGCTTCCTAAGCATATCTCGGTCGGCAAAGTTACAGCACGCACACGTCACACCAAAAACTCCAATAGTGTTTTATCCTGCTCACCGCTTTGATTGTCTCGCCTTGCCGGTGTCCAAAGCAGAGGATGTAAGGCTTTGTGGTGACTGATGTCAGCCGATGAGGACTTATATATGGACTGGATACACCGAGAATCAGCAATGTTTGAGTTACCTGTCCTTGTATCAAATTCTCACAGCCAGCCCCCTCTCGAATTCCTTACCTAACTAATTAACCGTTAGCCTACTATTTATATCCGTCTTCACTAGCTGATGCGTGCAAATAGGCACTGGCAACTGTACCGCACTTATACTATAGCAGCAAGTGATTTACGCATCTATCTCTCTTTCTCTCTCTCTCTCTCTCTCTCTCCCCCATCACACTCGCGTGCACACACACACACACACACACACACACACACACACACACACACACACACACACACACACACACACACACACACACACACACACACACACACCACGTATTGATATTCCCTATAGCAAGGATCTCTATAGGCATTTCCCCAATTATTTTATTTGGTCCCCCAAGTTTTCTGTTTTTTAAAAAATAATAATTTTCATTGTTGGACATTAAAAGACTGTAAAATCACAAGATAATTAGCTGAAAGTGATTTTAATTTAGGAAATCTGTTCTCAAGTATTCCCACGCGTAAATAGAGGCATATGGGATCTTATCCCAATGTAATAAAGGTTTGAAATGATTCTGTTTTTGTCAAATGCTATATCTTTTTGGTATTCTTGCGGTCAATTTGCAGTCTGCAAAGGATTTATACCTGTGTTCTTGCCCCTGGCCATCCCCTGCCCTATAGTCTTAAATGGTGGTAGTCATTAAAGTGCTAAATGATGTAGGACTTTCATTTATATGATAACATTGAACATTGAGAAATATTATTAACAAATAATCAAAAGAAACATCTACTGACAGATCCATGAACAGATTAAAATTAGGATTGCCTGTAATCCTAAAATATTAATTCCCTACTATTCTGTCAAAAACCAAGTGGGGGCAGATGAGGACAGATGATCTAATATCTTCTCATGCTAATCTAATGTAGGCTGTCAGACAGATATTACACTGGCCATCCATCAGCAAATGGCATGGCAATTTAACCATGTCACACCCCACCAGTATAAGGTTGCACTTGAATCCAACATATTAACTCACAAACATCTTAATCTCAATACTTAGTGAATAAAGTCTACTGTACATGGTATTTTACTTTTTTTTTCAAAAGTCTGTTTTAGTTTATATGAACATGCAGGAAATTGTTAGAATAAAAACTCCTGTATGAAATGTTTGCTCTGCACAGCTTTCTTATACTCTCAGGGTACCAAACAGTGTTCTGTTCCACTGTAAAGGTGAATAGCCCACACACTGTATTCTGCCTCCTGAATAAATTCACTCAACCTACATGTTGGCTGATAGCCAGCACACTGTGCTTGTGATTCCACCTGGTCACTATAACAACCTTCTTGGCTGTGGTGAGGGATGTGTAAGCGATCAGTGGAGGTTTTCAAAACATCCGGAACAGCAGCAGCATCTTTCATGACTTCATTTAGTCAGGACAAAATGAAGGTGGAGGGAAGATGAAGGGACCAAGGGAATTATTTTTCTCAATTATACTCGACCCAAAACCCAAAACCCAGTCCAACCCCTTACCAACCATTCATCTCTTGATTGACAGATCTTGATAGTTGATATAAAGGCATGCATAGAAGAAGAAACATGTTTGTGAAATTTTCATAATTTGATTCAGTGCCAGACAGTGCCTCTGGCATTAGATCGTTTGACTTTTACACCACCTAGTGGTTTATCTCTGCCAGTGCAGGGCCCTCAACAACTTCTGACTCAAACTCGAATCAATCAAACTAGAAGGTTGGAAATAAAAAAAGCAAACCGCCTTTTCTCTTATTGATGTAATAAGCATATACAACAGTGAACAATTGGTTGAATATTTAGGAGCCATTTTGGCCTACTTATGTGGATGTTGTGTTGTCTATAGTTTGTCTGTCGGCAGTCTAGTAGGCCTACACTAGAGGCATGGGTCATGGGTCACTGGTCACCTGTAGCCCATAGGCATACAGGTGACCAGGAAGTAGGGATGCAAAGGCAATAAACATAGATAGAGAACTCTAGTGCCCAAAAGCCAGTTTTAGCATGGGCAGCGCCATTGAGGACTTTCACCGTTTTGAAGTAGTCAACGTGGTGGGACTTCCTATGGTTTAAGGAAGGATCACATAATTCCATCCAGGTCATCAGGAGGGATCAGCCAATTAATTATACTTGTGAGCAAACATTCCAATGACATATCAATTACCCAAGCCCAGCTCAGTTAATCCCAACCACTGTGTCGCTGGAAGCTGCTATAGACCACCAAGTGCTAACAGTCAGTATCCAAATAACATGTGTGAAATGCTTGATAATGTATGTGATATCAATAGAGAGGTATATTTTCTGCATGATTTAAATATTAACTGGCTTTCATCAAGCTGCCCACTCCAAAAAAAACTTCAAACTGTAAATAGTATTTGCAACCTTGTTCAGGTTATCAGTCAACCTACCAGGGTAGTTACAAACAGCACAGGAATTAAATCATCAATATGTATTGATCACATCTTAATGATCACAATATAGTAGCCATATCTAGGAAAGCAAAGTTCCAAAGGCTGGGCCTAATAAACAGTATTTGATCCCCTGCTGATTTTGTACATTTGCCCACTGACAAAGAAATGATCAGTCTATACTTTTAATGGTAGGTTTATTTGAACAGTGAGAGACAGAATAACAAGAAAAAACTCCTGAAAAACGCATGTCAAAAATGTTATAAATTGATTTGCACAGATAGTCCACTTGGGTAGCTAGCAGGACTGACTTTGTGTTAGCCAGCCAACGTTTAATTACTTCTGCGTTATGAAAGGAACTAGACACGGACACGAATGATCCATTGGTAGTTTGTTGTAACCAAGTATTGGTGCTAACCATGTATTAGTTAGCTACGGCGTCATAGGATCCTCCTCTCCACCCTCTCCGAGTTGGGCATCTCCGGCGCGGCTCACTCTTGGATTGCGTCCTACCTAACAGGTCGCTCCTACCAGGTGGCGTGGCGAGAATCTGTCTCCGCACCATGTCCTCTCACCACTGGTGTCCCCAGGGCTCGGTTCTAGGCCCTCTCCTATTCTCGCTATACACCAAGTCACTTGGCTCTGTCATATCCTCACATGGTCTCTCCTATCATTGTTACGCAGACGACACAATTAATCTTCTCCTTTCCCCCTTCTGATAACCAGGTGGCAAATCGCATCTCTGCATGTCTGGCAGACATATCAGTGTGGATGACGGCTCACCACCTCAAGCTGAACCTCGGCAAGACGGAGCTGCTCTTCCTCCCATGGAAGGACTGCCCGTTCCATGATCTCACCATCACGGTGGACAACTCCATTGTGTCCTCCTCCCAGAGTGCTAAGAGCCTCGGCGTGACCCTGGACAACACCCTGTCGTTCTCAGCTAACATCAAGGCGGTGACCCGATCCTGTAGGTTCATGCTCTACAACATTCGCAGAGTACAACCCTGCCTTACACAGGAAGCGGAGTAGGTCCTAATCCAGGCACTTGTCATCTCCCGTCTGGATTACTGCAACTCGCTGTTGGCTGGGCTCCCTGCCTGTGCCATTAAACCCCTACAACTCATCCAGAACGCCGCAGCCAGTCTGGTGTTCAACCTTCCCAAGTTCTCTCACGTCACCCCGCTCCTCCGCACACTCCACTGGCTTCCAGTTGAAGCTCGCATCTGCTACAAGACCATGGTGCTTGCCTACGGAGCTGTGAGGGGAACGGCACCTCCGTACCTTCAGGCTCGGATCAGTCCCTACACCCAAACAAGGGCACTGCGTTCATCCACCTCTGGCCTGCTTGCCTCCCTACCTCTGTGGAAGCACAGTTCCCGCTCAGCCCAGTCAAAACTGTTCGCTGCTCTGGCACCCCAATGGTGGAACAAGCTCCCTCACGACGCCAGGACAGCGGAGTCAATCACCACCTTCCAGAGACACCTGAAACCCCACCTCTTTAAGGAATACCTGGGATAGGATAAAGTAATCCTTCTAACCCACCCACCCCCCCTAACCCCCCCCCCCTAATTTTTTTTAAAGATATAGATGTACTATTGTAAAGTGGTTGTTCCACTGGATATCATAAGGTGAATGCACCAATTTGTAAGTCGCTCTGGATAAGAGCGTCTGCTAAATGACGTAAATGTAAATGTAAATGTATGTTGTTGACGTAAAGAATATTTGCTGGTCTGTGGTGTGTAGTGAGGAGCAACCAGATGCTGCACTTTACATATTTATGAAATGTCTTATTCCAGTTACTAGTAGGCAAGCACTCATTAAGGAAAGGACTGTAAAAACTGTTAAATCCCCGTGGATTGATGAGGAATTTAAAAATTGTATGGTTGAGAGGGATGAGGCAAAAGGAATGGCAAATACGTCTGGCTGCACAGCCGGATATATTGATAAAAGACACCTTGTTTGAGAGAGATTTACATGGTTATCAAAACGTCATGCCTACATGAAACACAGCCCTTATTTGAAGTGTTTCTAAAATCCCCTATGGGAAAAATGGATGGTGGAAAAACGGTTGGAACCATTTCCCTGTTTGACCGCTAGGTGTTATGAGTATTATGACACCTCCACTGTGGGGCTCTATGGCACAGGCAGAGACAATAGAGAAAGCAAGACATTTCATAGGGCCTTTTTTCTGGTTAATCTGTGGTGAGTTGGAGGGGGAGAACTAAGTACACCATACCCAGCTGCTATCGCATTGGTGTGTGTTAATCTGTGGTGAGTTGGAGGGGGAGAACTAAGTACACCATACCCAGCTGCTATCGCATTGGTGTGTGTTAATCTGTGGTGAGTTGGAGGGGGAGAACTAAGTAGACCAGACCCAGCTGCTTTCGCATTGGTGTGTATGGGAGAGCCACCCCCTTAGTAGACCGGAACTGTGATTTTTTTCCCAATGGTAAAAGGCCTTTTGGCATTATCTTTAAAATCCACAATCTTTGGCACAGGTATGGAGAACCTACTAATTACATCTGCCTGCATGGAATTGTTGCAATCTATGTTTTAGAATTTTGCTGCTAATAAATGGGCAAAAAGCCCAACCACAGATAGTGTCTGCATGAACATTTCATTTACAATCCCACCAGACTCGGTTAACCACTACAAAAGTAAGAGTTCACCTCTCGATGACAATGGATTATTTTATGGACATTAGATTGAATATTTTTCATGCAATTGGCTGTCACCTAACTCTAGAGTCTAGAAAGTTTGTCTCTATGTTTTTGGTATGATGTGTTTATAATTAGTTTATGGACATTGGAGTGAATCTTTTTTATATATATTTTTTTTATATATGATTTATTTATTTGTTATGTTTATTTACTTGTTTATTTTTACACCCTTTTTCATCATATCCAATTGGTAGTTACAGTCTTGCCCCTATCGCTGCAACTCCCGTACGTCCTCCGAAACACAGCCTCGCCAAGCCGCACTGCTTCTTGACACAATGCACGCTTAACCCGGAAGCCAGACACACCAATGTGTCGGAAGAAGCACCATACACCTGGCCACCGTGTCAGCGTGCATGCGCCCAACCCGCCACAGGAGTCGCTGTAGCGCGATGGGACAGGGACATCCGGCCGGCCAAACCCTCCCTTAACCCAGACTACACTGGGCCAATTGTACGTCACCTCATGGGTTTCCCGGACGCGGCTGGCTGCGTCATAGCCCGGTATTGAACCAGGATCTGTAGTAACGCAGCTAGCACTGCATGATGTATTGATACACAATGTGATGATAATTAGTTTATGGACATTGGATTGAATCTTTTTCCTGCAATTGACTGACACCTTACTCGAAATCCTCCTGACTTCAGAGTCTGGAAAGTTTGTCTCTATGTTTTCGGTACGACGTGTTGATAATTAAGAGGTCTGTGGTTTTACAGGTTGGTTCTCCTGTGTGTCTTTCTCACTCAAACACCCACAGGCACAGCCACACACAGCCCACGAGCGCCGCCCCTTCCAATACAACTGTTGGATTTTCAAATCTAAACAACGAGAGGTCTCAACCCCCTAGGGGAAAAAACATTTTACAGGACAAATCGATGCGTCCGCTCAATTCCTGAGTGAATATTGCTTTAATAAATAGCTTCCTGTCCAGACCAGTGAGTCACCGCTCTTCCTCACTGTGTGGTCATGTGGGTCACATTAACAACATTCCCTGGTCTGATGAAAGCAAGATTGAACTCTTTGGCCTGAGTGCCAAGCTTCACGTCTGGAGGAAACAAGGCATTGCTCATCACTTGGCCAATACCATTCCTACGGTGAAGTATTAGGTGGAAGCATCATGCTGTGGGGATGTTTTTCAGCAGCAGGGAATGGGAGAATTGTCTACATCGAGGGAAAGGTGAACGGAGCAAAGTACAGAGAGATCCTTGATGAAAACCAGCTCCAGAGCGCTCAGGGGCGAAGGTTCACCTTCCAACAGGATAATGACCCTAAGTACACACCCAAGACAATGCAGGAGTGGCTTCGAGACAAGTCTATGAATGTCCTTGAGTGGCCCAGCCAGAGCTCGGACTTGAACCCGATCGAACATCTCTGGAGAGACCTGTAAATAGCTGTGCAGCGACGCTCCCCATCCAACCTGACAGAGCGTGAGAGGATATGTAGAGAAGAGAAAGAGAAACTCCCCAAATACAAGTGTGCCAAGCTTGTCGCATCATACCCAAGAAGACTCAAGGTTGTAATCGCTGCCGAAGGTGCTTCAACAAAGTACAGAGCAAAGGGTCGGAATACTAATTTAAATGTGATATTTACATTTACATTTTTTTTTTTACATTTGCCAACATTTCTAAAAACCTGTTTTTGTTTTGTCATTATGGGGTATTGTGTGTAGATTGATGAGAAAAATAAAACAATTGAATACATTTTAGAATAAAGCTGTAAAACAAAATAATTTGCAACCTGTGTTGCACAGCTGTCAATTTCTTTGTCCTTAAATTAAACTGGTATACTTTTTTATTTATCACAACTTTCTTTAACCAATTTTGGTCTTTAATGCAAGGCCGACAGACAAGTTCCTTACCTTGTCCCCCTTCCACTTGCCTCTACCACTTTTGCGGTTATGCTACAATTAGTTGGCTATAATTTTCAATAGAGCAGACATTTTTGTATATTTTTGTAAACTGCATGTGTGACATAAATCTACCAGTCCAATTTATGATATAATTTACAAATATTGTACCTTTAAAAAATATATATATTTTTTAATCAATTAGTATATTTGAGTTTAATCATAATATTTGTTGTAATATTTGGTATGTGCTTTCTGATGGAGTTAACTGAAACAGCAATGAACTTACTATGTTTTGTTTTAAAAATAGCTACAGTTGAAGTCGGAAGTTTGCATACACCTTAGCCAAATACATTTAAACTCAGTTTGTCACAATTCCTGACATTTAATCCTTGTAAAAAATTCCCTGTCTTAGGTCAGTTAGGATCACCACTTTATTTTAAGAATGTGAAATGTCAGAATAATAGTAGAGAGAATGATTATTTTCAGCTTTTATTTCTTTCATCACATTCCCAGTGGGTCTGTCATGCCCTGACCGTAGAGAGCCTTTTTATTTCTCTATTTGGTTAGGTCAGGGTGTGATTTGGGTGGGCATCCTACCTTATGTATTTCTATGTTGGCCTGATATGGTTCCCAATCAGAGGCAGCTGTCTTTCGTTGTCTCTGATTGGGGATCCTATTTAGGCAGCCTTTTCCCACTGGGTTTTTGTGGGATCTTGTTTTTGTATAGCTACTATGAAGCCTGCAGAACTTTATGTTCGTTTGTTTTGTATTTTGTTGTTTTGACGGTGTTCATTTTAATAAAGGAAAAAATGTTCGCCTACCACGCTGCACCTTGGTCTCATCCTTCAGATGAACGTAACAGGGTCAGAAGTTTACATACACTCAATTAGTATTTGCTAGCAATGCCTTTAAATTGTTTAACTTGGGTCAAATGTTTCGGTTAGCCTTCCACAAGCTTCTCACAATAAGTTGGGTGAATTTTGGCCCATTCCTCCTGACAGAGCTGGTGTAACTGAGTCAGGTTTGTAGGCCTCCTTGCTCGCACACATTTTCTATAGGATTTAGGTCAGGGCTTTGTGATGGCCACTCTAATAACTTGACTTTCTCTTAAGCAATTTTGCCACAACTTTGGAAGTATGCTTGGGGTCATTTTGGAAGACCCATTTGCGACCAAGCTTTAACTTCCTGACTGATGTCTTGAGATGTTGCTTCAATATATCCACATAATTTTCCTACCTCATGATGGCATCTATTTTGTGAAGTGCACCAGTCCCTCCTGCAGCAAAGCACCCCCACAACATGATGCTGCCACCCCCGTGCTTCATGGTTGGGATGGTGTTCTTTGGCTTGCAAGCTTTCCCCTTTTTCCTCCAAACATAACGATGGTCATTAAGGCTAAACAGTTCTATTTTTGTTTCATCAGACCAGAGGACATTTCTCCAAAAAGTACGATCTTTGTCCCCATATGCAGTTGCAAACCGTAGTCTGACTTCTTTATGGCGGTTTTGGAGCAGTGGCTTCTTCCTTGCTCAGTGGCCTTTCAGGTTATGTCGATATAGGACTTGTTTTATTGTGGATATAGATACTTTTGTACCTGTTTCCTCCAGCATCTTCACAAGGTCCTTTGCTGTTGTTCTGGGATTGATTTGCACTTTTCGCACCAAAGTACGTTCATCTCCAGGAGACAGAACGCGTCTCCTTCCTGAGTAGTATGACAGCTGCGTGGTCCCATGGTGTTTATACTTGCGTACTATTGTTTGTACAGATGAACATGGTACCTTCAGGCGTTTGGAAAATACTCCCAAGAATGAACCAGACTTGTGGAGGTCTACAATTATATTTCTGAGGTCTTGGCTGATTTATTTTGATTTTCCCATGATGTCAAGCAAAGAGGCACTGAGTTTAAAAGTATGCCTTGAAATACATCCACAGGTGCACCTCTAATTGACTCAAATTATGTCAATTAGCCTATCAAAAGCTTCTACAACTTCTACAACAAATTACATAATTTTCTGGAATTTTCCAAGCTGTTTAAAGGGACAGTCAACTTAATGTATGTAAACTCCTGACCCACTGGAATTGTGATACAGTGAATTATAACTGAAATAATCTGTCTGTAAACAATTGTTGGAAAAATGACTTGTGTCATGCACAAAGTAGATGTCCTAACCGACTTGCCAAAACTATAGTTTGTTAACAAGAAATTTGTGGAGTGGTTGAAAAACGAGTTTTAATGACTCCAACCTAAGTGTATGTTACGTGCCTCCTAGTAGGAGGGAGGTGCAGGAATCAGGAGCAGGAGAGCAAGGAAGTCCCAGTGGCACAATAAAGGAGTCCCAACTCAACAACAACATGGGGGGAAACACGCTCAAACGAAGTCGCCACACACAGGGAAAGTAACGCAACACACGAAGGAGAAACCTCTACTCCTAAACATAGTTCAAAACGGTACAACTACCGAGTGAAAAGAAAACCCTGTGGTGCAGACACGCACCCCTAACAAAGTAACACATACAAACAATCCTGCACAAAGACTAGCAGGCAGCGGAGGTAAATAAACCCACCGAAATCAACTAATGGAACACAGGTGTGACAAAACAGACAGACACAAACGAAAAGGAAAAATGGATCGGTGGCAGCTAGTAGGCCGGCGACAACGACTGCCGAGCACTGCCGGAACAGGGAGAGGAGCCACCTTCGGTGGAAGTCGTGACAGTGTATGTCAACTTCCGACTTCAGCTGTATATTTTAGAGATTATTTCATTTTCAAATAACTGAAAGTTAGATTTAGGTCTTAGTGACAGAAATATACATGACTAAACACAATGTTAGCTACTATATGACATGTGACTATTCCAGTTGAACCATTGACCTCTCAACTCCTCACCTTAGTTACTACTGTATGTGGTGATCACTTTGATGATAAATAGCGGATGCTCCGCTTATTCCTTTTCACACTATCCTACTGACCCAAACCATGCTGGTTTCGATATTTTTTTTTCACATTGTCCTTTTCAGCAACTATGGGGGATGCGTTACCAGGCCAGCTCAGTACAGCTTGGTTTGGCTTGGTTCAGTTCAGATCAGTATTGTGAGAAAAGCTCTATTAAAGTGGGTTAGGTGATGACAAAATTCCCCTCTTGTCTAAATAGGTACTCGCATGTGGAGTGGTACTGAAATAAAAGTAAACTCTAAAGAAAAGATGAGACACCATATTGAAAAAGAACGTTTATTCTCTTCTATATATCGTTCGACGTCCATTTCCCAAAAAGTGCACCATTGATTTGACAGTAAAGCAAAACTCAAATTAACGAGGACAGCGGAGACACAGCCATGCTACATTTACATTCAAAGTGGACAGAAAGATGCACTATGGGTAGACAGTCACAGGCTATGTCTGATATGACACCCTATTCCCTATGTAGTGCACTACCTTTGCCCATCGGCAATGGGAAAAGGTAGTGCACTATCTATGGGATAGGGTGTCATCTCAGACACAGTCACAGTCACGTGTATAAAAGTGTTAAGATGAAAAGGGGGATGTCTTGGGTCAAGTTGTTCCTTCAGATCAAGAGGTGTTGGTCAGGTCTTCATTTATCCTTTGATCATGGCAGCAAACTCTGAAAATGTGAACACAAAAATGTATATCAATGGTTCAATAATTTCTTATTCAACAGTTAATTTTCAATTACATCTGAGATTGCAAAGACTTGCAAGGAACATGCATGTTTTGTTTTTGAAAGAATGCTCCAAAATTCCAAAAGGAATATTCCTCACCATCAACTCCAATCATGCCATCACCATCCTTGTCCCCATCAGCCAGGAAAGCCTTGGTCTCAGCGTCAGTCAGGGCTCTGGCAGAAGCAGAGAAGTTCTGCAGGAACAGCCTGGATAGATACAGCGCATACAGGCAATGAGCAAAGACCGTGAGTACAGACTATCCTGCTGCTTTTCTTCTCCACTCATATTTTGCTGAGCTAAAAATACAGAGGGGTAGGTTTGTAGTTAGGTATCCCCCCCCCCCCACTAAACAATCAGTCAAGCCCCCATTCACTCTAAGGAACATGATCAAACTCTCCCTTTCAGCACACCAATAGAGCTGTGAGCCTGGTGAGGCATGAGAGAGCAGGCATAAACCAGAATCAGAGGTGTTAGAGGATGAGTGGAATATCAGAGGGGTCCTTACTTGAGCTCATCCTCCTCAATGAAGCCACTCTTGTCCTGGTCAATGACGTAGAAGGCCTTCTTCACGTCATCGCTGGACTTGCTGGCCAGGCCAACCTTGGCAAAGAACGCCTTGTGGTTGAAGGAGTCAGCAGCTGAGGGGAGATCAGGTATCCATTAAACTGCTGTAGGAGGATTTCACAGTTACAGCTATACTGAACGATGCTGGTGGGCCATGGCTGTGCCTGCTTGGCCAGGGATAGTCTAGTGGTAGAGCTGCTGCCCCCGGACTGGACCACATACTCCTGGAGGCAGCGGTTCAATATTCCAGTCACTCTTTTCTGTGCTATATCCCTCTCATCTATCTCATCAACCACAAACAGAAAGAAAAGAAAGAAGCCTGCTCTATACAATGTCACACACAATCATAGAGAGAGAGAGAGAGAGAGAGAGAGACAGACAGACAGACAGAAATTAGAGAGTGAAAGTGAAGTGAGGCATCTATAAGAGGTTTACCTGTGCAAGCAGCGAGGGCTGCAGCAACATCAGCATCGTTAAGACCGGCGAAGGACATGTTTAGCTGTGTAGAAAGCGGAGAAGATCTGTTACAGCCAAGCAAATGTTATTCTGTTCTTCACCTGCTTCTGTATAGCAACTGAAACTACTGATTTCATTATGCTGAAACTTTGTCCTTTATCCAAGTTGGATATTTGGAAGATTGAACCTCTCCACCCATATTAAACAATTACATTTCCTAATAATATAAGTGGTAATAACATAGTTATTGTTATGTTATTAACATCTGAAAATCAAGTTCTATTATTTTGGTTAGCTTTGGTTATTTTGGTTAGGATAGGTTAGGACATGTTCTTTGGATTAGTTTTGGTTATTTTGGTTAGGATAGGTTAGGACAAGTTCTTTTGATTAGTTTTGGTTATTTTGATTAGGATAGGTTAGGACAAGTTCTTTTGATTAGTTTTGGTTCTTTTGGTTAGTTTTGGTTCTTTTGATTAGTTTTGGTTCTTTTGGTTAGGATAGGTTAGGACAAGTTCTTTTGATTTGCTTATTTTGATTAGTTTTGGTTCTTTTGGTTAGGATGGGTTCACACAGCAGAGAGCATCAGGATGGAAGGTCTTCTATTCCAAAGCCCAGACTTGCAGGTAGTGAATGATAAAGTATATCATCCCAATGATGTAGCCTAGGGATTTAGTTGTATGATGTCCTTCCATTTGGTTCCTTGATTATTCCAAAGGCAAACAACTTTTCCTGAGTTTCTTTAATTGAGATAGCCTTTATAGTAGATGCTTCCTCCATGTTCAGTTCCATACCAAGGTGTAGTAAAGCCGAAGGGTTGAAGATACATGCAAGATGTTGTCGACCTGACAAGATGAAGATTTATCCCTCTGCAACAGACTCACCTCAGGTTTGGCTCTAAGGCTTGAGTGGATTCGCAAAGATGATTCTGCCAACTGGTGTAAGCCCCCCCTGCCTAAGCCTTCGACCTTATATACCCTACTCACCTGAAACATGAGATGTAATGTAATAGACACCACATGCAAAGCAGTTGGTAGAGAATGTGTCCTGTAGTCGGCGTCCTTTCTATTTATATATACATACATGAAAATGCTTAAAAGGTACTTGTATGCTTAATATTAAATCGGGCTAATAATATACACTTCTGCTATGGATGAAATATACTTGCTGCCGAAGCAGATTTATATCTTGTGAAAAGCCATACAGATGATGTGATGAGGTAAATTGGATTTGTAGTTATTGAAAACCAGACTTTACACACAGATGTCTGAATCTTTTGTTGGTTTCGAAGTTCACAAGTGAGCACCTGCACGTGCGCAAACGTTACTGTGATATTTAAAAAATAATTAGAAATGTTTAGATTTCAAATGAAGTGTTATTTGTCACATGCTGTAACGCCCTGGCCATAGAGAGGGGTTTTTGTTCTTTATTTTGGTTAGGCCAGGGTGTTACAATGGGTGGGCGTTCTATGTGCATTTTTCTATGTTGGTTTGTTTCGTTGATTTTGGCCGTGTGGCTTCCAATCAGGCACAGCTGTAGAGTGTTGTTGCTGATTGGGAGTCACACATAAGTGCCTGTTTTTCCATTGAGGTTTTGTGGGTAATTGTTTCTGTTTTGTATTGCACCTGACAGTACTGTTTGGCTGTCGGTTTTCTTGTTTTGTACAGTGTTCTTTCGTCCATTAAATTACGTCAATGATGAACACTAACTCCGCTGCGCCTTCGTCTACTCTCTCTCCCGACAGCCGTTACAGAATTACCCACCAAAAACGGACCAAGCAGCAGAGGAAGGAGAGGCACCAGGAAAAGGAAAGTAAATTGGACTCATGGACTTTGGAGAAGATGGAGAGGAACGTTCAGGACTCCTGGAGATGGGAGGAATTAAAATAATTGTTATGTATTTTGTCAACGTTTATGATGAGTAATTTAGTAAATTCACCAGAAGTTTTTGGTGGGTATGCTAGTTCTGAACATCACATGCTAATGTAAAAAGCTGTTTTTTTATGTAAATATGAACTTGATTGAACAAAACATGCATGTATTGTATAACATAATGTCCTAGGAGTGTCATCTGATGAAGATCATCAAAGGTTAGTGCTGCATTTAGCTGTGGTTTGGGTTTATGTGACATATATGCTTGCTTTGAAAATGGCTGTGTGATTATTTTTGGCTGGGTACTCTCCTGACATAATCTAATGTTTTGCTTTCGCTGTAAAGCCTTTTTGAAATCGGACAATGTGGTTGGATTAACGAGAGTCTTATCTTTCAAATGGTGTAAAATAGTCATATGTTTGAGAAATTGAAGTTATAGCATTTTTAAGGTATTTGTATTTCGCGCCACGCTCTACCATTGGATATTGGTGAGGCGTTCCGCTAGCGGAACGTCTAGATGCAAGATTAACAGTTCAAAAGTCTAATTTACAACCGAGCTGCTCTAATGAGTAATTGGCATGTGCAAAATGTCTGTAATGAGTGGTTGCTCATGTAGCCTAAGTGTTGAACAAAAGTAGAGTTGATGATTTATTGCTGTAGGTGTAGAGTGCTGTATTATGTTGCAGAAGGAAACAAAGACACTTGAAGGCTAATTATAGTGGTGTTGATGTTTCTTTTAATAATTTGATGTTGATGTTTCTGTTAATAATTTTAAAACACCATTTAAAGGCCCATTGCAGTCAAAAATGTGATTTCCTGTGTTTTATATATATTTCCACACTTTAAGGTTGGAATAATACTATGAAATTGTGAAAATGATGATAATGCGGTTTTAGTGTAAGAGCTGTTTGAAAAGACTGTCTGAAATGTCAGACTGTTTTGGGATGGGGTTTTGGAATGGCTGGGGACATCACCAGATGATAAATTAGTTAGTAGACTAATAACAAAGACAGTTCCAAACCTCTCTGCCAATAACAGCTAGTTTTAAATTTTCCCCTCCCCACTCAAGCCACTCCCAGACAGTCCTAGCAAAATTCTTGCTTGAGAAATGGCTCTTTACTTTGAAGCTATTTTGTTTATTTTTGACAATTTTAATTGAAAATAATCACTGTAAAGTAATTAATTGTTACCCAGAAATGATTTGATATTAAGATAAAAACGGCTTCCTTGGACTTTTAACTAGTGTGTAAATCACCAAGTGCTGCTGACACAATTTAAATTATATATGAGGAAAATAAAAGCAAAAAACTCAAGCAACATAACATAATTCAAAATCTAACCCAAAATGTCACATTACATTTTATAGGTTGTTTTATCTTTCATATGATCTTCTTTGTTTGTTTGTAATTGTTATATAAGATTTGCACATTTTGCAAACACGACAATAAAATTATACCAGACCACATGAAAAATATTAATTCATAGAGCTCTAATTAGGGCCTAATAACGTATGGAATCGTTAGTCTGTTCAATAGCATGTCACACATCTTTCCCAACAGTAGGATGTACTGGTCCCTCCTGGGCAGTTCAACATGTTGATTGGGGACCTCTTTGCTGAGGAATGTAAATGCTTTTCCTCAGTGTGATTGTAATTGTGTATATAATGGTGCCTGAGGGGATGGCTGCCGTTTTACGGGCTCCTAACCAGCTGTGGTATTTTGCTTGTTTTTATGCATTGTTTGTAACTCATTTTGTACATAATGTTGCTGCTACCGTATCTTATGACCAAAAAGAGCTTCTTGAAATCAGAACAGCGATGTCACGGTTGTTGTAAGGAGAAGCGGACCAAAGTGCAGCGTGTCGTTCCACATTTTAATTACACTGTGAAACTATGCAATACATAAATAAACTGAATGACAAAAACAACAAACCGTGATGCAGAGGTGAAACATACACTGACTCAAAGATAATCTCCCACAAACCCAGGTGGGATAAAAAAAACCCTACTTAAGTATGATCTCCAATTAGAGACAACGAGGACCAGCTGCCTCTAATTGGAGGTCATCCCAAAAAACAACATAAAAATACAAAACTAGAACCTGAACATAGAAATAGAAAACATAGAAAAAAAAAAACCCTGTCACGCCCTGACCTACTCTACCATAGAAAATAACATATTTCTATGGTCAGGACGTGACAGTTTAGGTGCGGATTCCGACCGCACCTAAACAAAACAACAACAAACCCCCCCCCCCCAAAAAAAGGGAGGGCAGGGTGGGTAACTATTGTCTATGGCGGCTCTGGTGCAGTACACATAACCTTCTCATCCCGCGGATCCTCCCACAGAGGAGGCGGCTCCGGTTCGGGGCATAACCCCCGCTCCGCCCGCTGATCCCTCTGCTTCTGTGCCACCGGACCGTGGATCGTCGTCGAAGGCTCTGTACTGCAGACCGCCACCGGAGGTTCTGGACTGCAGGCCACCGCCGGAGGTTCTGGACTGCAGGCTGCCGCCGGAGGTTCTGGACTGCAGGCCGCCGCCGGAGGTTCTGGACTGCAGGCCGCCGCCGGAGGTTCTGGACTGCAGGCCGCCGCCGGAGGTTCTGGGCTCCAGGCCGTCGCTGGAGACTCTGGGCTGCAGGCCGTTGCTGGAGGGTATGAACTGGGGAACGTCGCCGGAGGGTCTGGACTGGGAACTGTCGCCGGAAGCTCTAGACTGGGAACTGTCGCCGGAAGCTCTGGACTGGGAACTGTCGCCGGAAGCTCTGGACTGGGAATGCGCACTGGATGCCTGATGCGTGGGGCTGGCACAGGTGGCGCCAGACTAGTAACACGCACCTCAGGGCGAGTGAGGGGAGTAGGAACAGGACACCCAGGACTGGGCAGGCGCACTGGAAGCCTGATGCATGGGGCTAGCACAGGTGGCGCCAGACTGGTAACACGCACCTCAGGGCAAGTGCAAGGAGCAGGCACAGGGCCTATCAGGCTGAATAGACTCACTGGAGGCCGGGTACGTGGAGCAGGCACAGGATATACTGGGCCGTGGAGGCGCACTGGAGATCTCGAGTGTAGAGCTGGCACAACCCCTTCTGGTTGGATGCTCAACCTAGCTCGACAAATGCGGGGCACGGGCACAGATCGCACCGCCTGTGAATGTGCACTGGCGACACAGTGCGCATCACCCGCATAACACTGTGCTTGCTTCGTCACTCGCTCCCCACGGTAAGCACAGGGAGTTGGCTCAGGTCTCCAACCTGACTCTGCCAATCTCCCCCGTGTGCCCCCCCAAAAAAATTTATTTGGGGGGGGCTGCCTCTCGCACTTGCCTCGTGGTTGGCATAGTGCCTCGTAGTATCGCCGCTCCGCTCTCGCTGCCTTCAATTTCCTCTTTACGATGGCGATACTCCCCAGCCTGCCTCCAGGGTCCTTTCCCGTCCAATATCTCCTCCCAAGTCCATTTGTCCTGCTGACCACGCTGCTTGGTCCTTTGGTGGTGGGAGATTCTGTCACGGTTGTCGTAAGGAGAAGCGGACCAAAGTGCAGCATGTGTGTCGTTCCACATTTTATTTACACTGTGAAACTATGCAATACATAAATAAACTAAATGACAAAAACAGCAAATCATGACGCGGAGGTGAAACACACTGACTCAAAGATAATCTCCCACAAACCCAGTTGGAAAAATCCCCCTACTTAAGTATGATCTCCAATTAGAGACACGAGGACCAGCTGCCTCTAACTGCCTCTAATTGGAGATCATCCCCAAAAAACAACAACATAGAATACAAAACTAGAACCTGAACATAGAATTAGAAAACATAGAGAGAGAAAAACCCTGTCATGCCCTGACTTACTATAACATCTTTCTATGGTCAGGACGTGACAAGCGATTACTCACCTCGAACTGGATTGAAGATTTTTTTCTTTAATGAGTCCGACGCAAAGGTTGTAAAGCTTGTCAAGACAAGGTCCAAATCCCCATCATCAGCGTGAAGAAAAGATGGGGGAAAAAGGAAAGGAGGGCTGGGTGCCTGTAAGAATTTGCACACGAGTAGGTAAACCACCACTTACCTCAGCATTATGGGCCACGTGCAATCATTGGAAAACAAACTGGACGATCACGATTAAGACTATCCTACCAACAGGACATTAAAAACTGTAATATCTTATGTTTCACCGAGTCGTGGCTGAATGATGACACGGATAATATAGAGCTAAACTGTAGACCACACTATCTACCAAGAGAGTTCTTATCTATATTATTTGTAGCTGTCTATTTACCACCACAAACAGATGCTGGCACTAAGACCACACTCAACGAGCTGTACAAGGCCTTAAGAAAATAAGAAAATGCTCTTCCAGAAGCGGCGCTCCTAGTGGCCAGGGACTTTAATGCAGGCAAACTTAAATCTGGTTTACCTAATTTCTACCAGCATGTCACATGAGCAACCAGAGGGAAAAAAATTTTGAGACCACCTTTACTCCACACACAGAGGCACGTACAAAGCTCTCCCATGCCCTCCATTTGGCAAATCTGACCTTAATTCTATCTTCCTTATTCCTGCTTACAAGAAAAAAACATAAAGCAGGAAGTACCAGTGACTCGCTCAATACGGAAGTGGTCAGATGGTGTGGATGCTACACTACAGGAATGTTTTGCTAGCACAGACTGGAATATGTTCCGGGATTCATCCAATGGCATTGAGGAGTATACCACCTCAGTCACCAACTTCATCAATAAGTGCATTGACGACATTGTCCCCACAGTGACAGAACATACACTACCGTTCAAAAGAAAGCACATTTCTTGTCCATTAAAATAACATCAAATTGATCAGAAATACAGTGTAGACATTTGTTATTGCTATGCCCTCCGACGAACTATCAAACAGGCAAAGCATCAACACAGGGCTAAGATTGAATCATACTACACAGGCTCTGACGCTCGTCCTTATGTGGCAGGGCTTGCAAACTATCACAGACTACAAAGGGAAGCACAGCCACGAGCTTCCCAGTGACACGAGCTACAAGACGAGCTAAATCTCCTCTATGCTCGCTTCGAGGCAAGCAAGACTGAGGCATGCATGAGAACATCAGCTGTTCCGGACGAATGTGTGATCACGCTCTCCGTAGCCGACGTGAGTAAAACCTTTAAACAGGTCAACATTCACAAGGTGCGGGGCCAGACTGATTATCAGGACTTGTGCTCTGGGCATGTGCTGACCAACTGGCAGGTGTCTTCACTGACATTTTCAACATGTCCCTGATTGAGTCTGTAATACCAACATGTTTCCAGCAGACCACCATAGTCCATGTGCCTAAGAACACGAAGGCAACCTGCCTAAATGACAACAGACCCGTAGCACTCACATCCGTAGCCATGAAGTGCTTTAAAAGGCTGGTCATGGCTCACATCAACACCATTATCCCAGAAACCCTAGACCCACTCCAATTTGCATACTGCCCAACAGATCCACAGATGATGCAATCTCTATTGCACTCCACACTGCCCTTTACCACCTGGACAAAAGAAACACCTATGTGAGAATACTATTCATTGACTACAGCTCAGTGTTCAACACCATAGTAACCTCAAAGCTCATCACTAAGCTAAGGATCCTGGGACTAAACACCTCCCTCTGCAACTGGATCCTGGACTTCCTGATGGGCCGCCCCCAGATGGGCCGCCCCCTACCTCTGCGGAAGCACAGTTCCCGCTCAGCCCAGTCAAAACTGTTCGCTGCTCTGGCACCCCAATGGTGGAACAAGCTCCCTCACGACGCCAGGACAGCGGAGTCAATCAGCACCTTCCGGAGACACCTGAAACCCCACCTCTTTAAGGAATACCTGGGATAGGATTAAGTAATCCTTCTAACCCTCCCCCCCTACCTCCCCCCCCAAAAAAATATATATATGTACTATTGTAAAGGGGTTGTTCCACTGGATATCATAAGGTGAATGCACCAATTTGTAAGTCGCTCTGCATAAGTGCGTCTGCTAAATGTCGTAAATGTAATGTAGGTAGCAACACATCTGCCAAGCTGATCATCAACAATGGGGCCCCTCAGGTGTGCGTGCTCAGTCCCCTCCTGTACTCCCTGGTCACTCACGACTGCATGGCCAGGCACGACTCCAACGTCATCCTTAAGTTTGCAGACGACACAACAGTTGTAGGCCTCATCACCAACAATGACGAGACCTGGCCGGGTAGTACCAGAATAACAACCTCTCCCTCAACGTAACCAAGACTAAGGATATGATTGTGGACTACAGGAAAAGGAGGACCGAGCACGCCCCCATTCTCATCGACGGGCTGTAGTGGAGCAGGTTGAGAGCTTCAAGTTCCTTGGTGTCCACATCACCAACCAACTAGAATGGTCCAAACACACCGAGACAGTCGTGAAGAGGGCACGACAAAGCCTATTCCCCCTCAGGAATCTAAAATGATTTGGCATGGGTCCTCAGATCTTCACAAGGTTCTACAGCTGCAACATCGAGAGCATCCTGACTGGTTACATCACTGCCTGGTACGGCAATTGCTTGGCATCCGACCGCAAAGCACTACAGAGGGTAGTGTGTACGGCCCAGTACATCACTGGAGCTAAGCTGCCTGCCATCCAGGTCCTCTACACCTGCCGGTGTCAGAGGAAGGCCCTAAAAATTGTCAAAGACCCCAGCCACCCCAGTCATAGACTGTTCTCTCTACTTCCGCATGGCAAGCGGTACCGGATTGCCAAGTCTAGGACAAAAAAGCTTCTCAACAGTTTTTACCCCCAAGCCATAAGACTCCTGAACAGATGTTCAAATGTCTACTTGGACTATTTGCATTGTGCCCCCCCAACCCCTCTTTTACTCTGCTGCTACTCTCTGTTTATCACATATGCATAGTCACTTTAACTATACATTCATGTACACACTACCTCAATTGGCCTGACCAACCAGTGCCCCCGCAAATTGGCTAACCGGGCTATCTGCAATGTGTCCCGCCACCCACCACCCTCCAACCCTTCTTTTACGCTAATGCCTCTCTCTGTTTATCATATATGCATAGTCACTTTAACCATATGTACATGTACATACTATCTCAATCAGCGCGACTAACCGGTGCCTGTATATAGCCTCGCTGCTGTTATAGCCTCGCTACTGTATATAGCCTCGTTACTGTTATTTTTCACTGTCTTTTTTACTGTTGTTTTTATTTCTTTAGTTACCTATTGTTCACCTAATAGCTTTTTTTGCACTGTTGGTGAGAGCCTGGAGACTGCAGCCCGCTGGAGACTCTGGGCTGCAGGCCGTTGCTGGAGGGTATGAACTGGGGAACGTCGCCGGAGGGTCTGGACTGGGAACTGTCGCCGGAAGCTCTAGACTGGGAACTGTCGCCGGAAGCTCTGGACTGGGAACTGTCGCCGGAAGCTCTGGACTGGGAATGCGCACTGGATGCCTGATGCGTGGGGCTGGCACAGGTGGCGCCAGACTAGTAACACGCACCTCAGGGCGAGTGAGGGGAGTAGGAACAGGACACCCAGGACTGGGCAGGCGCACTGGAAGCCTGATGCATGGGGCTAGCACAGGTGGCGCCAGACTGGTAACACGCACCTCAGGGCAAGTGCAAGGAGCAGGCACAGGGCCTATCAGGCTGAATAGACTCACTGGAGGCCGGGTACGTGGAGCAGGCACAGGATATACTGGGCCGTGGAGGCGCACTGGAGATCTCGAGTGTAGAGCTGGCACAACCCCTTCTGGTTGGATGCTCAACCTAGCTCGACAAATGCGGGGCACGGGCACAGATCGCACCGGCCTGTGAATGTGCACTGGCGACACAGTGCGCATCACCGCATAACACGGTGCTTGCTTCGTCACTCGCTCCCCACGGTAAGCACAGGGAGTTGGCTCAGGTCTCCAACCTGACTCTGCCAATCTCCCCGTGTGCCCCCCCCAAAAAAATTATTTGGGGGGGCTGCCTCTCGCACTTGCCTCGTGGTTGGCATAGTGCCTCGTAGTATCGCCGCTCCGCTCTCGCTGCCTCAATTTCCTCTTTACGATGGCGATACTCCCCAGCCTGCCTCCAGGGTCCTTTCCCGTCCAATATCTCCTCCCAAGTCCATTTGTCCTGCTGACCACGCTGCTTGGTCCTTTGGTGGTGGGAGATTCTGTCACGGTTGTCGTAAGGAGAAGCGGACCAAAGTGCAGCATGTGTGTCGTTCCACATTTTATTTACACTGTGAAACTATGCAATACATAAATAAACTAAATGACAAAAACAGCAAATCATGACGCGGAGGTGAAACACACTGACTCAAAGATAATCTCCCACAAACCCAGTTGGAAAAATCCCCCTACTTAAGTATGATCTCCAATTAGAGACACGAGGACCAGCTGCCTCTAACTGCCTCTAATTGGAGATCATCCCCAAAAAACAACAACATAGAAATACAAAACTAGAACCTGAACATAGAATTAGAAAACATAGAGAGAGAAAAACCCTGTCATGCCCTGACTTACTATAACATCTTTCTATGGTCAGGACGTGACAAGCGATTACTCACCTCGAACTGGATGAAGATTTTTTTCTTTAATGAGTCCGACGCAAAGGTTGTAAAGCTTTGTCAAGACAAGGTCCAAATCCCCATCATCAGCGTGAAGAAAAGATGGGGGAAAAAGGAAAGGAGGGCTGGGTGCCTTGTAAGAATTTGCAGACGAGTAGGTAAACCACCACTTACCTCAGCATTATGGGCCAACGTGCAATCATTGGAAAACAAACTGGACGATCACGATTAAGACTATCCTACCAACAGGACATTAAAAACTGTAATATCTTATGTTTCACCGAGTCGTGGCTGAATGATGACACGGATAATATAGAGCTAAACTGTAGACCACACTATCTACCAAGAGAGTTCTTATCTATATTATTTGTAGCTGTCTATTTACCACCACAAACAGATGCTGGCACTAAGACCACACTCAACGAGCTGTACAAGGCCTTAAGAAAATAAGAAAATGCTCTTCCAGAAGCGGCGCTCCTAGTGGCCAGGGACTTTAATGCAGGCAAACTTAAATCTGGTTTACCTAATTTCTACCAGCATGTCACATGAGCAACCAGAGGGAAAAAAATTTGAGACCACCTTTACTCCACACACAGAGGCACGTACAAAGCTCTCCCATGCCCTCCATTTGGCAAATCTGACCTTAATTCTATCTTCCTTATTCCTGCTTACAAGAAAAAACTAAAGCAGGAAGTACCAGTGACTCGCTCAATACGGAAGTGGTCAGATGGTGTGGATGCTACACTACAGGAATGTTTTGCTAGCACAGACTGGAATATGTTCCGGGATTCATCCAATGGCATTGAGGAGTATACCACCTCAGTCACCAACTTCATCAATAAGTGCATTGACGACATTGTCCCCACAGTGACAGAACATACACTACCGTTCAAAAGAAAAGCACATTTCTTGTCCATTAAAATAACATCAAATTGATCAGAAATACAGTGTAGACATTGTTATTGCTATGCCCTCCGACGAACTATCAAACAGGCAAAGCATCAACACAGGGCTAAGATTGAATCATACTACACAGGCTCTGACGCTCGTCTTATGTGGCAGGGCTTGCAAACTATCACAGACTACAAAGGGAAGCACAGCCACGAGCTTCCCAGTGACACGAGCCTACAAGACGAGCTAAATCTCCTCTATGCTCGCTTCGAGGCAAGCAAGACTGAGGCATGCATGAGAACATCAGCTGTTCCGGACGAATGTGTGATCACGCTCTCCGTAGCCGACGTGAGTAAAACCTTTAAACAGGTCAACATTCACAAGGTTGCGGGGCCAGACTGATTATCAGGACTTGTGCTCTGGGCATGTGCTGACCAACTGGCAGGTGTCTTCACTGACATTTTCAACATGTCCCTGATTGAGTCTGTAATACCAACATGTTTCCAGCAGACCACCATAGTCCATGTGCCTAAGAACACGAAGGCAACCTGCCTAAATGACAACAGACCCGTAGCACTCACATCCGTAGCCATGAAGTGCTTTAAAAGGCTGGTCATGGCTCACATCAACACCATTATCCCAGAAACCCTAGACCCACTCCAATTTGCATACTGCCCAACAGATCCACAGATGATGCAATCTCTATTGCACTCCACACTGCCCTTTACCACCTGGACAAAAGAAACACCTATGTGAGAATACTATTCATTGACTACAGCTCAGTGTTCAACACCATAGTAACCTCAAAGCTCATCACTAAGCTAAGGATCCTGGGACTAAACACCTCCCTCTGCAACTGGATCCTGGACTTCCTGATGGGCCGCCCCCAGATGGGCCGCCCCCTACCTCTGCGGAAGCACAGTTCCCGCTCAGCCCAGTCAAAACTGTTCGCTGCTCTGGCACCCCAATGGTGGAACAAGCTCCCTCACGACGCCAGGACAGCGGAGTCAATCAGCACCTTCCGGAGACACCTGAAACCCCACCTCTTTAAGGAATACCTGGGATAGGATTAAGTAATCCTTCTAACCCTCCCCCCCTACCCTCCCCCCCCAAAAAATATATATATGTACTATTGTAAAGGGGTTGTTCCACTGGATATCATAAGGTGAATGCACCAATTTGTAAGTCGCTCTGCATAAGTGCGTCTGCTAAATGTCGTAAATGTAAATGTAGGTAGCAACACATCTGCCAAGCTGATCATCAACAATGGGGCCCCTCAGGTGTGCGTGCTCAGTCCCCTCCTGTACTCCCTGGTCACTCACGACTGCATGGCCAGGCACGACTCCAACGTCATCCTTAAGTTTGCAGACGACACAACAGTTGTAGGCCTCATCACCAACAATGACGAGACCTGGCCGGGTAGTACCAGAATAACAACCTCTCCCTCAACGTAACCAAGACTAAGGATATGATTGTGGACTACAGGAAAAGGAGGACCGAGCACGCCCCCATTCTCATCGACGGGGCTGTAGTGGAGCAGGTTGAGAGCTTCAAGTTCCTTGGTGTCCACATCACCAACCAACTAGAATGGTCCAAACACACCGAGACAGTCGTGAAGAGGGCACGACAAAGCCTATTCCCCCTCAGGAATCTAAAATGATTTGGCATGGGTCCTCAGATCTTCACAAGGTTCTACAGCTGCAACATCGAGAGCATCCTGACTGGTTACATCACTGCCTGGTACGGCAATTGCTTGGCATCCGACCGCAAAGCACTACAGAGGGTAGTGTGTACGGCCCAGTACATCACTGGAGCTAAGCTGCCTGCCATCCAGGTCCTCTACACCTGCCGGTGTCAGAGGAAGGCCCTAAAAATTGTCAAAGACCCCAGCCACCCCAGTCATAGACTGTTCTCTCTACTTCCGCATGGCAAGCGGTACCGGATTGCCAAGTCTAGGACAAAAAAGCTTCTCAACAGTTTTTACCCCCAAGCCATAAGACTCCTGAACAGATGTTCAAATGTCTACTTGGACTATTTGCATTGTGCCCCCCCAACCCCTCTTTTACTCTGCTGCTACTCTCTGTTTATCACATATGCATAGTCACTTTAACTATACATTCATGTACACACTACCTCAATTGGCCTGACCAACCAGTGCCCCCGCAAATTGGCTAACCGGGCTATCTGCAATGTGTCCCGCCACCCACCACCCTCCAACCCTTCTTTTACGCTAATGCCTCTCTCTGTTTATCATATATGCATAGTCACTTTAACCATATGTACATGTACATACTATCTCAATCAGCGCGACTAACCGGTGCCTGTATATAGCCTCGCTGCTGTTATAGCCTCGCTACTGTATATAGCCTCGTTACTGTTATTTTTCACTGTCTTTTTTACTGTTGTTTTTATTTCTTTAGTTACCTATTGTTCACCTAATAGCTTTTTTTTGCACTGTTGGTGAGAGCCTGGAGACTGCAGCCCGCTGGAGACTCTGGGCTGCAGGCCGTTGCTGGAGGGTATGAACTGGGGAACGTCGCCGGAGGGTCTGGACTGGGAACTGTCGCCGGAAGCTCTAGACTGGGAACTGTCGCCGGAAGCTCTGGACTGGGAACTGTCGCCGGAAGCTCTGGACTGGGAATGCGCACTGGATGCCTGATGCGTGGGGCTGGCACAGGTGGCGCCAGACTAGTAACACGCACCTCAGGGCGAGTGAGGGGAGTAGGAACAGGACACCCAGGACTGGGCAGGCGCACTGGAAGCCTGATGCATGGGGCTAGCACAGGTGGCGCCAGACTGGTAACACGCACCTCAGGGCAAGTGCAAGGAGCAGGCACAGGGCCTATCAGGCTGAATAGACTCACTGGAGGCCGGGTACGTGGAGCAGGCACAGGATATACTGGGCCGTGGAGGCGCACTGGAGATCTCGAGTGTAGAGCTGGCACAACCCCTTCTGGTTGGATGCTCAACCTAGCTCGACAAATGCGGGGCACGGGCACAGATCGCACCGGCCTGTGAATGTGCACTGGCGACACAGTGCGCATCACCGCATAACACGGTGCTTGCTTCGTCACTCGCTCCCCACGGTAAGCACAGGGAGTTGGCTCAGGTCTCCAACCTGACTCTGCCAATCTCCCCGTGTGCCCCCCCAAAAAAATTTATTTGGGGGGGCTGCCTCTCGCACTTGCCTCGTGGTTGGCATAGTGCCTCGTAGTATCGCCGCTCCGCTCTCGCTGCCTCAATTTCCTCTTTACGATGGCGATACTCCCCAGCCTGCCTCCAGGGTCCTTTCCCGTCCAATATCTCCTCCCAAGTCCATTTGTCCTGCTGACCACGCTGCTTGGTCCTTTGGTGGTGGGAGATTCTGTCACGGTTGTCGTAAGGAGAAGCGGACCAAAGTGCAGCATGTGTGTCGTTCCACATTTTATTTACACTGTGAAACTATGCAATACATAAATAAACTAAATGACAAAAACAGCAAATCATGACGCGGAGGTGAAACACACTGACTCAAAGATAATCTCCCACAAACCCAGTTGGAAAAATCCCCCTACTTAAGTATGATCTCCAATTAGAGACACGAGGACCAGCTGCCTCTAACTGCCTCTAATTGGAGATCATCCCCAAAAAACAACAACATAGAAATACAAAACTAGAACCTGAACATAGAATTAGAAAACATAGAGAGAGAAAAACCCTGTCATGCCCTGACTTACTATAACATCTTTCTATGGTCAGGACGTGACAAGCGATTACTCACCTCGAACTGGATGAAGATTTTTTTCTTTAATGAGTCCGACGCAAAGGTTGTAAAGCTTTGTCAAGACAAGGTCCAAATCCCCATCATCAGCGTGAAGAAAAGATGGGGGAAAAAGGAAAGGAGGGCTGGGGTGCCTTGTAAGAATTTGCACACGAGTAGGTAAACCACCACTTACCTCAGCATTATGGGCCAACGTGCAATCATTGGAAAACAAACTGGACGATCACGATTAAGACTATCCTACCAACAGGACATTAAAACTGTAATATCTTATGTTTCACCGAGTCGTGGCTGAATGATGACACGGATAATATAGAGCTAAACTGTAGACCACACTATCTACCAAGAGAGTTCTTATCTATATTATTTGTAGCTGTCTATTTACCACCACAAACAGATGCTGGCACTAAGACCACACTCAACGAGCTGTACAAGGCCTTAAGAAAATAAGAAAATGCTCTTCCAGAAGCGGCGCTCCTAGTGGCCAGGGACTTTAATGCAGGCAAACTTAAATCTGGTTTACCTAATTTCTACCAGCATGTCACATGAGCAACCAGAGGGAAAAAAATTTGAGACCACCTTTACTCCACACACAGAGGCACGTACAAAGCTCTCCCATGCCCTCCATTTGGCAAATCTGACCTTAATTCTATCTTCCTTATTCCTGCTTACAAGAAAAAAACTAAAGCAGGAAGTACCAGTGACTCGCTCAATACGGAAGTGGTCAGATGGTGTGGATGCTACACTACAGGAATGTTTTGCTAGCACAGACTGGAATATGTTCCGGGATTCATCCAATGGCATTGAGGAGTATACCACCTCAGTCACCAACTTCATCAATAAGTGCATTGACGACATTGTCCCCACAGTGACAGAACATACACTACCGTTCAAAAGAAAAGCACATTTCTTGTCCATTAAAATAACATCAAATTGATCAGAAATACAGTGTAGACATTGTTATTGCTATGCCCTCCGACGAACTATCAAACAGGCAAAGCATCAACACAGGGCTAAGATTGAATCATACTACACAGGCTCTGACGCTCGTCTTATGTGGCAGGGCTTGCAAACTATCACAGACTACAAAGGGAAGCACAGCCACGAGCTTCCCA
The DNA here is from genome assembly GCF_901001165.1 of Salmo trutta. Lineage (NCBI taxonomy): Eukaryota > Metazoa > Chordata > Actinopteri > Salmoniformes > Salmonidae > Salmo > Salmo trutta. The sequence continues at coordinate 18,114,382 of NC_042974.1, forward strand.
GTGACACGAGCCTACAAGACGAGCTAAATCTCCTCTATGCTCGCTTCGAGGCAAGCAAGACTGAGGCATGCATGAGAACATCAGCTGTTCCGGACGAATGTGTGATCACGCTCTCCGTAGCCGACGTGAGTAAAACCTTTAAACAGGTCAACATTCACAAGGTTGCGGGGCCAGACTGATTATCAGGACTTGTGCTCTGGGCATGTGCTGACCAACTGGCAGGTGTCTTCACTGACATTTTCAACATGTCCCTGATTGAGTCTGTAATACCAACATGTTTCCAGCAGACCACCATAGTCCATGTGCCTAAGAACACGAAGGCAACCTGCCTAAATGACAACAGACCCGTAGCACTCACATCCGTAGCCATGAAGTGCTTTAAAAGGCTGGTCATGGCTCACATCAACACCATTATCCCAGAAACCCTAGACCCACTCCAATTTGCATACTGCCCAACAGATCCACAGATGATGCAATCTCTATTGCACTCCACACTGCCCTTTACCACCTGGACAAAAGAAACACCTATGTGAGAATACTATTCATTGACTACAGCTCAGTGTTCAACACCATAGTAACCTCAAAGCTCATCACTAAGCTAAGGATCCTGGGACTAAACACCTCCCTCTGCAACTGGATCCTGGACTTCCTGATGGGCCGCCCCCAGATGGGCCGCCCCCTACCTCTGCGGAAGCACAGTTCCCGCTCAGCCCAGTCAAAACTGTTCGCTGCTCTGGCACCCCAATGGTGGAACAAGCTCCCTCACGACGCCAGGACAGCGGAGTCAATCAGCACCTTCCGGAGACACCTGAAACCCCACCTCTTTAAGGAATACCTGGGATAGGATTAAGTAATCCTTCTAACCCTCCCCCCCTACCCTCCCCCCCAAAAAAATATATATATGTACTATTGTAAAGTGGTTGTTCCACTGGATATCATAAGGTGAATGCACCAATTTGTAAGTCGCTCTGCATAAGTGCGTCTGCTAAATGTCGTAAATGTAAATGTAGGTAGCAACACATCTGCCAAGCTGATCATCAACAATGGGGCCCCTCAGGTGTGCGTGCTCAGTCCCCTCCTGTACTCCCTGGTCACTCACGACTGCATGGCCAGGCACGACTCCAACGTCATCCTTAAGTTTGCAGACGACACAACAGTTGTAGGCCTCATCACCAACAATGACGAGACCTGGCCGGGTAGTACCAGAATAACAACCTCTCCCTCAACGTAACCAAGACTAAGGATATGATTGTGGACTACAGGAAAAGGAGGACCGAGCACGCCCCCATTCTCATCGACGGGGCTGTAGTGGAGCAGGTTGAGAGCTTCAAGTTCCTTGGTGTCCACATCACCAACCAACTAGAATGGTCCAAACACACCGAGACAGTCGTGAAGAGGGCACGACAAAGCCTATTCCCCCTCAGGAATCTAAAATGATTTGGCATGGGTCCTCAGATCTTCACAAGGTTCTACAGCTGCAACATCGAGAGCATCCTGACTGGTTACATCACTGCCTGGTACGGCAATTGCTTGGCATCCGACCGCAAAGCACTACAGAGGGTAGTGTGTACGGCCCAGTACATCACTGGAGCTAAGCTGCCTGCCATCCAGGTCCTCTACACCTGCCGGTGTCAGAGGAAGGCCCTAAAAATTGTCAAAGACCCCAGCCACCCCAGTCATAGACTGTTCTCTCTACTTCCGCATGGCAAGCGGTACCGGATTGCCAAGTCTAGGACAAAAAAGCTTCTCAACAGTTTTTACCCCCAAGCCATAAGACTCCTGAACAGATGTTCAAATGTCTACTTGGACTATTTGCATTGTGCCCCCCCAACCCCTCTTTTACTCTGCTGCTACTCTCTGTTTATCACATATGCATAGTCACTTTAACTATACATTCATGTACACACTACCTCAATTGGCCTGACCAACCAGTGCCCCCGCAAATTGGCTAACCGGGCTATCTGCAATGTGTCCCGCCACCCACCACCCTCCAACCCTTCTTTTACGCTACTGCCTCTCTCTGTTTATCATATATGCATAGTCACTTTAACCATATGTACATGTACATACTATCTCAATCAGCGCGACTAACCGGTGCCTGTATATAGCCTCGCTGCTGTTATAGCCTCGCTACTGTATATAGCCTCGTTACTGTTATTTTTCACTGTCTTTTTTACTGTTGTTTTTATTTCTTTAGTTACCTATTGTTCACCTAATAGCTTTTTTGCACTGTTGGTGAGAGCCTGTAAGTTTGCATTTCACTGTAAGGTCTACACCTGTTGTATTCATCGCACGTGACAAATAAACTTTGATTTGATTTGGTTAATGTTGTAAATTTCTATTGTAGCTGGAAATGGCTGATTTTTATGGAATATCTACATAGGCATACAGAGGCCCATTATCAGCAACCATCGCTCCTGTGTTCCAATGCCACGTTGTGTTAGCTAATCCAAGTTGATCATTTTAAAATAATAATTGATCATTAGAAAACCATTTTGCAATTATGTTAGCACTTCTGAAAACTGTTGTTCTCATTAAAGAAGCAATAAAACTGGCCTTTTTTAGACTAGGTGAGTATCTGGAGCACCAGCATTTGTGGGTTCGATTACAGGCTTAAAATGGCCAAAAACAAATAACTTTCTTCTGAAACTCGTCAGTTTATTTTTGTTCTGAGAAATAAAGGCTATTCCATCCAAGAAATTGCCAAGAAACTGAAGATCTCGTACAACACTGTGTATTACTCCCTTCACAGAACAGAGCAAACTGGCACTAGCCAGAATTGAAAGAGGAGTGGGAGGCCCCGGAGCACAACCGGACAAGTACAAGTACATTAGAGTGTCTAATTTGAGAAACAGACACCTCAGAAGTCCTCAACTGGCAGCTTCATTAAATAGTACCCTGAAAAACCAGTCTCAACGTCAACAGTGAAGAGGCGACTCTGGGATGCTGGCCTTCTAGGCAGAGTTGCAAAGAAAAAGCCATATCTCAGACTGGCCAATAAAAAGAAAAGATTAAGATGGGCAAAAGAACACAGACACTGGACAGTGGAAGATTGGGAAAAAAAGTGTTATGGACAGACAAATCTAAGTTTGAGGTGTTCGGATCACAAAGAAGAACATTTGTGAGACGCAGAAAAAATGAAAAGATGATGGAGGAGTTCTTAATGCCATCTGTCAAGCATGGTGGAGGTAGTGTGATCGTCTGGGGGTGCTTTGGTGGTGGTAAAGTGGGAGATTTGTACAGGGTAAAAGGGATCTTGATGAAGGAAGGCTATCACTCCATTTTGCAAAGCCATGCCATACCCTGTGGACAGAGCTTAATTGGAGCCAATTTCTTCCTACAACAGGATAATGACCCTAAAGCACAGCTCCAAACTATGCAATAACTATTTAAGGAAGAAGCAGTCAGCTGGTATTCTGTTTATAATGGAGTGGCCAGCACAGTCACCGGATCTCAACCCTATTGAGCTGTGTGGGAGCAGCTAGACCGTATGGTACGTAAGAAGTGCCCATCAAGCCAATCCAACTTGTGGGAGGTGCTTCAGGAAGCATGGGGTGAAATATCTTCAGATTACCTCAACAAATTTACAACTAGAATGCCGAAGGTCTGCAAGGCTGTAATTGCTGCAAATGGAGGATTCTTTGATGAAAGCAAAGTTTGAAGGACACAATTATTATTTCAATTAAAAATCATTATTTATAACCTTGTCAACATCTTGACTATCTTTCCTATTCCTTTTGCAACTAATTTAATCTATGTTTTCATAGAAAACAAGGACATTTCTAAGTGACCCCAAACTTTTGAATGGTAGTGTACATTTCCCAAACAGAAGTCATGGATTACAGGCAACATCCGCACCGAGCTAAAGGCTACAGCTGCCTCTTTCAAGGAGCGGGACACTAATCCGGACGCTTATAAGAAATTCCACAATGCCCTTAGACGAACCATCAAAGAGGTAAAGTGTCAATACAGGACTAAGATTGAATCCTACTACACCGGTTCTGACACTCACCGGATGTGGCAGGGCTTGAAAAATATTATGGACTACAAAGAGAAACACAGCCGCGAGCTGCCCAGTGACGTGAGCCTACCAGACGATCTAAATGCCTTTTATGCTCGCTTCGAGGCAAGCAACACTGAAGCATGCATTAGAGCACCAGCTGTTCCCGACGACTGTGTGATCACGCTCTCAGTAGCCGATGTGAGCAAGACCTTTAAACAGGTCCACATTCACAAAGCTGTGGGGCCAGATGGATTACCAGGACTAGTACTCAAAGCATGAGTGGACCAACTGGTAGGTGTCTTCAGTGATATTTTCAACCTCTACCTGTTTCAAACAGACCACCATAGTCCCTGTGCCCAGGAAAGCGAAGGTAACCTGCCTAAATGATTACCGCCCCGTAGCATTCACGTCAGTAGCCATGAATTGATTTGAAAGGCTGGTCATGGCTCACATCAACACCATCATGCCTGAAACCCTAGACCTATTCCAATTTGCATACTGCCCCAACAGATTCACAGATGACGCAATCTCAATCGCATTCCACATTGCCCTTTCCCACCTGGGCAAAAGGAACACCTATGTGTCACGCTTGTGTGTAGAAACGGACCAAGGCGCAGCGTGAGTATCGTTCCACATCTTTATTATATGTGAAACTTAGCCAGACAAACATTAAACTATAAACAAAATAACAAACCGTGACGACAGAGGTGCAACATGCACTAACTCAAAATAATCTCCCACAAACACAGGTGGGAAAAACAACTACTTAAATATGATCCCCAATTAGAGACAATGATAACCAGCTGCCTCTAATTGGGAATCATACAAAAACCCCAACATAGAACCTTCTCATCCCGCGGATCTGCCAGCATTGGAGGCGGCTCTGGTGCAGGACGAAGAACCCTCTCATCCTGCGAATCCACCAGCATCGGCGGAGGCTCTGGACTGCCGACCGTCACTGGAGGCTCTGGACAGCCGACCGTCGCTGGAGGCTCTGGCCCGCAGACCGTCGCTGGAGACTCTGGACCGCAGACCGTCGCTGGAGACTCTAGACCGCAGACCGTCGCTGGAGACTCTGGACCGCAGACCGTCGCTGGAGACTCTGGACTGCAGACCGTCGCTGGAGACTCTGGACTATGGATCTTCACAGGAGGCTCCGGGCTGTGGACCATCTCAGGAGGCTCTGGGCTGTGGACCGTCTCAGGAGGCTCCGGGCTGTGGACCGTTTCAGGAGGCTCCGGGCTGTGGACCGTCTCAGGAGGCTCCGGGCTGTGGACCGTCTCAGGAGGCTCCGGGCTGTGGACTGTCTCACCAGGCTCCGGGCTGTGGACCGTCTTAGGAGGCTCCGGGCTGTGGACCGTCTCAGGAGGCTCCGGGCTGTGGACCGTCGTTGGAGGTTTCGGACTGTGGACTGTCGTTGGAGGTTCCGGACTGTGGACCATCGTTGGAGGTTCCGGACTGTGGACTGTTGTTGGAGGTTCCGGACTGTGGACCGTCGTTGGCGGTTCCGGACTGTGAAACGTCGCCGGAAGCTCTGGACTGGGAACGTCGCCGGAAGCTCTGGACTGGGAGCTGTCGCCGGAAGCTCTGGACTGGGAACTATCACCGGAAGCTCTGGACTGGGAACTGTCGCCGGAAGCTCTGGAACGGGAAGGCGCACTGGAGGCCTGATGTGTGGGGCCGGCACAGGTGTCACCAGACTGGTAACACGCACCTCAGGGCGAGTGAGGAGAGCAGGCACAAGACGTATCTGACTGAGGACACGCACTTCAGGGAGAGTGCGAAGAGGGGGCACAGGACGTACCTGACTGAGGACACGCACCTCAGGTAGCGTGCGAGGAGGAGGCACAGGACGCACTGGGCTGTGGAGGCGCACTGGAGACCTGGTGCGTAGAACCGGTGCAGAATATACTGGACCATGGAGGCACATTGGAGGTCTGGAGCTGGCACAACCCATCTTGGCTGAATGCTCACTTTAGCCCGGCAAGTGGGGGGCGCTGGCACAGGACGCACTGGGCTGTGAAGGCGCACTGGTGACACAGTGCGTAGAGCTGGTGCAGGATATCCTGGACCGAGGAGATACACCGGAGACCAGAAGCGCTGAGCCGGAACAACCCGTCCTGGCTGAATGCTCACTTTAGCCTGGCAAATGCGGGCAGCCGGCAACGAGCGCACCAGGCTGTGAATGTGCACTGGGGATACGGTGCGCATCACCGCATAACATGGTGCCTGACTGGTCACACGCTCCCCACGGTAAGCACGGGGAGTTGGCTCAGGTCTAAAACCTGACTCCGCCAATCTCCCCGTGTGCCCCCCCCCCCAATTTTTGGGGGGAGCTGCCTCTCTGGCTTCCGTCGTTGCCGTGCTAATTCCTCGTATCGTCGCCGTTCCTCTTTTGCTGCCTCTATCTCCTCCCTTGGATGGCGATACTCCCCAATCTGTGTCCAGGGCCCCTTGCCGTCCAGGATCTTCTCCCATGTCCACTCCTCCTGGCCACGCTGCTTGGTCCTCTGGTGGTGGGAGATTCTGTCACGCTTGTGTGTAGAAACGGACCAAGGCGCAGCGTGAGTATCGTTCCACATCTTTATTATATGTGAAACTTAGCCAGACAAACAATAAACTATAAACAAAATAACAAACCGTGACGACAGAGGTGCAACATGCACTAACTCAAAATAATCTCCCACAAACACAGGTGGGAAAAACAACTACTTAAATATGATCCCCAATTAGAGACAATGATGCCTCTAATTGGGAATCATACAAAAAACCCAACATAGAAAAAACTAGAACACAACATAGAAAAAATAAACTAGATAAACCCCCCAGTCACGCCCTGACCTACTCTACCATAGAAAATAAGAGCACTCTATGGTCAGGATGTGACACTATGTGAGAATGCTGTTCTTTGACTACAGCTCAGCATTCAACACCATAGTGCCCTCAAAGCTCATCACTAAGCTAAGGACCCTGGGACTAAACACCTCCCTCTGCAACTGGATCCTGGACTTTCTGACGGGCCGCCCCCAGGTGGTAAGGGTTGGCAACAACACATCTGCCACGCTGATCCTCAACACTGGGGCCCCTCAGGAGTGCATGCTTAGTCCCATCCTGTTCTCCTGTACTCCCTACTCCCTGTATTAGTCACATGCGCCGAATACAATAGGTGTAGATCTTACGAGGCCCTAACCAACAGTGCAATTTCAAAAAACGTGGATAAGAATAAGAGATAAAAGTAACAAGTAATTAAAGAGCAGCAGTAAAAAAGAACAATATATACAGGGGGGTGCCGGTACAGAGTTAATGTGTGGGGGCACCGGCTAGTTGAGGTAGTATGTACATGTAGGTAGGTGTTAATTAAAGTGACTATGCATAGATGACAACAGAGAGTGGCAGTGGTGTGGAGAGGGGAGGGGGGCAATGCAAATAGTCTGGGTAGCCATTTGACTAGATGTTCAGGAGTCTTATGGCTTGGGGGTCGAAGCTGTTTAGAAGCCTCTTGGACCTAGACTTGGCACTCCGGTACTGCTTGCCGTGCGGTAGCAGAGAGAACAGTCTCTGATTAGGGAGGCTGGAGTCTTTGACAATTTTTACTCCAACACCATCATTAAGTTTGCTGATGACACAACAGTGGTAGGCCTGATCACTGACAGCGATGAGACAGCCTATAGGGAGGAGGTCAGAGACCTGGCAGTGTGGTGCCAGGACAACAAACTCTCCCTCAATGTGAGCAAGACAAAGGAGCTGATCGTGGGCTATAGAAAACGGAAGGCCGAACAGGCCCCCATTAACATCGACGGGGCTGTAGTGGAGCTGGTCGAGAGTTTCAAGTTCCTTGGTGTCCACATCACCAACAAACTATCATGGTCCAAACACACCAAGACAGTCGTGAAGAGGGCACGACAACACCTTTTCCCCCTCAGGAGACTGAAAAGATTTGTCAGTTCCACAACTACACCATGGAGAGCATCCTGACCGGTTGCACCACCGCCTTGTATGGCAACTGCTCGCCATCTGACCATAAGGCGCTACAGAAGGTAGTGCATATGGCCTAGTACATCACTGGGGCCAAGCTTCCTGCAATCCAGGACCTATATGCTAGGCAGTGTCAGAGGAAAGCCCCAAAAATTGTCAAAGACTCCAGTCACCCAAGTTATAGACTGTTCTCTCTGCTACCGCACAGCAAGTGGTACCGGAGCACCAAGTCTAGGACCAAAAGGCTCCTTAACAGCTTCTACCCCCAAGCCATAAGACTGCTGAAGAATTAATCAAATGGCCACCCGGACCATTTACATTGACACACCGACCCCTCCATTTGTTTTTACACTGCTGCTACTTGCTGTTTATTATCTATGCATAGCCACTTCACCCCTACCTACATGTTCAAATTACCTCGACTAACCTGCACCCCTGCACATTGACTCGGTACCTGCACCTCCTCGATATAGCCTCGTTATTGCTATTTTATTGTGTTACTTTTTATAATTTTTTACTTTAGTTTATTTGGTAAATATTTTCTTAACTCTTTCTTGAACTGCATTGTTGGTTAAGGGCTTGTAATTAAGCATTTCACGGTAAGGTTGTATTTGGCGCATGTGACAAATAAAGTTTGATTTGATTTGATGTAGACTCCTGCGTCCCAAGAGGCGCAATCGAAAGCATTGTGAAATTTGTACGGTGATGTACGGTACTGTAGGCATAGGTATTGCGTAATGGCTCTCCCCAGATCTGGATGTTTGAATGATGATTGGAGTAGACCAATCACCTTTCATTGTTCTCAGCAATAGTAGTATAGCCATAATGAGAAACAGCCTGGAGGGGAGTAGGGGAGGTGAAAAGGGATGAAAATAACATCCGGAATCCCTCAATTGGACAGAGGTGATGACTAACTCAATCAATCTTTTGTGCCAAATACATTCCTACTCCTGTCCCCTCTCCTCTCCCCCCAGCCACCGATAGCTCCGTCATAAAGATTTTTAAAATGATATTATTATTTTACCTTTATTTTAACAGGGAGTCCCATTGAGACCAGGGTCTCTTTCACAAGGGAGCCCTGCATGCACACTATTTACCAAATACAATAAAAATCAAATCAAATCAAATGAAAATGTCAGTGAAGACACTTGCCAGTAGCGATCACTGCCTCATTGCCTGCACCCGTAATGGGTCAGCGGTCAAACGACCTCCACTCATCACTGTCAAACGCTCCCTGAAACATTTCAACGAGCAAGCCTTTCTAATCGACCTGGCCCTGGTATCCTGGAAGGATATTGACCTCATCCCGTCAGTAGAGGATGCCTGGTTATATTTTAAAAATGCCTTCCTCTCCATCTTAAATAAGCATGCCCCTTTCAAGAAATTTAGAACCAGGAACAGATATAGCCCTTGGTTCTCCCCAGACCTGACTGCCCTTAACCAACACAAAAATATCCTGTGGCGTTCTGCATTAGCATCGAACTGCCCCCGCGATATGCAACTTTTTAGGGAAGTTAGAAACCAATACACACAGGCAGTTAGAAACGCCAAGGCTAGCTTTTTCAAACAAAAATTTGCTTCGTGCAACTCCAACTCTAAAAAGTTCTGGGACATTGTAAAGTCCATGGAGAATAAGAACACCTCCTCCCAACTGCCCACTGCACTGAGGATAGGAAACTCTGTCACCACCGATAAGCCCACTATAATTGAGAATTTCAATAAGCATTTTTCTACGGCTGGCCATGCTTTCCACCTAACTACCCCTACTGCATTCAACAGCATTGCACCCCCCACAGCTACTCGCCCAAACCTCCCCCATTTCTCCTTCTCCCAAATCCATTCAGCTGATGTTCTGAAAGAGCTGCAAAATCTGGACCCCTACAAATCAGCTGGGCTTGACAATCTGGACCCTTTCTTTCTAAAATTATCTGCCGAAATTATTGCAACCCCTATTACTAGCCTGTTCAACCTCTCTTTCGTGTCGTCTGAGATTCCCATAGATTGGAAAGCAGCTGCTGTCATCCCCCTCTTCAAAGGAGGTGACACTCTCCCAAATTGCTACAGACCTATATCCATCCTACCCTGCCTTTCTAAGGTCTTCGAAAGCCAAGTCAACAAACAGATTACCGACTATTTCGAAATCCTACCGCACCCTCTCCGCTATGCAATCTGGTTTCAGAGCTGGTCATGGGTGCACCTCAGCCACGCTCAAGGTCCTAAACGACATCGTAACCGCCATCGATAAGAAACAATACTGTGCTGCCGTATTCATTGACCTGGCCAAAGCTTTTGACTCTGTTAATCACCACATCCTCATCGGCAGACTTAGTAGCCTTGGTTTCTCAAACGATTGCGTCGCCTGGTTCACCAACTACGTCTCTGACAGAGTTCAGTGTGTCAAATCGGAGGGCCTACTGTCTGGACCTCTGGCAGTCTCTATGGGGGTACCACAGGGTTCAATTCTTGGGCCAACTCTTTTCTCTGTATACATAAATGATGTCGCTCTTGCTGCTGGTGAAGCTCTGATCCACCTCTACGCAGACGACACCATTCAGTATACTTCTGGCCCTTCTTTGGACACTGTGTTAACAACCCTCCAGACGAGCTTCAATGCCATTCAACTCTCCTTCCGTGGTCTCCTGCTGCTCCTAAACACAAGTAAAACTAAATGCATGCTCTTCAACCGATCGCTGCCTGCACCTGCCCGCCCATCCAGCATAACTTCTCTGGACGGTTCTAACTTAGAATTTGTGGACAACTACAAATACCTAGGTGTCTGGTTAGACTGTAAACTCTCCTTCCAGACTCACATCAATCATCTCCAATCCAAAGTGAAATCTAGAATTGGCTTCCTATTTCGCAACAAAGCATCCTTCACTCATGCTGCCAAACATACCCTCGTAAAACTGACCATCCTACCAATCCTCGACTTCGGCGATGTCATTTACAAAATAGCCTCCAATACCCTACTCAACAAGCTGGATGCAGTCTATCACAGTGCCATCCGTTTTGTCACCAAAGCCCCATATACAACCCACCACTGCTATCTGTATGCTCTCGTTGGCTGGCCTTCACTTCATAATCGTCGCCAAACACATTGGCTCCAGGTCATCTACAAGACCCTGCTAGGTAAAGTCCCCCTTATCTCCGCTCACTGGTCACCATAGCAGCACCCACCTGTAGCAGGCGCTCCAGCAGGTATATCTCTCTGGTCACCCCTAAAGCCAACTCCTCCTTTGGTCGTCTCTCCTTCCAGTTCTCTGCTGCCAACGACTGGAACGAACTACAAAAATCTCTGAAATTGGAAACACTTATCTCCCTCACTAGCTTTAAGCACCAGCTGTCAGAGCAGCTCACAGATCACTGCACCTGTACATAGCCCATCTATAATTTAGCCCAAACTACTACCTCTTCCCCTACTGTATTTATTTATTTTATTTATTTTTGCTCCTTTGCACCATATTATATATATTTGAACTTTGAACTTTCTTCAAACTACAAATCTACCATTCCAGTGTTTTTCTTGCTATACTTTATTTACTTTGCCACCATGGCATTTTTTTTGCTTTTACCTCCCTTATCTCACATCATTTGCTCACATTGTATATAGTCTTATTTTTTTTTCTACTGTATTATTGACTGTATGTTTGTTTACTCCATGTGTAACTCTGTGTTGTTGTATGTTGTCGAACTGCTTTGCGTTATCTTGGCCAGGTCGCAATTGTAAATGAGAACTTGTTCTCAACTTGCCTACCTGGTTAAATAAAGGTGAAATAAAATAAATAAATAAAATAAGTATGCATACGTGTGTGACCAGATGAATGTCACTGCGTCCCAAATGGCACCCTTTTCCCTATGGGCCCTGGTCAAACGTAGTGCACCATATTGGGAATAGGGTGCCACATTGGATGTTTCTAATGGGTTTTATACTGCAGCAGGTGGCACTCTTGGGTTTTTCCTCTTGTTTTTGTGTGAAGACATTTCACAGCCAGCTGGATAAACTTTGGAAATCAGTTTGTTACCATTCTATTTCTATGGTTGTGTAGAGACTATCCAAACCCTTTTAATAAATCTAGCACTGGAAACCTCATCAGTTAATATTTTATGGTACATAATTTGCCAGGCAGAGAATTACATGGAAAATGGTAATTACTTAGTAATACCAGTAATACCTGACCCCTAACCCCTGACCTTTACCCACAGACAGGTATTGGAATCCATTTAGACACAAATTATTTTTTTTATTTTTATTTCACCTTTATTTAACCAGGTAGGCAAGTTGAGAATAAGTTCTCATTTACAATTGCGACCTGGCCAAGATAAAGCAATAAGATAAATAAGATAAAAGTGTTCCCCCCTTAACTATTCTCCCTCAGATGATGTCCTTTGTATCCATTCCTGCCATTATTTAATATGAGTGTTGTTGTAAAATGTCAGAACAGTGGACAACCCGTTATTGGATGAAACTAGGACTGAATCCAAGCTGATGTGGGACATTCTAACATTCTGACATTTTAACTCCACTTAGAGGTGATCCTTGGACTAAATTCCACCTTGTCATCAATTAGTATGTAAAAATAATGAAATACAGTTACTGTACATTCTAGCTGGAAACAAATATCTGCAAGTAAATGTTCAGAGTGCAATTTGTTCACTTCTCCTTCCCTTTCTTCATAAATAGAAATGGCCTTATTCTATGTCACCGAGTATGACATTCTCTCAGTCTGATATCTGAGAGAGAGAAACGTATTCATAAATGTGCCTCATTGACAAAAACAGTGTAACTTGGGAGTTCTGAAACCCTAGCCGGGTGCTGGCTGGGGCCCTTTGGAATGTGCTGGCTCTAACTGAACAGAGATCCTCTAGCTGGCCAGCCCCCTAAAGAGCTGGCTCCAAGAGGTCCTGACAGTGGCTGTGTCTTTCTGAACCAGCTATAGGTGTGCCAGAGCTGAACATATATCTGTCTCCTATATGCAGTGCCAGAAGGTGGGTCCTGTTTGAGCTTTATGTGAACCTGTGTTCACATGATGTATGTTCACTATATACAGTTACTTCTCAGTACCCCAGGGAGTAATGCCAGATGGGAATCCCCACGTAGCTAGTGCTGAATCAGTCTTATATACTCTAATATTATAAATAAACATTCTTTAGTTCTTTGAAGGACTTCCTCAGTTGTGACACTCAATGTTCGATTAATAACAAAAGTCGGTGCTAATCCAAATGTGAATTTATTTCAATTTTCAAAAAGTGCAAAAGCATGGTGGTAAAATTTTGCACACCGGCTGAATGCGAACATAAGACATATTTAAAAAACATAACAGTCAACACGCTTTGGGGGTGTGGGGTTACAGTCAAAACAGTCTGTGCGACATTCATAAATAAAATGAATATAAAAAAGATGCAGTATGTGACAGGCAGCGGGCCAGGACAAAACCTCAACAGCAGATTTGTGGTTCTATGATAACCAAGCCAATGATAGATGACTTATGCGTTCACCAAGGTGACGAACTCTGTGGAAACAAGGAGGAAACAACAACAATTATTGCAAGGCAGGTCTTGATGAGATCTTTTAAAAAGTGCACCTCATAAAATCCTCATTCCTACATGGCATCTAAAAGTAGTTATGTGTAACTAAAAGTTACACATAACTACTAAAAGTAGTTACTTGTTATTTTTAGGGGTACTTCTATATCCAATTGGTAGTTACAGTCTTGTCCCATTACTGCAACTCCCATAATGACTCAGGAGAGGTGAAGGTAGAGAGCCATGCGTCCTCCAAAACATGACCTTGCCAAGTCACACTGCTTGCTTTAACCCAGAAGCCCTCCGCAATGTGTCGGAGGAAACACTACAGCTGGCAACTGAAGTCAGTGTGCATGCGCCTGGCCTGCCACAAGGAGTCGCTAGAGTGTGATGGGACAAGGCCATTCCGACCAGCCAAACCCTCTCCTAACCCGGACAACACTGGGTCAATTGTGCACCACCTCATGCGTCTCCCAGTCACGGTCAGCTGTGAAACAGCCTGGGATTGAACCCGGGTCTGTAGTGACACCTCAAGCACTGCGATGCAGTGCCTTAGACCGCTGTGCCACTAGGGAGGCCTAGTTACTTGTTACAGTTACTTGGCCAACTGAATAGGGTAATGTACATAGTTGCTAGTTTGATAGTTTAATTGAAATGTGTAAAAGTGATTTGTTACCATCTACTCCGATCATGCCATCACCATCAACATCTCCTGCTGCAAGGAAGGCCTTGGTCTCTTTATCTGTCAGAGCTCTGGCACCAGCAGAGAAGGTCTGGAGGAACAGCCTGGAGAAAGAGGAGGAGGGTGGAAGAGAGGGGGGAGAGAGGGAGGGAGGGAGAGAAGGAGGGAGGAAGGGAGAGCCGGAGGGAGAGAGGGATGAGGGGGGAGGAAGGAAGGGAGGAGATAGAGAGGGAGGAGGGAGGGAGGGAGAGAGGGAGTAGGCATTTTTTTTTAAATTGTGTGCTATTTTCCCATGTGAATTCATGACTTGAATTCATTAGTTGAATAAAAATGCATTTGACCATCGAATTGACCCTTGGATCTATTTTAGTTGAAAAGATTTACATTTCTGGCCTCAGAATAGTCAGAAGGGAATAGCCCAAATATGTAGGTTACTGGTGTTCATTTCAGTTGAAGGGTGTGTTTATGTTACCCCTATGCAATCAAATGAATATGAGACATGGTGAGTAGAGAGCAAGGAATAGTCAAGATATGCACTGGTATTCATTTCAGTTTCAAGGGTACTGGACAGTAAGGTAGCCTTTGGCAACTGAATCAACATGAGACTTACTTGAGCTCATCTTCCTCAATGAAGCCACTCTTGTCCTGGTCAACGAAGTAGAAGGCTTTCTTCAAATCCTCAGCAGACTTGCCAGCCAGGCCAACCTTGGCGAAGAACTCCTTGTGGTTGAAGGACTCAGCAGCTGTGAGGGATAAACACAGTGGTCATTTCAACATGACAACTTGCTCATGGATGATTAAACCTGGTCAATATGGCCCCTTCCACTTTCACTGACATTGATCGTCATAAATCAATTAAGTTTAGCACACCTGCACAATGCTTGAGGGCAGCAGCGATATCCTCATCCTTAAGCATTCCCTTGAAAGCCATTTTTAGATTCTGAGAAATGGAGAGAGAGAGAAAGTAAGAGAAGAGAGCGAGAGAAACATTTTTGAAGTCCTGATCATAAATATTTAACAGTAAATACATAGACTATCTTTTGACTGATAACCACAACTATTGTCAAGAAAACTGTCTTAGGCTTATAGATATATGTAGATAGACCTTTTCTCAAATGTTCTTTAATTAATTAACTAACTATTTAGTTCATTCATGGATTTAAATGGATAAGAAATAGCATTGGTTCTGTTCTTTATGTATCATACAAGTTTACATTCCAAACTTAGCTCCTCTGTGCTAAAAGGTAGAGTGCCCCAATGCAAGAAACTACAGTAGGCCAGCACCCATACAGTAGTATGCTGTGACCCATGACCTTTAGCTCTGCTAGACCTGTTTCTATTCTGTCTCTCAACCATTCACACACAAAGATTCACATAGGACTTTCATTGTCATGAAAGTCCAGCCATGGTAATTTAGATGGAGAACAAGCATTGGTTTAGAAAGAAAGATTGAGTAAGACATGTCTGCCAGTGATAGTAAGTCTTTTTCAGAGTGGTCCTCGAACTGACATTCCTTGTGAGCCAAAACCATGGCATAAGTCCTCCATCTCCATCTCTCAGGTAAACGCTTGAAGTCCCATATTTATTTATGTTTTACTCCAACTCCAAACACATTCCAGATAGAAACGTTTCCCTCTTCATTTTAATTGAATGTATTCCGTGGAGGATGTAAATAAAAATCTTTGCATGTTGTTGATGTTGAAAACCATTGGTGGTCAGTAAATTAGAACATCAGTCCGATTGAGGGAACTCACCTTTGGAAGATTAGTGGATTAGTGGCGAGGAGCAGTTGTATCTCAGTGTAGGGCCGGATGAAGCAATTCTCCTTTAGCTCTCACATTATATACTCTCGCCCTTCAAGGTGTAACGCACACCATATGCTTAGGGTTAGTTTTGGAAAAATGTGTCTAGTAGTCAAATTGTGCTATTTTTATCCTTTCAACTAAGGATATGCATGCGGTCCTTGGTGAAACGCAAGGCGTGCGTTTTTGGGCGCAAGCTCATCTACTCATTCAGCTGCATGTTGGAGATAAAATGCCTGCAATGCATATTGTTTTTGTAATATGACCCTTTATCTGCAACCTCAGTGAGTTTCTGAATGTATAGAACAAGTCTCACATCATAAACCAGATATGAACCATTTAGTATATGTCAAATCAGATCATTTAGTTTTATATACAAATGTAACTGTTTTAAGCTAGTGTACATTATAGTATTAACCATTATGGACACTAATGTCTCTGTTGCAAATTGCTATATTCATGTGATGTAGGCCTCGATTTTATACTTGATCATTATTTGCATAGATTCATCATTCTTATGCTAGACGATACTGTGCTTGTCATACTTGTAAACAACATAAATCACCTCCATACCAGCACAGTCTCATTTAAACATTTTAAAAGTTGCTGTTGTTGTTGATAGAAACATATACATAATCTTCTTGACAGTTGAAAGGTTCCAAAGTTATCAGTTTATAGCAAGAAACTTAATCCCTCGTCTGCCCTTCATATAATCATGAGGAGGAAATTACTTGGTTTGGATGATCTACTGCAGATGGATACACATGAGAGGAATATAGACGTTTGTTGACTTGACTCCTTACCCTGGGCTACATGCTCATGAAAAGGCCCAGCCTGTCAATGACATGGCTAGGATACATCACATAGTGTCATATGAAGACAGGTGCTATATTATTTATGGTCAAACCCAGATACAGTATCTGTATATGAAGGCACAGAGCAGATTCACACAGACCATGTACAGCTTGTCTTCAAATTGTCAAAATACATATCTTCCTCCTCTTCATCTCTTTATGAAGACATGACAAGGTTGGAGAACTCTGAAAGAGAGACACAAACAAACCAAAATGAAATGTGCTCATTAACCTTCAACATGCAGAATGTAGAGATTGAATTACTTTCCAACCACATTCCAAACTAGGTTTCTGATCCAGTGATCCTTAAACTGCCACAAGAATCATAAATGTTAACTTTGGCCTCGGCCCTCGTTGCCTAGTAACCCTACCGTCCCAGCCTATCTTTCCATTCCCGTCCTTGTCCCCAGCCAGGAGGAAGGCTCTGTTCTCAGCCGTTGTCAGGGGACGAGCCCCCTTGGAGAAGTTCTGGAGGAAAAGCCTAATACACAAACACAACACACACACACACACACACACACACACACACACACACACACACACACACACACACACACACACACACACACACACACACACACACACACACAAACATGAAACACAAAACAATTAAAGTAGTATTACATACAGTACACTGTACAGTATAGGTTTTGTGTGTTTGATTGTATCCATCTAACGGATCAGAAGTACTTGTATTAGGCAACTTTTGTTGAGAAACTAAATAAAAATCATTCTTGGTGTGATATCTGCTTAGTATCAGCTGCTGTTTTGATCATGGGTTCAAGTATGTTATATTGAGACTCAACTGTAGCTCGTCCTGTTCGATGTAGACACTCTTGTCCTGGTCCAGGATCATGAAGATCTTCTTAATCTCAGGGGGAGACTTCTTGGACAATCTCACCATCGCAAAAAACTTCTTTGGGCTGAAGGAGTGGTTTGCTAATAGCAGAATGGACAATGCAAAATGACAAGTGACCAAACAAACCGTTGACGTTTGAAGTTAGTAGCTCATATCTCACTAAGTTTCCTTTTCATTGAACTTCTTGAGTATTAATATAAACACATTTGTGGAGCCACAATAATATACAAAAAAATATACTGCATTCATGAGTCCCTACGGGCAACCTAACATCCCTAATGTAAGATTAAGAGTCAGATCATTTTACTGGTCAATTGCAAACAAGGTACAACTGAAATTTAAATGCTGCTTTTAACCCAAACCCTTCTAAAGACACACATAAATATAGAGGTTTGGAGAGGTGCGGGGGACTGCCACACTAACATTCCCAATACCAATTAAGCTACAGTAGAGGTCAAAACATTCCCCATGCTCATTAAGCTACAGTAGAGGTCAGAACATTCCCCATACACATTAAGCTAAAGTAAAGATCAGAACATTCCCCATACCCATGAAGCTACAGTAGAGGTCAGTATATTCCCCATACCAATTAAGCTTCAGTAGAGGTCAGAACATTCCCCACAAAAAATTAAGATACAGTAGAGGTTAGAACACTCCCCATACACATGAAGCTACAGTAGAGGTCAGAATATACCCCATACCAATTAAGCTACAGTAGAGGTCAGAACATTACACATACCCATGAAACTACAGTAGAGGTCAGAATATTCCCCTTACCAACCAAGCTACAGTAGAGGTCAGAACATTCCCAATTCTCTTGAAGCTACAGTACAGAACATTCTACATACACATAAAGCTACGGTAGAGGTCAGAACATTCCACATACCAATTAAGCTACAGAAGAGGTCAGAACATTACCCATACCAATTAAGCTCCAGTAGGGGTCAGAACATTCCCCGTACAAATTAAGCTACAGTAGAGATCAGAACATTACCCATACACATCAAGCTACAGTAGATGTCAGAACATTCCCTATACCCATTGAGCTACAGAGGAGGTCAGAACATTCCCCATACCAATTAAGCTACAGTAGAGGTCAGAACATTACCCATACAAATTAAGCTACAGTAGAGGTCAGACCATTACCCATACCCATAAAGCTACAGAAGAGGTCAGAACATTCCCCTAATTCCCATTAAGATGGAGTAGAGGTCAGAACGTTACCCATACCCATGAAGCTACAGTAGTGTTCAGAACATTCCCCATACCCACGAAGCTACAGTAGAGGTCAGAACATCAACCGTTCCAATTCAGCTACATTAAAGGTCAGAACATTACCCATAGCAATTAAATTACAGTAGAGGTCAGAACATTCCCCAAACCCATGAAACTACAGAGAGGTCAGAACATTCCCCATGTCAATTAAGCTACTGTAGAGGTCAGAACATTCCCAATACCAATTAAGCTACAGAGGAGGTCAGAAACTTCCCCATACCAATTAAGGTACAGTAGAAGTCAAAACATTACCCATACAAATTAAGCTACATTAGAGGTCAGAACATTACCCATACCCATTAAGCTACAGTAGTGTTCAGAACATTCCCCATACTCATTCATCTACAGCAGAGGTCAGAACATTACCTATAAAATTTAGCTACAGTAAAAGTCAGAACAGTACCCATACCAATTAAGTTCCAGTAGAGGTCAGAACATTCCCGTACACATTAAGCTACAGAGATGTCAGAACATTATCCAGACCAATTAAGCTACAGTAGAGGTCAGAACATTCCCCATACCAATTAAGCAATAGTAGAGGTCAGAACATTCCACATGTCCATTAAGCTACAGTAGAGGTCCGATCATTCCCTATACCCATTAAGCTACAGTAGAGGTCAGACCATTCCCCATACCCATGAAGGTACAGTGGAGGTCAGAACATTCCCCATACCAATTACAGTTTTTCTCCATTGGTTTGGCTCATTTCTTGAAACAGAAATTACATTCTCAAAACTACATGGACAAACCTCCAAACCACTGAGCAATTGTTCACAACAGAATTGAATTTCTCATTCATTTCATCAAATTGCAAATGTCTAAGTACATGTCTCAATGTCTCAGTACATCTTTGCAAATGATTAAGTACATGTAGCCTACATTTAGCACAATTTCCAAGTGAATAGATCTTATCGATCTAAGCTGATTGTTGATTCTCAGTCTAATGGTTGTTCGCTCCAAAACGTTTCAGCGTCATTTCATTGTATAAGTCATCACATGCACAATAGTCTGTTCAATTGTCAAAATTAGTCAAGAACATAATACCATGAATACCATATATGAATCCCTTGGAACATTTGATACATTTATTACAGCAATTGACAGTCAGGTGAAACTAGAACTTGACTAACGAAGGAGGAGTTTCACACATCTCAGATGACCAATCAAACAGTATGTTTAGTTACCTGACAGGTGCTGTCCATGACTGTGAATGCTGCCAAACATGTATGTAAAGAGCTTGACCATGCAGGACCAGAACAATTTCTGAACATGGAGGCACCTGGCCAAGTAAATGAACAAGAGCAACTGCCTGCTAGAGGAAGAGGAGGAGGAGGAGGAGGAGGAGTAAGGGTGCGTGGTGGTGGAATAGGGGGAACAGGCCGAGGAGCACGAAGACACCATGCTGTCCCGGATGAAATTCGGGCCACAATTATAGACCATGTCATCAACCATGGCCTCACAATGGCAGAGGCAGGTCGCCGAGTGCAGCCTAATGTGCCTCGCTCAACAGTCTCCTCCATCATCCAAACCTTTCGCAGGGAAAACAGGTATGTAGTCAGTCAATGATGGAATTATATGTTGTATAGGACAGGACACTGTGCACAGAGCAAGAAATATATTTATTTTTTACCTATTCATTTAGTGTGTGTGTGTGTGTGTGTGTGTGTGTGTGTGTGTGTGTGTGTGTGTGTGTGTGTGTGTGTGTGTGTGTGTGTGTGTGTGTGTGTGTGTGTGATAGGCCTACAGTAATATCTTACCTCAATGGGATGTTATGATACTAAAAATGACAAGAAAAACATTGGAGAAAATAAACTATGGAATAGTTTATTTTCTACAGTATTGATGATATAGTTTACAGTAGTATTCCAGTCACTGTGCAGTGATGCATTAGAATTGTGGTAAAGTTACTGTAAGTAAAACAACAATACAATTACATAGGTAACTCATTCTGTAAGGAATACATAAGGTATACATTACGAATGGAGTGTTGTCCTTTGACTTCTATATCTAGGATTGGACGACAACCTTGCACGGGTGGCAGAGGAAAACTTCTCAATGAACAACAAGAACAAGAGATCTGTAACATGGTGATGGCAAATAATGCCATCACATTGAGACAGATCCGCGCTGCAATCCTACAAGACAAATGCCATATTCCAAAATGTCAACTCTATAAGCAACTCCACAATAGACCGGATATTGAAGAAGCATCAGATGACAATGAAGCAAATTTACAGGGTACCATTTGAGAGGAACTCTGATAGAGTGAAAGAGCTGCGGTACCAGTATGTACATGTAAGTCAGTTACTGGTTGTCCATCATTATAACCTTTTTACAATTAAGCAGTGGCTCCCAAACTTTTTTGGCTTCAGTACCCACTTTACCTGATTTGTGTATCCAGGTATGGAAGTATTTGATTTATCTGACTTCAACATTTCGCCTAAAAACTGCAGCTTACTGTATGATGCAATTATCATTATAATCCATATTTTGAAGAATATAACATACAATAAGAAAAGGGGTCAAAGAGCTGCAATTAGTGCCTCCCATGTAAATCTATCTAATACGGTGGGTTTTACTGTAACATTTCAGTAAGTCTAGTCATTGATGATTTCCCCCCTCCCCTTTCTGTCAAATACCCCCTGTAGTACCTCTGCATAGGGGTACATGTACCCCAGGTTTGGAACCACTGGAGTAGTGGCCAGTAGTATATTGAACTTGTGGAGAACATAGAACATTCCTATGTAATTGTCTGTAACTGTAGTGTATGACTCTTCTGTATGACTGATTTGATGTTTTCTTTTTTTACGCTATTGTAGAGAATAATGGCATTGGAAGGAAACGAGACCCATCACATCCTCGTGTTTGTGGATGAAGCTGGCTTCAACCTGCCCAAGGGCCGAAGACGTGGCCGTAATATTATTGGCCACCGGGCCACGGCGGATGTCCCAGGCCAGCGAGGGGGCAATATAACTATGTGTGCTGCCATATCTGAGAATGGTGTGGCCACTCACATCCCCAGTCTTGGCCCATACAATACACAGAAGCTCCTCATCTTCTTGGACCGCCTTCATTTTGATTTGATCCCTGAAAATGAGAGAGGTCTCATGGGGCCTCACCTACCACAATATGTCATTGCATGGGACAATGTGAATTTCCACCGTGGCCCGCTCATCAGGGCCTGGTTCACTACTCATCCAAGGATGGTCATGGTGTTCCTACCACCTTACTCTCCTTTCCTCAATCCTATTGAGGAGTATTTCTCCGCTTGGAGGTGGAGAGTGTATGAGCATCGGGCTCAAGATCAGAGGTCCCTGCTCCATGCAATGGACTCTGCGTGTGAGGATATTACAGGAGATCAGTGTAGGGGATGGTTGCGACATGCACGCCGTTTCTTCCCTCGTTGCATCGCAAGGGAGAATATACGCTGTGATGTGGATGAGAATCTGTGGCCAGACAGACAGCAGCGTGTGGATGGCCAGGAGGGTGAGGATGGTGGCCAGGAGAGGGAGGGTGAGGACAGCGACCAGTGAAGAACTGTTAGTTGTGAAACTCCAGCTTTATTTACAACACTGTAGGCTGCATATAATTTTCATTGTTTTTTGTTTGTGTGTTTATATTACAGTATATTATGCTGTATACATTTTCTTTTTACTCTGATGTATGGAAGTTACTTTATGTGTGTGAATGATAATGGTTACAATTTCCTTGGCAGTATGAGTGCAATGTGTGATGTCAAACCTTGGAGGCTACTCTTACCCTAAAATCCTATTTATTTTTTTCAGTTTTATACACAATTGTATTCTGTTAGCTGGACAAAAAACAGTGCAGTATCCATTGTCAATGAAGGACTGGGCTAAGACTGAAAGGTGGACATGAGGGATATTTCAATGGTCCTCTGCCGTAGTGACAAAACATCTAAACATTTTGACTTGCAGTGCTTACACAATGCCAAAGAGACGAAGCATTTTGGGGGCACTGGCTGTTTAAATGAGAAGGAAATTTAGTTTTGGTTAAAGCACCAAGAGTGTTGAGAACGTCCGGTCTGTTTCATGAAATGAGCCAAAGCAATTGAGAAGGATCTTTGCCATTTTCGTGGCACTGACTCTTTATATGGGAAAGGAATTTAGTTTTGAAGCATGAGTGAGCAGTTTTAGGAGAGATATGAGCTTTTGCAAGTGAGCTATAGTGTTGTGCTGAACTGTAAGACTGTTTTGCCAAATGATCTTAGAGTTTTGAGAATGTAATTTCTGTTTCAAGAAATGAGCCAAACCAATGGAGAAAAACTGTAAACTACAGTAGAAGTCAGAACATTACCCATACTATTATGCAACAGTAGAGGTCAGAACATCAACCGTTACAATTCAGCTACATTAGAGGTCAGAACATTACCCATATCCATTAAGCTACAGAAGAGGTCAAAACATTCCCAATTCCCATTAAGCTACAGAAGAGGTCAGAACATTCCCCAAACCCATTAAGCTACAGTAGAGGTCAGAACATCAACCGTTACAATTCAGCTACAGAGGAGGTCAGAACATTCCACAATCCCATTAAGCAACAGGAGAGGTCAGAACTTTCCTAAATCCCATTAAGCTACAGTAGAGGTCAGAACATTCCCCATACCAATTAAGCTACAGTAGAGGTCAGAACATTACCCATAAAAATTAAGCTACAGTAGAGGTCAGAACATTACCCATTCCCACTAAGCTATAAAAGAGGTCAGAACATTCCCCTTATTCCCATGAAGATGCAGTAGAGGTCAGAACGTTACCCATACCCATGAAGCTAAAGCAAAGGTCAGAACATTACCAATACTCATTAAGGTACAGTAGAGGTCATAACATTCATCATACAAATTAAGCTACAGTATAGGTCAGAACATTACCCATACCAATATGGCTACATTAGAGGTCAGAACATTCCCCATACCTATTAAGCTACAGTAGAGGTCAGAACATTACCCATAACAATTATGCTACAGTAGAGGTCAGAACATTACCCATTCCCATTTAGCTTCAGAAGAGGTCAGAACATTCCCAGTTCCAATTAAGGTACAGCAGAGGTCAGAATAATCCCAATTCCCATTAATCTACAGTAGAGGTCAGAACATTCCCCATACCAATTAAGCTAAAGTAGAGGTCAGAACATTACCCATTCAAATTAAGCTACAGAAGAGGTCAGAACATTCCCAATTCCCATTAAGCTACAGTAGAGGTCAGAACATCAACCGTTACAATTCAGCTACAGAGGAGGACAGAACATTCCACAATCCCATTAAGCAACAATGGAGGTCAAAACATTACCCATATCCATTAAGCTACAGAAGAGATCAGAAAATCCCACATACCCATTAAGCTACAGTAAATGTCAAAAGGCTTCCCCATACCAATGAAGCTACAGTAGAGGTCAGAAAATTCCCTAACCAATTAAGGTACAGTAGAAGTCAGAACATTACCCATACTATTATGCTACAGTTGAGATCAGAACATTCCCCATACCCATTAAGCTACAGTAGAGGTCAGAACATTCCCCATAACCATGAAGTTAAAGCAAAGGTCAGAACATTACCCATATCAATTAAGCTACAGTAGAGGTCAGAACATTACCCATATCAATTAAGCTCCAGTGGAGTTCAGAACATTACCCATACCAATTAAGCTTCAGCAGATGTCAGAACATTCCCAAATCCCATTAAGCTACAGTAGAGGTCAGAACATTACCCTTACCCATTAAGCTACATTAGAGGTCAGAACATTACCCATACCCTTTAAGCTACAGTAGGGGTCAGAACATTACCCATACCCATTAAGCTACAGTAAATGTCAGAACATTCCCCTAATTCCCATTAAGCTGCAGTAGAGGTCTGAACGTTACCCATACCCATAAAGCTACAATAGTGTTCAGAACATTCTCCCTACCCATTAAGCTACAGCAGAGGTCAGAACATCACCCATACCAATTCAGCTACAGTAAAAGTCAGAACAGTACCCATACCAATTAAGTTCCAGTAGAGGTCAGAACATTCCCCATACACATTAGGCTACAGAGATGTCAGAACATTATCCACAACAATTAAGCTACAGTAGAGGTCAGAACATTCCCCATACCAATTAAGCTACAGTAAATGTCAGAACATTCCCCATACTCATTCATCTACAGTAGAGGTCAGAACGTTACCCATACATATTAAGCTACAGTAGAGTTCAGAACAATACCATACCAATTAAGCTACAGTAGAGGTCAGAACATTCCCCATACCCATGAAATTACAGTGGAGGTCAGAACATTCCCCATACCCATGAAATTACAGTGGAGGTCTGAACATTCCACATGTCCATTAAGCTACAGTAGAGGTCAGAACATTCCCCATACCCATGAAACTACAGTGGAGGTCAGAACATTCCCCATACCAATTAAGCTACAGTAGAGGTCAGAAAATTCCCTATACCAATTAAGCTACAGTAGAAGTCAGAACATTACCCATACTATTATGCTACAGTTGAGATCAGAACATTCCCCATACCCATTAAGCTACAGTAGAGGTCAGAACATTCCCCATAACCATGAAGTTAAAGCAAAGGTCAGAACATTACCAATACTCATTAAGCTACAGTAGAGGTCAGAACGTTACCCATACATATTAAGCTACAGTAGAGTTCAGAACAATACCATACCAATTAAGCTACAGTAGAGGTCAGAACATTCCCCATACCCATGAAATTACAGTGGAGGTCAGAACATTCCCCATACCCATGAAATTACAGTGGAGGTCTGAACATTCCACATGTCCATTAAGCTACAGTAGAGGTCAGAACATTCCCCATACCCATGAAACTACAGTGGAGGTCAGAACATTACCCATACCAATTTGGCTACAGTAGAGGTCAGAACATTCCCCATACCTATTAAGCTACAGTAGAGGTCAGAACATTACCCATAACAATTATGCTACAGTAGAGGTCAGAACATTACCCATTTTCATTTAGCTACAGAAGAGGTCAGAACATTCCCAGTTCCCATTAAGGTACTGCAGAGGTCAGAATATTCCCAATTCCCATTAAGTTACAGTAGAGGTCAGAACATTACCCATACCCATTAAGCTACAGAAGAGGTCAAAACATTCCTAATTCCCATTAAGCTACAGTAGAGGTCAGAACATTACCCATATCCATTAAGCTACATTAGAGGTCAGAACATTCCCCATACCCATTAAGCTACAGTAGAGGTCAGAACATTCCCCATACCCATTAAGCTACAGTAGAGGTCAGAACACTACCCACACCAATTAAGCTACAGTAGAGGTCAGAACATTCCCCATACCCATTAAGCTACAGTAGAGGTCAGAACACTACCCACACCAATTAAGCTTCAGCAGTGGTCAGAACATTCCCCATACAGATTAACCTACAGTAGAGGTCAGAACATTCCCCATACCCACAACGCTACAGGAAAGGTCAGAACATTACCAAGTCTCATTAAGCTACAGTATAGGTCAGAACATTCCCCATATCCATTAAGCTACAGGAAAGGTCAGAACATTCCCCATACAAATTAAGCTACAGTAGAGGTCAGAACATTACCCATACCAATTAGGCTACAGTAGAGGTCAGAACATTCCCCATACCCATTAAGCTACAGTAGTGTTCAGAACATTACCCATATCAATTAAGCTACAGTAGAGGTTGGAATATTACCCATTCCCATTAAGCTACGGAAGAGTTCAGAACATTCCCAGTTCCCATTAAGCTACAGTAGGGTTCAGAACATACCCCATACCAATTATGCTACAGTAGAGGTCAGAACATTCCCCATACCAGTTAAGCTACAGAAGAGGTCATAACATTCCCAATACCCATTAAGCTACAGTAGATGTCAGAACATTACCCATACCAATTAAGCTTCAGCAGATGTCAGAACATTCCCAAATCCCATTAAGCTACAGTAGAGGTCAGAACATTACCCTTACCCATTAAGCTACGTTAGAGGTCAGAACATTACCCATACCCTTTAAGCTACAGTAGGGGTCAGACCATTACCCATACCAATTAAACTAAAGTATTGGTCAGAACATTCCCCGTTCCAATTAAGCTACAGTAGAGGTCAGAACATTTCCCACACCAATTATGCGACAGTAGAGATCAGAACATTACCCATACCAATTAAACTATAGCAGAGGTCAGAACATTCCCCATACCCATTAAGCTACAGTAGATTTCAGAACATTACCCATTCACATTATGCTACAGTAGAGGTCAGAACATTACCTATACAAATTAAGCTACAGTAGAGGTCAGAACATTACCCAATTCTGTTAATCTACAGAAGAGGTCAGAACATTTCCCACACCAATTAAGCTACAGTAGAGGTCAGAACATTCCCAATCCCACTAAGCTACGGTAGTGTTCAGAACATTACCCATACCAATTAATCTACAGTAGATGTCAGAACATTCCTCTAATTCCCATTAAGCTGCAGAAGAGGTCAGAACATTACCCATACCCATAAAGCTACTGTAGTGTTTAGAACATTCCCCCTACCCATTAAGCTACAGTAGAGGTCAGAACATTCCCCATGACAATTAAGCTACAGTAGATGTCAGAACATTCCCCGTACCCATTAAGCTACAGAGGAGGTCCGAAGATTACCCATACCAATTATGCTTGAGTACAGATCAGAATATTCCCCAAACCCATTAAGGTACAGAAGAAGTCAGAACATTACCCATACCAATTAACCTGCAGTAGAGGTCAAAACATTACCCACACCAATTAAGTTACAGTAGAGGTCAGTGCAAACACACAATGTAGTACATCCATACCCCTGCAAGCGTTGATAGCTGAAGCAATATCTGACACAGCGAGGAAGTCTGTGAGAGTCATACTGAATCTGTAGCGAGATCGTGATGAGATGTAGCAGCTTGTGGTTGTATCCAAACTGATGGTGAGGTAGAAAGCTATTGATAAGAGGGAACTTATGATACCGTGGTGTCAGAAACCTCCAGCGTTTCCCTGCCAAACACAGCTGCCTTCTGGGCCCACTTGATGTTCAACTGATGTGAATGTCACAGCGTCACTATGACAAAGCTTTTGTTTGGCACTTCAGAGACAAACTGAATGTATCCCTTCTGGTGAACAGAAAGCCTTTCTTACTAGCTTTCCCCCCATATACAGGGCATTCGGAAAGTATTCAGACCAGTGGAGGTTCCTCAGAGGAGACAGGGGAGGACCATCCTCCTCAGTGAATTAAAAAAAAAAAAAATAGTAAATCATTTGAAAGTTATCCTTTTTAGATAAAACTATCTTAAATATAATCACGTCACCAAATAATTGATTAAAACATACTATTTTGCCATGAATGTCTACAGTAGCCTCAACAGCACTCTGTAGGGTAACACCATGATGCATCCGGAGGACAGCTAGCTTCCGTCCTCTTATGGGTACATTGACTTAAATACAAAACCTAGGAGGCTCAGGGTTCTAACCCCTTTCCATAGACTTACACAGTAATGATGACAACTTCCGGAGGACGTCCTCCAACCTATCAGAGCTCTTGCAGCATGAACTGACATGTTGTCCACCCAATCAAAGGATCAGAGAAGGAATCTAGTAGTGAAAGCATAAGATACAGCTAGCTAGCACTGCAGTGCATAAAATGTGGTGAGTAGTTGACTCGAAGAGAGAGAAATACAATAGTTGAACAGTTTTGAACAAATTAATTTCTTCCAAAATGAAGGAGAAGCAAGAAATATATAAAGTGAGAGATTGACATAATTTTTCACTTACACTTTCACTTACTTTGTAAGCAAATGCAGCTATCTAGTTTAGCCTTCTCAAACACCCTGCTCAAACAGGGGGATGCTATGTTAGCTAGCTGGCAATGACTATCCAACACAACACTGGAACTCTTCCAAGTCAAGGTAAGCTTTTGGTTTTACAAATTTATTGCCACAGGGGGCCGCCGGTGTAACTGCTTACTGATGGTACACTGTAACGTTACTGCATGATTGTAGTGGGTTTACAAAACGCGTTAGTTATTTTAGCTATGTTGACTAGGATGTTACTTTAGCTAATATGGTGACAACAATGTAGGCTGTGTGTAGCAGTTATGATGTGGTTTGGCTTGGAAAGGTTTTTTTGCCTGGTCACACAGCTGATGTGTTGTGCATTGATGTCCACAAGCGATGAAGGGAAAAGATGAGAGGAGGTGAGCACATAGATGTGAGAAGAAATACAAGGTGGCTGTTATGAATGTGAACTGTGTTTACGCGTGATCAGAGGTGTATTCATTCCGCCGATTCTGTTGAAAATCGTTTCTCAAAACGGGGATAAACATACCTACATTTGTCCAATGGAAACTCTCGCTTGCAACTGTGTCACTGTCTGTCCATGTGTCACTGTCTGCCACCTCTAATTTTTCTCTCGACCTGTTTGCACCTATATTGTAAACTTTCATCATAGGCTCGGTTGTAGAAACCTCATAATGCGTATAGGGAAACTTTGAGTATCATGTAATAGCCTAAACCTAACGCTGTTTCATTGAACTGGGTGAATGGAATATGAATGACAGTCATCCAATATGCTGTATTAGAGATAAGGCCGTGCTCATGGAAAAAATGTATTGGCCTCGCTCATCTTAAACGACACTGACTGCCACTGGGATAAATATACCTGAATTTGTCTTATAGAAACTCTCGTTTGCAACTGTTGAACTAATGATTACACTAGATCAGCTAGATGCAGGAAAGAGTGTGCAAGGCAGTAATGAATGTGTCACTGTCTGTGCACCTAAGTTGTAAACTTTCATTCGTAGGCTAGGTTGTAACAACCCCATGATGGGTATAGGGAAAATTAAACCTATCGATGTTACATTGAGCGGGGTGAATGGAATATGAATGACAGTCATCCAAATTGCTGTAATAGAAATAAGGCCATGCTCACTCCCTCATCCTAAACGACACATTTTGTTACGTTACAGCCTTATTCTAAAATGACATAAATTGTCCCCCCCATCAATATATACACCATACCCCATAATGAAAAGCTAATTTATAAAAAGAAAAAAAAAATGAAATATCTCATTTTTGTGCTTAGGGTTGTTGTCCTGTTGGAAGGTGAACCTTCACCCCAGTCTGAGGTCCTGAGCACTCTGGAGCAGGTTTTCATTAAGGATCTCTCTGTACTTTGCTCCGTTAATCTTTCCCTCAATCCTGACTAGTCTCCCAGTTCCTGCTGCTGAAAAACATCCCCACAGCATGATGCTGCCACCACCGTGCTTCACCGTAGGGATGGTGCCAGGTTTCCTCCAGACATGACGCTGGCATTCAGGCCAAAGGGTTCAATCTTGGTTTCATCAAACCAGAGAATCTTGTTTCTCATTGTCTGAGTGTCCTTTAGGTGCCCTCCAAGTGGGCTGTCATTTGCCTTTTACGGAGGAGCGGCTTCCGTCTGGCCACTCTACCATAAAGGCCTGATTGGTGGAGTGCTGCAGAGATGATTGTCCTTCTGAAAGGTTCTCCCATCTCCACAGAGGAACTCTGGAGCTGTCAGCGGGACCATCGGGTTCTTGGTCACCTCCCTGACCAAGGCCCTTCTCCCCTGATTGCTCAGTTTGGCCGGGCGGCCAACTCTAGAAAGAATCTTGGTGGTTCCAAACTTCTTCCATTTAAGAATGATGGAGACCACTGTGTTCTTAGGAACCTTCAATGCTGCAGACATTTTTTGGTACCCTTCCCCAGATTTGTGCCTCGACACAATCCTGTCTCAGAGCTCTATGGACAATTCCTTCAACCTCATGGCTTGGTTTTTGCTCTGACATGCACAGTCTTTCTGTGGGACCTTAAATAGACAGGTGTGTGCCTTTCCAAATCATGTCCACTCAAACAGGTGGACTCCAATCAAGTTGGGTTGCATCTGAACTCAATTTCGAGTCATATAGCGAAGGGTCTGAATACTTATGTAAATAAGGTATTTCAGTTTTTTATTATTAATAAATTAGCAAAATATTTAAAACCTGTTTTTGCTTTGTCATTATGTGGTATTGTGTGTAGATTGATAAGAAAAAATAATACTTGAATCCATTTTAGAATAAGGCTGTAACGTAACAAAATGTGGAAAAGGGGAAGGGGTATGAATACTTTCCGAATGCCTTGTAGTATAAAAATGTCAGATTGAACCTGAATATGGGATTTGTTTGAAACAGCCAGTGACAGCAATAAATCATCTGATGACTTGTAAACAGTTTCTATTTCCATCAAACTGTTGAACACTTGAACTGGACTGGCCACCTGCACTGACTCTCCGCACCTTAGCACCTTAGCACACACACACACACACACACACACGCACACACACACGCACACGCACACGCACACGCACACGCACATGCACACATGCACACGCACCCACACACATTCATGCTACACACACATCACAATTGGTGCTACCAGACTCTTATTTACTATTAATGCACAATTTAAACACTTGCCCACCCAATTCCCCCTTCCCAGGTATACGTGTAAATATTGTGCCTTCCTGTATTATACTGATGCTAAAATTTTTATTCTATTCTATTGAGCCATATCTTTTATTATTTCTTATTATTTTTGCATTGTCCAGAAGAAACCAGACAGTAAGCATTTAGTTGGGCCGTGTATACCATGTGTATCCTGCACATACGATGAATACAATTTGAAACTTGAAAAAGTGTTTGTCTTCGTATTCATGTGATTGAGTGTTTTTCCTTCAGGATATGAAGGGGAAAGGCATTAGGACATGCTGGGGAAAGGCTTTAGGACATGCTGGGGAAAGGCTTTAGGACATGCTGGGGAAAGGCTTTAGGACATGCTGGGGAAAGGCTTTAGGACATGAAAAGGAAATGCTTTAGGACATGCTGGGGAAAGGCTTTAGGACATGTTTGGGAAAGGCTTTAGGACATGCTGGGGAAAGGCTTTAGGACATGTTTGGGAAAGGCTTTAGGACATGCTGGGGAAAGGCATTAGGACATGCTGGGGAAAGGCTTTAGGACATGCTGGGGAAAGGCTTTAGGACATGCTGGGGAAAGGCTTTAGGACATGAAAAGGAAATGCTTTAGGACATGCTGGGGAAAGGCTTTAGGACATGTTTGGGAAAGGCTTTAGGACATGCTGGGGAAAGGCTTTAGGACATGTTTGGGAAAGGCTTTAGGACATGTTTGGGAAAGGCTTTAGGACATGCTGGGGAAAGGCTTTAGGACATGCTGGGGAAAGGCTTTAGGACATGCTGGGGAAAGGCTTTAGGACATGAAAAGGAAAGGCTTTAGGACATGTTTGGGAAAGGCTTTAGGACATGCTGGCGAAAGGCTTTAGGACATGAAAAGGAAAGGCTTTAGGACATGTTTGGGAAAGGCTTTAGGACATGAAAAGGATAGGCTTTAGGACATGCTGGCGAAAGGCTTTAGGACATGAAAAGGAAAGGCTTTAGGACATGTTTGGGAAAGGCTTTAGGACCAACCTATTCATGCGTAAGATCACATACCAAGTCCAAATGTAAACCAAGATCTACCACTTGCAAAAAATGATGAAAAAAACAAGGACACAATGTAGTTCCACATTGACATTCTTTATTTTGTTACCTGTCAGTCACAAGCAAAGTATTCATGTAATTATACAAATAGAATAATCAGAAGTAAGTGCAACTATCATTCAACATTTAATAACAGTCATATTACATTTTTCAGTAATTCCACAGGCCTATTACTCATTCACCATTCATATATTACCTCAATAATCAGTCAATTACAGGCCTAAGCCAATCATGTACAGTACTGTTTCACTTTCCCTTTTTGAACAACATACAACACAGATCATATCCTTTTGTAAACAATAGAGCCTACAACAGATTTCAAACTGGCAATACTCACTCACGCTGATGGCTTTGGATGAGATCTCCTCCCCACACACACACATTCAATGTGATAGCTCTGATTGCACACTATCAGCAAGTGCTCTGTAGTCTGGCTCATAGTTTGACACAGCAAGTCTGACACTGTCTGTGAGATGTCTGACACTGTCTGTGAGATGTCTATTTGTTAGACAAGACCTGTTCTTTGACTTGATTATTTTCATCTGTCACAGAGATATGTTTTGACTAGTGTAATGTTAGCTAGCTACATAGTTGTCTTTGTATCAAGATAGAGGCGTAGTACAGAGTAACTATCGAGGTTAGCTAGCCAGCTACATTTTCTAACATAGCCAACAACGCAGCCACTGCTAGCTAGCTAACCCTACCAGCTAGCTGTATCATTTTTAGTCAATAAGATTGTTGCAATGTAAGCTTAACTTTCTGAACATTCGAGATGTGTAGTCCACTTGTGTAGCTAGCAGGACTGACTTTGTGTTAGCTAGCCAACGTTTAATTACTTCTGCGTTATGAACTAGACACGGACACGAATGATCCATTGGTAGCTTGTTGTTACCAAGTATTGGTGCTAACCATGTGTTATAGGATGCTAGCATGCTAGTTAGCTAGTTAGCTACGGCGTCATAGGACACGGTGCACTAGGTGGGTTTTCACGGAAGAATAATATACCAAGTTATCTGGCGGAATAAACTAAGTTTGAGCCTATTCCTGGAAACATTGAACCACTGTAGTTTACATCAATTTTAATTTCTAGTGGTAGCTAGAAAAGTTATATTTTAGCGTTTTAGTGTTTCAGTGAATTGTTAGTGAGGGAGGCCCTGCTCTCTCGCTTCCCCAGTTGTTTAGTTAATTTTCATGCCAATCTCCTTTGCATTAGTGTAGCCTCTCCTGTAGCCTATCAACTATGTGTCGGCCTATCCCTGTCCTCTCCTCTCTGCACAGGCCATACAAACGCTTCACATCGCGTGGCCGCTGCCACTCTAACGTGGTGGTCCCAGCGCACACGACCCACGTGGAGTTCCAGGTCTCCGGCAGCCTCTGGAACTGCTGGTCTGCGGCCAACAAGGCAGAGTTCACCTCAGCCTATGCTACCCTCCAGTCCCTCGACTTCTTGGCGCTGACGGAAACATGGATTACCACAGAAAACACTGCTACTCCTACTGCTCTCTCCTCGTCTGACCACGTGTTCTCGCACACCCCGAGAGCATCTGGTCAGCGGGGTGGTGGCACTGGAATCCTCATCTCTCCCAAGTGGACATTCTCTCTTTCTCCCCTGACCCATCTGTCTGTCTCCTCCTTTGAATTCCATGCTGTCACAATCACTAGCCCATTCAAGCTTAACATCCTTACCATTTATCGCCCTCCAGGTTCCCTTGGAGAGTTCATCAATGAGCTTGACGCCTTGATAAGTTCCTTTCCTGAGGATGGCTCACCCCTCACAGTTCTGGGTGACTTTAACCTCCCTATGTCTACCTTTGACGCATTTCTCTCTGCCTACTTCTTTCCACTCCTCTCCTCTTTTGACCTCACCCTCTCACCATCCCCCCCTACTCACAAGGCAGGCAATACGCTTGACCTCATCTTTACTAGATGCTGTTCTTCTACTAATCTCACTGCAACTCCCCTCCAAGTCTCCGATCACTACCTTGTATCCTTTTCCCTCTCGCTCTCCTCCAACACTACTCACTCTGCCCCTACTCAGATGGTATTGCGCCGTCGCAACCTTCGCTCTCTCTCTCCTGCTACTCTCTCCTCTTCCATCCTATCATCTCTTCCCTCTGCTCAATCCTTCTCCAACCAATCTCCTGATTCTGCCTCCTCAACCCTCCTCTCCTCCCTTTCTGCATCCTTTGACTCTCTATGTCCCCTATCCTCCCGACCGGCTCGGTCCTCCCCTCCTGCTCCGTGGCTTGACGACTCATTGCGAGCTCACAGAACAGGGCTCCGGGCAGCTGAGCGGAAATGGAGGAAAACTAGCCTCCCTGTGGACCTGGCATCTTTTCACTCCCTCCTCTCTACATTTTCCTCCTCTGCTTCTGCTGCTAAAGGCACTTTCTACCACTCTAACTTCCAAGCATCTGCCTCTAACCCTAGGAAGCTCTTTGCCACCTTCTCTTCCCTCCTGAATCCTCCTCCCCCTCCCCCCCTCCTCCCTCTCTGCGGATGACTTCGTCAACCATTTTGAAAAGAAGGTTGACGACATCCAATCCTCGTTTGTTAAGTCAAACGACATCGCTGGTCCTGCTCACATTGCCCTACCCTATGCTTTGACCTCTTTCTCCCCTCTCTCTCCAGATGAAATCTTGCGTCTTGTGACGGCCGGCCGCCCAACAACCTGCCCGCTTGACCCTATCCCCTCCTCTCTTCTCCAGACCATTTCCGGAGACCTTCTCCCTTACCTCACCTCGCTCATCAACTCATCCTTGACCGCTGGCTATGTCCCTTCCGTCTTCAAGAGAGCGAGAGTTGCACCCCTTCTCAAAAAACCTACACACGATCCCTCCGATGTCAACAACTACAGACCAGTATCCCTTCATTCTTCTCTCTCCAAAACTCTTGAGCGTGCCGTCCTTGGCCAGCTCTCCTGCTATCTCTCTCAGAATGACCTTCTTGATCCAAATCAGTCAGGTTTCAAGGCTGGTCATTCAACTGAAACTGCTCTTCTCTGTGTCACGGAGGCTCTCCGCACTGCTAAAGCTAACTCTCTCTCCTCTGCTCTCATCCTTCTAGACCTATCTGCTGCCTTTGATACTGTGAACCATCAGATCCTCCTCTCCACCCTCTCCGAGTTGGGTATCTCCGGTGCGGCTCACTCTTGGATTGCGTCCTACCTGACAGGTCGCTCATACCAGGTGGCGTGGCGAGAATCCGTCTCCGCACCACGTGCTCTCACTACTGGTGTCCCCCAGGGCTCAGTTCTAGGCCCTCTCCTATTCTCGCTATACACCAAGTCACTTGGCTCTGTCATATCCTCACATGGTCTCTCCTATCATTGCTACGCAGACGACACACAATTAATCTTCTCCTTTCCCCCTTCTGATAACCAGGTGGCGAATCGCATCTCTGCATGTCTGGCAGATATATCAGTGTGGATGACGGATCACCACCTCAAGCTGAACCTCGGCAAGACGGAGCTGCTCTTTCTCCCAGGGAAGGACTGCCCTTTCCATGATCTCGCCATCACAGTGGACAACTCCATTGTGTCCTCCTCCCAGAGTGATAAGAGCCTCGGCGTGACCCTGGACAACACCCTGTCGTTCTCCGCTAACGTCAAGGCGGTGACCCGATCCTGTAGGTTCATGCTATACAACATTCGCAGAGTACGACCCTGCCTTACACAGGAAGCGGCGCAGGTCCTAATCCAGGCACTTGTCATCTCCCGTCTGGATTACTGCAATTCCCTGTTGGCGGGCTCCCTGCCTGTGCCATTAAACCCCTACAACTCATCCAGAACGCCACAGCCCGTCTGGTGTTCAACCTTCCCAAGTTCTCTCACGTCACCCCGCTCCTCCGCACACTCCACTGGCTTCCAGTTGAAGCTCGCATCTGCTACAAGACTATGGTGCTTGCCTATGGAGCTGTGAGGGGAACGGCACCTCCGTACCTTCAGGCTCTGATCAGTCCCTACACCCAAACAAGGGCACTGCGTTCATCCACCTCTGGCCTGCTGGCCCCCCTACCTCTGCGGAAGCACAGTTCCCGCTCAGCCCAGTCAAAACTGTTCGCTGCTCTGGCACCCCAATGGTGGAACAAGCTTCCTCACGACGCCAGGACAGCGGAGTCAATCACCACCTTCCATAGACACCTGAAACCCCACCTCTTTAAGGAATACCTGGGATAGGATAAAGTAATCCTTCTAACCCCCCCCCCAATAAAAGATATAGATGTACTATTGTAAAGTGGTTGTTCCACTGGATATCATAAGGTGAATGCACCAATTTGTAAGTCGCTCTGGATAAGAGCGTCTGCTAAATGACGTAAATGTAAATGTAAATATGTTGATCCAAAGTAAGCCTTCACCTTAAGTGAGCAGGATGAAAGGAGGGAAAATGTTTCAGTGTTTACAAGACCCCAAAGGGCACTGTCTCTTGATCTTGCTTTCAGCTCAATGTAATTTTGCAATTCAACTATCTCCATGTCAACTCTGATTGGTAAAGCAAATTTACTTACTGGAATTTGGCAGACACCTCCTCAATCTCAATGGGGAGGAAAGGATTTGAGATAAATGCAACAACCTCTCCTATGTCATTTAACTCCTGAAAACGCCTGTTGAATTCGTATGCCAGTTTCTCCAGGTGGGCAGAGAATTCTTGCGGGAGAAAAGCATCTTTGTTTCCGATGTTTTGGAACATTTTCTCCAGGTTTGGGAAGTGCACCA
The DNA here is from genome assembly GCF_901001165.1 of Salmo trutta. Classification (NCBI taxonomy): domain Eukaryota; kingdom Metazoa; phylum Chordata; class Actinopteri; order Salmoniformes; family Salmonidae; genus Salmo; species Salmo trutta. Next base: position 18,151,631 of record NC_042974.1, read on the forward strand.
GACTTCCATTCCTCAGCTGAGAGGCCCACACACCCACCTTGGCTTTAAAGGCATCGACAGCGCTGATCATGTGTGCCACGCCTTTTCCCTGAAGCTCATAGTTGAGCTGGTTCAGTTTTGCTCTTATGTCCATGAGGAAACCTCAGTCTAGCAGCCATGCATCATCAGACAGTTCCTCATGCTCCTCATTTCGTGACTCCAGAAATGATTTGATCTCGGGCAACAAGTCAACAAATCAACCACTCAACCACCTTACGCAAGCGTGGAGAATCAAGTCACCTTATGCGGCATTAAGCTCATCTAATAAAGATTTAAACAAGCGGTGCTGAAGTAATTTTGCACGAATCGAATTAACAATCATAACGACAAGTGTCAGGACATGAGACAAGTCCACTACTTTACTAGCTAGTGCTTGCTGATGGATCACACAGTGATCGTTCAAAAACTCTGGGAAATCGGGATCACGACGGCACAGTGTAACGAAGCCCGAATGCACCCCACGCATTGCCGGTGCCCCGTCTGTAGTGATCGCTACCAGCTTATGAATGGGAATGCTGTTATCCTGCACATAACGTTTAAACTCATTGTAAATGTCCTCACCTCTTGTCCTCCCTTTTATTGATAAAAGAGTGAGAAAAGCCTCCTTAAAAGCCATGAGAACAAACGCCATCAGCTGTGCAGTGTCTGTCATATCCTGGGAATCATCAAATTGCAGTGAAAAGCACTCACAAAGTGATAAATCCTTGAGCACTTTTTGGTTCACGTCCTCCGATAACGACTCTACCCTTCTTGTCACAGTGGCTGGGCCAAGTGGCACACTTCCGATAGCATTTTTAATGTCCTCTTTGTTTTTGAAATCTTTGGATAACATCTCTGCGGCAACGGCCATTGCCTGCTTGTATAGCTCTCCATTGGTGAACGATTTCTTATGTTTAGCCAAGAGATGGCTGACACGGAAGGATGCCTCTGTTGCAGCATTACTTTTAGATGTCGGTTTGGCAATAAGCGATTGCTGTGCTTTCAATACAGACTTGAGCTCGTCAACTTTCTGTGAACGAAGTGTGCTCTTTAGCGGTGTAACGGCTTGTCTGTGGTGTGGCGGAAAGAAGCGCAGGAAGCAGCAAACACTGTGTGGTAATTTTAATAAACCACATGTACAAAATAAAAGGTCTCCCAACAACAGGGAAAATACAATCGACAAGCACAGTCGAACAAAACGCAGTCGACACACAGAAGGACAATCCCGCACAATAGGGAGCGGGCCAGCTGAACTAAATAGCCCTCTTAATTGACTAACTCAGGGCAGGTGAGAAAACATAAAAAAAGGGAAAAACAAAAAGGGAATCGGTGGTAGCTAATAGGCCGGTGACGACGACCGCCGAGCGCCACCCGAGCAGGAGGGGGCGCCACCGTCGGTAGGAATCGTGACAAGCGGGTAGGTTTCTTTGAACTAGGGGTGGATGGTGTTGTGGTGCCGCTTCACATTACCCCTTTTTGCGAGCACTACAGCCTGGAGACAAAATCAGGCAAATCCTTTTGCACTTAACTACGGTGAGCAGAAAATCGTGTTCCCATTCTACATGAAAATGATATGTTTTTTGCTTTTTCCGTTGTGCCTCCTCCATCGTTACGTTAGCTTGCATATCGTTAGCTTGATAGCTCGTGAGCGTTATAACAAGTGCCTGAGCTAGTTAAGGCGGGAGTCAGGGACATAATTTGTCAGACGTTAAACCTAGAAACTGTATTTGATTGGCCAGATATACACCTCCCCCGCCCCTCAACCCCCATTAGTACACACAGGGCTCACACATGGCACATTTGAAATTCAAGTCATAAATAATAATACATTTAAAACGTTTAGATATTTATGACTTTTATTTTCTCTGATTTTGAACACTCCTCGCGATCGACTTGGAATGCTCCAAGATCGACTTGCCGACCGTGATCAAAGGGTTGGTGACTCCTGCTTTAGGACATAAAAGGGAAAGGCTTTAGGACATGTTTGGGAAAGACTTAAGGATATGCTGGCAAAAGGCTTTAGGTAATGCTGTGGAAAGGCTTTAGAACAGATAAGTGGCCAAGAAAATAGAAGACTTTATATTTGGTTGGCCAGATGCCGCCTGGCTGACCTGCTCTGCTCCCTCCCTATCTCCCTATCTTCCGCTCGCCCTCTCTTCCTCTCTCCCTCTCTTCCTCTCTCCCTCTCTCCCTCTCTTCCTCTCTTCCTCCACTCCCATTGCCCATCTCCCTCCCCGTGTTACAGAGCTGTCTCTCTGGCACAGGATCCCCCAGGCGTATCTATAAACATCCTGTTATTCGGAGGCCCAGTCACGTTTGGACTTTCCCCTGTGATGCGGTTAGGCTCACTATCATCACGGGTAGAGGTAAAACTTTGTTTTATGAAAATATTAGGTTTTGAGTCTTCAAATCTCCAGTGTCAGTCGTACTGTATGTGTTATGTCTTTGGGTCAGACACAGCTGTTGGTGCCTGATAAATGAAGTGTTAATTTTTTATTGTTTTATTTATTTCATCTTTATTAAACCAGGTAGGCAAGTTGAGAACAAGTTCTCATTTACAACTGTGACCTGGCCAAGATAAAGAAAAGCAGTTCGACATATACAACAACACAGAGTTACACATGGAGTAAAACAAACATACAGTCAATAATACAGCAGAAAAATAAGTCTATATACAATGTGAGCAAATGAGGTGAGATAAGGGAGGTAAAGGCAAAAAAGACCATGGTGGCAAAGTGAATACAATATAGCAAGTAAAACACGGGAATGGTAGATTTGTAGTGGAAGAAAGTGCAAAGTAGAAATAGAAATAATGGGGTGCAAAGGAGCAAAATAAATAAATACAATAGGGGAAGAGGTAGTTGTTTGGGCTAAGTTATAGATGGACTATGTACAGGTGCAGTGATCTGTGAGCTGCTCTGACAGCTGGTGCTTAAAGCTAGTGAGGGAGATAAGTGTTTCCAGTTTCAGAGATTTTTGTAGTTCGTTCCAGTCATTGGCAGCAGAGAACTAGAAGGAGAGACGGTCAAAGGAGGAATTGGCTTTGGGGGTGACCAGAGAGAGATACCTGCTGGAGCGCGTGCTACAGGTGGGTGCTGCTATGGTGACCAGTGAGCTGAGATAAAGGGGGACTTTACCTAGCAGGGTCTTGTAGATGACCTGGAGCCAGTGGGTTTGGCGACGAGTATGAAGCGAGGGCCAGCCAACAAGAGCGTACAGGTCGCAGTGGTGGGTAGTATATGGGGCTTTGGTGACAAAACGGATGGCACTGTGATAGACTGCATCCAGTTTATTGAGTAGGGTATTGGAGGCTATTTTGTAAATGACATCGCCGAAGTCGAGGATCGGTAGGATGGTCAGTTTTACGAGAGTATGTTTGGCAGCATGAGTGAAGGATGCTTTGTTGCGAAATAGGAAGCCAATTCTAGATTTAACTTTGGATTGGAGATGTTTGATGTGAGTCTGGAAGGAGAGTTTACAGTCTAACCAGACACCTAGGTATTTGTAGATGTCCACATATTCCAAGTCAGAACCGTCCAGAGTAGTGATGCTGAACGGGTGGGCAGGTACAGGCAGCGATTGGTTGAAGAGCATGCATTTAGTTTTACTTGTATTTAAGAGCAGTTGGAGGCCACGGAAGGAGAGTTGTATGGCATTGAAGCTCGTCTGGAGGGTTGTTAACACAGTGTCCAAAGAAGGGCCAGAAGTATACAGAATGGTGTCATCTGCGTAGAGGTGGATCAGAGACTCACCAGCAGCAAGAGCGACATCATTGATGTATACAGAGAAAAGAGTTGGCCTAAGAATTGAACCCTGTGGCACCCCCATAGAGACTGCCAGAGGCCCAGACAACAGGCCATCCGATTTGACACATTGAACTCTATCAGAGAAGTAGTTGGTGAACCAGGCGAGGCAATCATTTGAGAAACCAAGGCTATTTAGTCTGCCGATGAGGATGTGGTGATTGACAGAGTCGAAAGCTTGGCCAGGTCAATGAATACGGCAGCACAGTATTGTTTCTTATCGATGGCGGTTACGTTATTGTTTAGGACCTTGAGCGTGGCTGAGGTGCACCCATGACCAGCTCTGAAACCAGATTGTATAGCGGAGAAGGTGCGGAGGGATTCGAAATGGTCGGTAATCTGTTTGTTGACTTGGCTTTTGAAGACCTTAGAAAGACAGGGTTGGATAGATATAGGTCTGTAGCAGTTTGGGTCTAGAGTGTCCCCGCCTTTGAAGACGGGGATGACCGCAGCTGCTTTCCAATCTTTGGGAATGTCAGACAAAACAAAAGAGAGGTTGAACAGGCTAGTAATAGGGGTTGCAACAATTTCGGCAGATCATTTTAGAAAGAAAGGGTCCAGATTGTCTAGCCTGGCTGATTTGTAGGGGTCCAGATTTTGCAGCTCTTTCAGAACATCAGCTGACTGGATTTGAGAGAAGGAGAAATGGGGAAGGCTTGGGCGAGTAGCTGTGGGGGGTGCAGTGCTGTTGACCGCGGTAGGGGTAGCCAGGTGGAAACCAAGGCCAGCCGTAGAAAAATGCTTATTGAAATTCTCAATTATAATGGATTTATCAGTGGTGACAGAGTTTCCTATCCTCAGTGAAGTGGGCAGCTGGGAGATGGTTAATGACTGATGTGACTTCACCAATGGTTAATGACTGATGAATTTTGAAGAGCCACCTCCCTTTGAGGCTGTTAGGCTGTTTTTCACTGAGCAGTCACCTGCTGGAGTATTGACACATTCACAGCTGGCCAGGCCCTACTGTAGCCTATTATGTACAGGAAATGGATAATTGCCGCTGGCTTGGAAACAGTAAAGCATAATGTTTCCTGCTGGTTCAACAGCAACTAGCTTTGGAGAGAAACATATCGATAAAGATATTGAACTGACCTTGACGCTTTTCCCTTTACATTAAACATTGGCTTACTGTACAGTATCCCAACTATCCATAAAAATAAAGCTATTTTGTTCCTCCCATGTGGGGGTCATTGCTGATATCTGCATCAGACCCTCTCTGCAGCTATGGTGTCTGTGTCGCTGTGGGCCTGCTACTGAGCATGTGCAGGCCTATGGCTGGAGCTCTAGTGCTCCTCTGAGCACCAATGACGTGAGCCAGTTTCCTCAGGATAGACGACAGCAGGCCTCTTAACCAGGGGGGTTGAGGAATGACAAAAACATCCTCTCCCTCCATACCTGCCCCCGGCCGCGACCTTGTCCCCTTTCCATGCTCCGACGCTTGTTTGCAGGAAGGCCAGGTTTCCTGTGTGATGGAGGAGAGGAGGAGAGGGAGATGAGGGAGAGGGGAAGAGGGATGTGACAGTTGGGCTTGTGCACGTAGAGCTTGTACAGATTGACTTTATGTTTTAGCTGTGTGTGGATGTTGTTGTGTTATGTCGTTTTCTGCGCAGGTGCAGCTTGATGAGATCCATGAAGACAAGACGCAGCAATGGAGGAGGTGGAGGAGGTGGAGGAGGTGGAGGAAAGACAATGGGACTAAGAACCAGAGCAGCCTTCTTCTACATGGACAAACATATTGGTATGTGATAGGGAAATTCCATTTTTGTGATTGGGATTTGTGTTTGTCATTGTATTCCTGTTTTGTGTTGAGCTGGTTGATAGAGCTTACTGTATCCACTTTGCTAGATATTATGACGTTTTGAGACAAGACTGAATTGTCTGGGTTTGTAAAATATTTTGTTGATCTATTTTAGCCCATATATTATGTTTAGTGTAAAAACTTGTCCATATATCTTCCTGGGGATCTGTACTCCAGCATTATAGCTGTGTCTAACTGCTAACTACGGAATTACTAAAAAACACGCTGGCATATTGGTTAGCTCAGTGAATAAAACACACATACAGGTGTACTATCTTAATTTGACCAGTTTCTCACAGTAGGAAAATAATCCTGCATCAACAGGAAATGTGAACTATTATTTGGATTATCATTCATGGACATTTGTGTAGGTGTTGATACATTTTTAGTTAGTATAAATAAAAATTGACATTTTAAAGTGTAAATTACAAACTTTAGAAGACTTTTAATCTTTGAATTCACTATAATTAGCATTTCCTGCTCCGCAGGAAAGTTCTCTGTGACAACAGAGTGATCAAACAGAGGGATCATAGTGATAATAAAACACATTAGCCTCCTGAGGGATCTCACCCAGATCCCTGGACCATGATTACCACATAGTTGTTTTAATCAGCTCATGCCTGGCTGGGTGGGTTTGGAGCTATTTTGGTGTGGCGAGAGCTGAGTCCTGTTGGCATAGCTATGTCTCTCTGACAGACATGGGGACGGACTCTCAGCTGCCAAGCCAACCAGGCGGTGGCAGCGTGCTCTTCTACTCCCAGGGTAAGAGGCGAGAGCATGAGCCTGCTCACCTGCTGGCTTTGGGCTTGCTTTCTTTCTCTTGCTTTTTATCCATTGGTCCCACTGCATAGAGCAAGCTAAATCAAGTACACCTTAATAAGTATTTGAAAGACAACAAATCCTGTTTTGGCTAGGTTATGAGCAAATTTCTGATAAGGTATATCTGATAAGGTATGGGTGAAGTCACAGGGAGTATATCTGATAAGGTATGGGTGAAGTCACAGGGAGTATGTCTGATAAGGTCTTGGTGAAGTCACAGGGAGTATATCTGATAAGGTATGGGTGAAGTCACAGGGAGTATGTCTGATAAGGTCTTGGTGAAGTCACAGGGAGTATATCTGATAAGGTCTTGGTGAAGTCACAGGGAGTATATCTGATAAGGTCTTGGTGACCAGGGAGTATATCTGATAAGGTATGGGTGAAGTCACAGGGAGTATATCTGATAATGTCTTGGTGAAGTCACAGGGAGTATATCTGATAAGGTCTTGGTGAAGTCACAGGGAGTATATCTGATAATGTCTTGGTGAAGTCACAGGGAGTATATCTGATAATGTCTTGGTGAAGTCACAGGGAGTATATCTGATAATGTCTTGGTGAAGTCACAGGGAGTATATCTGATAATGTCTTGGTGAAGTCACAGGGAGTATATCTGGGGCTCAGCTGCTGAGCTATTCAGCCTACTGTCCTCCTCTTACACTCAGGCACAGCGATCTGTAGCCCGCCCTCGCTCGCTCAGCCCACTAGCTGGCTGCCATGGGTTCGGGCTTTGGGCTTCGTATCTATCTGCCATGTTGTACAAACAGGATATTGTCATTGGATAATTACTGTGGACACATATAATTAAGATAGTTGTTTATAGTATGTTGTGGTTTTTTATGTTTTAAACATTTGCCCCATTGAGACAATAGAGAGAGAGAGAGAGAGAGAGAGAGAGAGAGAGAGAGAGAGAGAGAGAGAGAGAAAATAAAGAAGAAGAGAGACTGCTTGAACTCCATCCATCCTGGGAAAAGCGATTGCTCCTCTTCTCTCCTGGACTCAGTTACACCTCTGTCTATTTCCATCTGGCCAGCTGTGGTAGGGGACATACCGATAGCGCTCTCAGATTCATCCCAAACCCCCCCAATCCCATCACCAGTCCTCTCCTCCCCTCCAAACTCCTCCCTCCCTTCACCTCCACTCCCTTCTATTCCCCTCTACTCTCTCCTCCCCTCTCCACTCCTCCCCTCTCGTCACCTCCCCTCTTCATCCCCTCTGCCCCCTCTCCATCTCCCTCTCCTTCCCCTCCCTCTCCACTCCTCCGCAGTCCCTCTCCTCTCCTCACCTCCCTTCTCCTCCTCTTTACCTCTAACCCCCCCTCTCCTTCTCCTTGCCTCTCCCTCCTCAAGCTGTTTTGTTTCGCTCTCCTGATGTGCTGACATTAATCACTCAAGATTAAAGTGTGTGTGCGTGAGTGCAAGTGTGTGTTGATGGGAGCCCTGTAGTGACCCTGTCCCACTTCTCACAGGAACCAATGGAAAACAAGACAGAGTGTTCTGTCTGATTGCTGCTCACTTTCTGATCATCAATGCTCACGTTACTCCTCTCTCCAGCCTAACTTTACTGCCAGGCTGGCTGAGTACCCTGTCAGTTCCACAACAACAACCTAAGCACCCTCCCTCACATACACTCTGCAATCTGCACTTGAGCCAAGGGTAGGCTACACCGTTGTGGGTTTGTGAGGGGAGGATGAACACAACAGGACATAGTTTTACCCAGGGATGAAAATGACCAGATGTTTTATAGGCATAATATATGGAGACAGTTATCAGGTGGGTTGCATGAACACTTCAAATCAAATACAATTTACCTGCATACTGTTAGGTGTTCCCAATCACGTTTCTTAATTAAATGGACAATGTTTTAACCAACAATTTGTATACTGAGAAAAACACCCGTCCCAGTTAAAGACCAGGCTGGGCCATGGTCATGGCAGTGTCATCACTCCTTGATTAGTGGCTCCTAAGTCCCCAGGACCGGGATTGATGAGCCCTGGGTAAGAGGGGACATTTGGCAGTTGGCCGGAGAGAGACTTCCCCACGCACAGATATCCCCCTCTGCTGGTGTGATCTCACCAGACCATTACTTAGGCCTATGCTAGCTAGTGTACTATAGCTCCCTGAGATGGTTGTAAAGCCATTGTATATCAGGTTTCCCTTCTACACCCACATCAGCAGGTGCAGCGCTGTCTCTCTCTCTCTCTCTCTCTCTCTCTCTCTCTCTCTCTCTCTCTCTCTCTGTCTCTCTCTCTGTCTCTCTTCACCTATCTCTCTCTCTCTCTCTCTCTCTCTCTCTCTCTCTCCCTCTCTCTCTCTCTCTCTCTGTCTCTCTTCACCTATCTCTCTCTCTCTCTCTCTCTCTCTCTCTCTCTCGCGCACGCTCTCTCTCTCTGTCTCTCTCTCTCATTCTCTCTTCACCTATCTCTCTCCCATATCTCTTATTCTTTCTCTCTCTTCCCATCTCTCTCCCATATTTCTTATTCTTTCTCTCTCTTCCCCTATCTCTCTCCCTTATCTCTTATTCTCTCTCTCTCTTCCCCTATCTCTCTCCCATATTTCTTATTTTGTTTCTCTCTCCCTCCCATATCTCTTATTCTCTCTTTCTTGTTTTGCTCTTTACTCTTCCCTCTTTCTATTTCTCTCTCTCTCTTCCCCTCCACCTTTCTGTTCTGAAGAGACAGAGAATGGTTGCTCTCTCCCTTGTGTTACCTACTGGATAGGAAATGGGCCATGGGGTGGAATGTAATATGCACTTCTCAAGCTTCTGTCCCCCCTTAAAGAGTGTTAAGAGATTTGGGCTAGACAGGCTTATCAGATGATTTTCTGAAATGTTCAAATCCACAGGGATCTTGGCTTCCACCAGCCTGCACTACGCTGTAGCCTATTTCATGTAATGGTTTTAGATTAAAACTTGTCCTTTAATCTCTATGCTTTAGCCATTGGCTAGCATCAGTTGCCACGGAAATGTAAGGAGTGCAGCTAGCCAGCCTCTGTACTTAAAGAGTGAGGGTAGAAGCAGTAATCCATACAAAAAACAAAAAACTTCACAATTATTTTAATCATAAGTACAATAAGTTAGTCCGCAACAAGTGTCATGTAAACTATTTATTAGATGTGAAAATCAGTTTGAGCCTGTGTAGCTTGTACCCTTCATGTTCTGTCTCTGTCCTTCTATCTTCTGTTTCATGTATGTTTCATTCGTAACCAGGGGTAACCCTGACTCATTGCATTTTGGATCGAAATATAGTTACACCATGCAACTGGAGTAGGACCCCCCCTGAACTGGAGTAGGACCCCCCCTGAACTGGAGTAGGCCCACCCGAATGCCAGGTGGCTTAAAGCATGAGTGACAGTTTCTCTCTCTCTGGTGGTGGGGGAGTGAAGGGTGAGGGATGACAGGGGGGTAGGAGGGGGGGGGGACTCCCCAGGGCCCATTGGAAAAGGTTGGGATAGGTAGAGAGCGTGAGATGGATTGTCAGGCTTCAGTGAGGGGTAGGAGGAGCTCAGAGATAGTTGAGGGTATAGATTATAAACTTCGCTGGCAGTGTCCTCAAAAACCACAAAAACAATTTATTTTGATATAGCCAGTTAGGGAATGCTTTGACAATATGTCAATCATTAGATTCTCCGGCTACTGTGTGTACGTTGTGTCGTCTCCCTCCTGACTAGCTGTCCCAGCGGGACTGTTTTAGTATCTGTTAGTGGCTGTGACTGAATGATCATCTTGCACCATCCAAGAGTTCTACAGCTGTTCGCCTTGGATTATGATTGTGTGTGTATGAGTGTGTGCAGGTCAGAGGTGACAGTCTGGCTTTTCAACACTTTCCCAACAGTCCTCGGCCACTCAGCATCGGCACCAAATTTCTCAGTGATTGTGTGTGCCGCAGCTCAGTCCTAGCTTCATGTTATTGCTGAAATATCAGTTTGCTCTAAACTGGTCTCCTGCATGGATTACAGTAAATGTGAGATGTGTGTTGGTGTACTGTATGAGTTGCATTCACTTGTTTGTATGTGTACCTTTATATGGCACAGTCACAGGCTTCAATTGGTTTCTTGTTACTGCGTTAAGATAGTTTCAGTTTACTTTCTACTTTTACTACACTCGCTTTTAAAGACTCAAAAATGTTTGGGAATATCACCGTGATAATAAATACTGTAACAAAGTCTTAGTGAAATTCCTAAAATTAGGTTGTACAGGTTGACGACGTCATGACAGGCCTAGGTGTGCCATTGCTCGTCTTGACTAACCCCCCACACGCCTACACACCCTACAACACCCACTTCCTTACACCCTACGAACCGGAACCCTCCAATCCCCCTCTTTCTCCTGAGATCAAACCAACAGTTCACAGTCTAACCTAATGTTGCATTAACAGTCAAGTAAGTAGACAATAAACCCTTAATAAAGCCTTTAGAGACATTCTGCAGAGTATGCTAAAGTGGATCTAGTCTTATTTTTAGCACTTGTATGTACAGATGTAGGATTTTAATTTGAGCCAGTTTGCTACAGCAGGAAAATAATCCTGCAGCAACTCTTATCCAGAGCGACTTACAGAAGCAATTAGGGTTAGGTGCCTTGCTCAAGGACATATTGATAGATTTTTCACCTAGCCAGCTTGGGGATTTGAACCAGCAACCTTTCAGTTACTGGCCCAATGCCCTTAACCTCTAGGCTAGGCTACCTGCAGTATAGTAGCCTAGGCTACCTTACAGTATACACAGATATAGACAGTTATAGATAGCATAGATATAGACAGTTATAGATAGTATAGAAATAGACAGTTATAGATAGTATAGATTTTGCCAGTTATAGATAGTATAGATATAGACAGTTATAGATCGTATAGATTTAGACTACTACAACGTTTTCAGACAAGATAGAACGACCAAAGGGGGCGGTGTTGCAATCTACTGCAGAGATAGCCTGCAGAGTTCTGTCCTGCTATCCAGGTCTGTACCCAAACAATTTGAACTTCTACTTCTAAAAATCCATCTCTCCAAAAACAAGTCTCTCACCGTTGCCGCCTGCTATAGACCCCCTCGGCCCCTAGCTGTGCTCTGGACACCATATGTGAACTGATTGCCCCCCATCTATCTTCAGAGCTCGTGCTACTAGGCGACCTAAACTGGGACATGCTTAACACCCCAGCCATTCTACAATCCAAGCTTGATGCCCTCAATCTCACACAAATTATTAATGAACCCACCAGGTACAACCCCAAAGCCGCAAACTCTGGCACCCTCATAGATACCATCCTAACCAATGTGCCCTCTAATTACACCTCTGCTGTTTTCAACCAAGATCTCAGCGATCACTGCCTCATTGCCTGCACCCGTAATGGGTCAGCGGTCAAACGACCTCCACTCATCACTGTCAAACGCTCCCTGAAACATTTCAACGAGCAAGCCTTTCTAATCGACCTGGCCCTGGTATCCTGGAAGGATATTGACCTCATCCCGTCAGTAGAGGATGCCTGGTTATATTTTAAAAATGCCTTCCTCTCCATCTTAAATAAGCATGCCCCTTTCAAGAAATTTAGAACCAGGAACAGATATAGCCCTTGGTTCTCCCCAGACCTGACTGCCCTTAACCAACACAAAAATATCCTGTGGCGTTCTGCATTAGCATCGAACTGCCCCCGCGATATGCAACTTTTTAGGGAAGTTAGAAACCAATACACACAGGCAGTTAGAAACGCCAAGGCTAGCTTTTTCAAACAAAAATTTGCTTCGTGCAACTCCAACTCTAAAAAGTTCTGGGACATTGTAAAGTCCATGGAGAATAAGAACACCTCCTCCCAACTGCCCACTGCACTGAGGATAGGAAACTCTGTCACAACCGATAAGCCCACTATAATTGAGAATTTCAATAAGCATTTTTCTACGGCTGGCCATGCTTTCCACCTAACTACCCCTACTGCATTCAACAGCACTGCACCCCCCACAGCTACTCGCCCAAACCTCCCCCATTTCTCCTTCTCCCAAATCCATTCAGCTGATGTTCTGAAAGAGCTGCAAAATCTGGACCCCTACAAATCAGCTGGGCTTGACAATCTGGACCCTTTCTTTCTAAAATTATCTGCCGAAATTATTGCAACCCCTATTACTAGCCTGGTCAACCTCTCTTTCGTGTCGTCTGAGATTCCCATAGATTGGAAAGCAGCTGCTGTCATCCCCCTCTTCAAAGGAGGTGACACTCTTGACCCAAATTGCTACAGACCTATATCCATCCTACCCTGCCTTTCTAAGGTCTTCGAAAGCCAAGTCAACAAACAGATTACCGACTATTTCGAATCCCACCGCACCCTCTCCGCTATGCAATCTGGTTTCAGAGCTGGTCATGGGTGCACCTCAGCCACGCTCAAGGTCCTAAACGACATCGTAACCGCCATCGATAAGAAACAATACTGTGCTGCCGTATTCATTGACCTGGCCAAAGCTTTTGACTCTGTTAATCACCACATTCTCATCGGCAGACTTAGTAGCCTTGGTTTCTCAAACGATTGCGTCGCCTGGTTCACCACCTACTTCTCTGACAGAGTTCAGTGTGTCAAATCGGAGGGCCTACTGTCTGGACCTCTGGCAGTCTCTATGGGGGTACCACAGGGTTCAATTCTTGGGCCAACTCTTTTCTCTGTATACATAAATGATGTCGCTCTTGCTGCTGGTGAATCTCTGATCCACCTCTACGCAGACGACACCATTCTGTATACTTCTGGCCCTTCTTTGGACACTGTGTTAACAACCCTCCAGACGAGCTTCAATGCCATTCAACTCTCCTTCCGTGGCCTCCAACTGCTCCTAAACACAAGTAAAACTAAATGCATGCTCTTCAACCGATCGCTGCCTGCACCTGCCCGCCCATCCAGCATAACTTCTCTGGACGGTTCTAACTTAGAATTTGTGGACAACTACAAATACCTAGGTGTCTGGTTAGACTGTAAACTCTCCTTCCAGACTCACATCAATCATCTCCAATCCAAAGTGAAATCTAGAATTGGCTTCCTATTTCGCAACAAAGCATCCTTCACTCATGCTGCCAAACATACCCTCGTAAAACTGACCATCCTACCAATCCTCGACGTTCGGCGATGTCATTTACAAAATAGCCTCCAATACCCTACTCAACAAGCTGGATGCAGTCTATCACAGTGCCATCCGTTTTGTCACCAAAGCCCCATATACAACCCACCACTGCGATCTGTATGCTCTCGTTGGCTGGCCTTCACTTCATAATCGTTGCCAAACACATTGGCTCCAGGTCATCTACAAGACCCTGCTAGGTAAAGTCCCCCCTTATCTCCGCTCACTGGTCACCATAGCAGTACCCACCTGTAGCACGCGCTCCAGCAGGTTTATCTCTCTGGTCACCCCTAAAGCCAACTCCTCCTTTGGTCGTCTCTCCTTCCAGTTCTCTGCTGCCAACGACTGGAACGAACTACAAAAATCTCTGAAATTGGAAACACTTATCTCCCTCACTAGCTTTAAGCACCAGCTGTCAGAGCAGCTCACAGATCACTGCACCTGTACATAGCCCATCTATAATTTAGCCCAAACAACTACCTCTTCCTCTACTGTATTTATTTATTTTATTTATTTTGCTCCTTTGCACCATATTATTTATATTTGAACTTTGAACTTTCTTCAAACTACAAATCTACCATTCCAGTGTTTTTCTTGCTATACTTTATTTACTTTGCCACCATGGCATTTTTTTGCTTTTACCTCCCTTATCTCACATCATTTGCTCACATTGTATATAGTCTTATTTTTTTTTCTACTGTATTATTGACTGTATGTTGTTTACTCCATGTGTAACTCTGTGTTGTTGTATGTTGTCGAACTGCTTTGCTTTATCTTGGCCAGGTCGCAATTGTAAATGAGAACTTGTTCTCAACTAGCCTACCTGGTTAAATAAAGGTGAAATAAATAAATAAAATAAAAAGACAGCTATAGATAGCATAGATATAGACAGTTATAGATAGTATAGATATAGACAACTATAGATATAGATACATATAGACAGTATAGATATAGACAGGATAGCTATATCTATAATTTGTGTTACTGTTCAAAATGGGTCATTTGATATCCTCATCATGGTAACCACCCAGAACCCAGGCAGAGAGTGAGAGGTGGGAGAGTGGACGGACTGACATGGTGCTTTTATTTTTAAATAGCCGTGATACAGCAGCAGCAGCACAGACGCATCTATTAGACATGCAGGACCCTATAAGGTCAACTTCCATCCACTACACACACTGGCTGATTGAACCAAGCTCTTCTGGAGGGAGGGATTCTCTTCTCCGCCACCTAGTGGTAGGATACTGTTATGACATGAGTTTCTCTGCCTCTTACATGCTGACCAGACCGGACACGTCGTGTGCGCGAGTGTCGCAAAATACATTTAGAAATCCATGTTATTCAAATATTGCACCCACACTGCTCGCGCGCCAATGAGCGTTTGCGATGCCAAGGGCTAAAATAGATCTCCTTTCTATTTCTGACGCAGATCGCGCCGCAAGTCCTGCCTCTCCCATCTCCTCATTGGTTTATAGAAGCAGCTACCCACGTGCCATCTCCTCATTGGTTATACCCACGTGGGTGATTGAAAGACGAACTGTTTTGCCGGTTGTCGTGGTAATACTATGAAAGTGTAGATGCGATCCCCATATAAGTTCAAAGAAACATGGGTTTCTCTGCCACCTAGTGGTAGGATACTGTCACGACATGGGTTTCTCTGCCTCCTAGTGGTCGGATACTGTCACGACATGGGTTTCTTTGCCTTCTAGTGGTAGGATACTGTCATGACATGGGTTTCTCTGCCTCCTAGTGGTCGGATACTGTCACGACATGGATTTCTCTGCCTTCTAGTGGTAGGATACTGTCATAACATGGATTTTGGAGTTCACTGACTAACTGTCATTGCTTTGGAGGGAAGTTGGTTTCATCATCAGGTTTTTGGGAGGGTAATACTGATGCCTCTTCTCTATATTAGGTTAGTGAAATTGTGCTAGCACTTTATTTTACAGTACTTTATCCACTGGTTATAACTGTGCAGTTACCATTTTATTATGTAACGTAAATACCTGGTACTTTATTGTTAAAAAAACCAACAACTCTGAACCAAAGCCTTTTGTCAGGAGATACATTTTTTTTCTCTTTCTCTCTGAGGTACTTTAAGTGCTGCTAAATATGCTGCATGATTCATCTGATTGTGTTGAAGAAGCCGAGTAGAGGATCTAACTGTGTATGTCCTGCTCTCTTTCCCAGCAGGAGAAGAGGAGGATGGGGGGAGAATAGTGGAGGGGAGTGGAGTCCTCTACATACACAACCCTCTACACAGCAGGTCATGGACATACTGTAGATGTGTTTACCTCTACTTAGTGTCTGTTTAGGGATGTGTTCAGGGTGTCTACATTTAGACTGTGTTGAGGGGTGGAGGTGCTATTACAGGTTACTGTACTATACACTGTAGTATAGAGTTCCTTATCCCAGTAAGCGTGTTATGCCCATACCAGGAAATGAACACAGATAAATACGTCAGGTTAAATTGGCCACACTCAAAACTTATTCAGACACAGCATGCAAGTACACACACACACACACACACACACACACACACACACACACACACACACACACACACACACACACACACACACACACACACACACACACACACACACACACACACACACACACACACACACACACACACACACTTGACGCTTACACACTTGTCCAAAATGGCAGTGCATTATTGGCATCAGTCTTGCTTGTTCAGCCATGTCCAGGTCTGAACTGGAGAAGAGCAGGTGTACTGCTGTCAACAGAGGCTCATTAATGCATTACCGGCTTTCTGAAATGTATCTTACGTTTATGTCATCATATTATAGGAACTCTGTCAGCAAACACTCTAAAGACAATAATCTGTACTAAGATAGTATTTGTGATAGTAAGCCCCTAGTGAAAAGAAAAATGCTCTTCCACTTAATTCCATTTCTATATTGACCATCAATGCTGGTTTAGAATAAGATTTGAGGACAAACTTAGCAACTCCGAAACTGAATGATCCCACTCAGCTCATGAAGGAATGTTAATGTGGAACTGCACAGGAGGTTTTTGCCACCTTGATTAATGGAGAAGACAAATTAGGTTTTTAATTCTCCCCTGTGAAAATATTTAACTGACAGGACACAATAACATGTTTACCACTTTGGCTGTTGTTTCAGTGTCTAGTTTCCCTTAACCTGCAAAACACCAGAATGACAAGTGAGAAGCTATCCTCCTGCCGTGTCCAAATAAAGGCTGTAGCCAGGGCTGCTAGAGGCCTGTGTGGGGGAGGGCTCATTTCACAGTTTTACCCAGAGTGCAAAGCTACATAGTCTGGACAGTGGGAGAGCAGAGGGTCATGTGGCCCTGCTTGGGGCATCACGGTTTTGCACTGCTCAGAATAAGCCCTGTGTGTGTGTGGTTGTGTGTACGTATGTGTGTTTTGCATGCTCAGAAAAAGTCAGGCGAGCTCCAATTACCCTCCTCTCACGGATTGTTTGGTGTCACTTGTCATCTGACGGCTGGATATGAGGATTCTGCGCCTCTAGTGTAAAAGGATAGTTATGCAGGACCCCCCCCCTGCAAATGTACATGTGTCACAACTCAATTGGTGTGGGACACTCAAAGCTAACCCAATTAGAAAAGCAAAGCAACCCCCCTCAATTCCATTTTTCTAGTAGGGTTAGGGCTACTATTGGCCCTTTCTGTCCCTAACTCCACCCACTAGGGTCTGCACATGGACAAGTGTCCCAAGCCGTTGCATTGCATTGTGGGACGGGTGCATTGAATTTCTTTGGACTGTCACCAAATGCCCATTAATGTTGACCTGGGAAGAGGGGAGGTAGATATAAACCTGTTATTACCCTGGGAAGGGGCAGGGGAGAAGGGATATTCTATGCTTTGCCCCAGTTAGAAAAACAACAGTAAATTAGGGAATGTAACGACTAGTCACCCTGTCACACCTGAAACCTGAGCAATGATGGAAGACACTTTTAATGTGGCCCATCAGATCACAATCTTCCAAAGAGGGGGAATCAAAGATACTGTAATTCATGAATGAAATGGACAACATTGTAGATTTATATCAAGAGGTTGATGCTGGGTAAACAGACTGACCACAGCACAAATAGTTTAGATTAAAATAGATTTTATTTGGCTTTTTCAACCCTGGCCTATATCATACTAGATTTGTGTGTATTGGGTATATGTTTTGTAATTGTTAGATATTACTTGTTAGATATTTCTGCGCTGTCGGACAGGAAGCACAATCATTTTGCTACACCCGCATAACATCTGCTAAACACGTGTATGTGACCAATAAAATGTGATTTGATTTGATATGCGTAATACTGCTAGGTTCAGTGGAAAAAGTGTGAAGTATCCGTTCAAGCATCAGGCTGACCTAACAGAAGGACCAGGGTTCGCAGGCTAGGTGACATGATGCCTGGGCTATACGGGAAGAGGGAGGGAGGAGTGGAGGAAGGGAGGGAGGGATGAAAGGAGAGAAGGAGGGTACCCCTTAATGAAACACACAGGGGCTAGGTTGAAACACAAGCACCTTCCTCCATTTGAGTTAACCACCATCTGTCCATCTCTCTCTACCTCCTTTCCTCCACTCCTCTCTTCACTCCTTCCTTCCCTTCTTCTTCAGACCCGGGACAGAGAGGACCTGAAAGACGAGTGTGTGTGTGTGTCTCCCTGGGAACAATATCCTGATGCTGCATGAGTGTGTCAAGTAGAACTCCAGCATCAGTGATTTTGTTGCCAGGGAGAGGACAGTAGCGACCGGACCTTACAACTTGTCCTCTGTCAGAAAGAGTATGGGAAATATACTGTGTGTGGGCTCCCGAGTGGCGCAGCAGTCCAAGGCACTGCATCTCAGTGCTAGAGGCATCACTACAGGCCCTGGCTCGATTCCAGGTTGTATCACAACCGGCCGTGATTGGGAGTCCCATAGGGAGGCGCACAATTGGCCCAGCGTCGTCCGGGTTAGGGTTTGGCCGGGGTAGGCCGTCATTGTAAATAAGAATTTGTTCTTAACTGACTTACCTAGTTAAATAAAGGTTAAATAAAATATGTTCACTAAATGAATCATTCAGTAGATAGTAGTAATTGAATTAAATCTGTACAGAAACATTTATTACGTAACATCAAATAAACTTTAAACTAGATATTTAAGATTTCTGTGAATCAATCACATAGCGGCAGAGTAGCTATTTTCTAGACTGCCCTAGCTGTTCTCCTGCTGAAGTGTGTGTGACGTCTTTGACATCGACTGTCTGCTATTATCAACAGAACCACTAGAGGGCACTCATGCCCACATAGGCTTGTAATAATATGCCATTTTGAAAGTCCTGAAGATAGTAAGGGGTCCTGAGGTTGCACAGGCCTCTAAAACTATCTTTCCTCCAAACACTCTTGTAAACGTTCAGGTTCTGATTTTGAGTCAAAATTGTCATTGCAGCTTCTCTGTAGAGCTTTGTGTGTGTGTCTGTGTGTGTCTGTGTGTGTGTGTGTATATTGTCCTCTCACTGTCTCTCTCACCAAGGAGGCTCTGCTACATTAGCCAGGCAATTAATTGATCTGTCTGTTCTCTGCTACTGGTCAAGTCCATGGGACTGACTACTGTATACCTATCTCTCTCTCTCCGTCTCTATCTTTCTCTCTCTCTCTCTCTCTCTCTTTCTCTTTTCCTCAATTCCTATTTTAGTGTCTTATTTCCTGGGTTACTGACCCTCTGAATGTGGCCCTGGCTCAAATTACAAGGTACAGTAGTATTCTGACATTCTCTCTAAGTGACTTTTCTCTTGAAATTGACATTGATAGTGTAACAGATGTGCCTGGGTGTCAGGAAGTTGCAACATAACATCGTAGGGTTCTGTAGTTGTAGGGCATCATGATGTAGCAACATGTAAAATGACATTTGTTCATCTTCACTTGACAGACTTACTTCACTTCAGAGAATGAGTTTGCTGTTTCCTGTCTTTGGATGGACCCTCATCTTAATGGCTACCGAAAAGGGGTGTGGTCGTTGTGGAGCAAACTAATGAGAGAGAACAATGGTATGCCTCTGATTCTGTAACTTTTACTAACAGTGTCAATAGTTGTTGACCATTGCTTTGCAGTTCCATTGTCATGTTCTTTAGCTAACAGTCCTCTTCCTTTTATAGTAGTGTGTGTGCATGTGTGCGTGCATGTGTGTGTGTGTGTGTGTGTGTGTGTGTGCACATGCTTGCGTTGTTTGTTCGTTTGTGCGTGTGTGTGTGTGTGCGCATGCTTGCGTTGTTTGTTCGTTTGTGCGTGTGTGTTTGTGTGTGTGTGTGCGAGTGTGTGTGTTTTAGTTATGTCTGTAAGTAGGGCGTTGGTAGGGGTATTTTGGGCAGTGCTGCTGTGGCCCCCTACTCACACCTGTTACACAGTGAGTTGCTGATCTAGGTGATACAGGAGACACAGATTAAAGCTGTGTGTGTGTGTGTGTGTGTGTGTGTGTGTGTGTGTGTGTGTGTGTGTGTGTGTGTGTGTGTGTGTGTGTGTGTGTGTGTGTGTGTGGTGTGCCTCTTGCATTTGTTCGTCATACCGCTCAGTGAGTCAGCATCTCCGTTTCCTTTTCTGAGTCACTCATTTAACGGTTGCCCGGTGACCACAGACCCTATTGCGTGTTCGCCTGCGAGGACGGCCACCTATATTTATTCAGGCCCTGTAGTAAGTGGTCAGGAGAAAATTATAAATATAAATTCTCCAATGATTGCCTAGGTGCCATGTCATTGAATGGAAAGCACACTTAGTAATCAGTTTGAACACTTCCTCTTTTTGAAGGAGATATACTGTTGCTACGGCTCAAGTCCATGGGAGACAATGGATGTCTGAATAGATGTTTAGTTTTATGTTGAAGAATAACATAAAAGACTTCTAGTGCTGGCTCCCCTCAGGTGAGAGGGTCCCCCAGGCCAGTCTTTTAGCCCCCCAGGCCAGTCTTGCTATCCCCCAGGCCAGTCTTGCCATCCCTCAGGCCAGTCTTGCCATCCCCCAGGCCAGTCTTGCCATCCCCCAGGCCAGTCTTGCCATCCCCCAGGCCAGTCTTGCCATCCCCCAGGCCAGTCTTGCCATCCCCCAGGCCAGTCTTGCCATCCCCCAGGCCAGTCTTGCCATCCCCCAGGCCAGTCTTGCCATCCCCCAGGCCAGTCTTTTAGCCCCCCAGGCCAGTCTTGCCATCCCCCAGGCCAGTCTTGCTATCCCCCAGGCCAGTCTTGCCATCCCTCAGGCCAGTCTTGCCATCCCCCAGGCCAGTCTTGCCATCCCCCAGGCCAGTCTTGCCATCCCCCAGGCCAGTCTTGCCATCCCTCAGGCCAGTCTTGCCATCCCCCAGGCCAGTCTTGCCATCCCCCAGGCCAGTCTTGCCATCCCCCAGGCCAGTCTTGCCATCCCCCAGGCCAGTCTTTTAGCCCCCCAGGCCAGTCTTGCCATCCCCCAGGCCAGTCTTGCCATCCCCCAGCCCTGCATCATCAGACAAACCAGGACAAGGGAGGAAGGTGTCTCTCTTTGATGATGTCACTGTCGATGTGTTGGATCAGGTAACATCTATCAGCTAATTGGTATTTTACATCGGAATCATGTTTTAATACCTACAGTATCTAAATAATGTCATTTTCAACATTCACAATAGGAGAGTCCCACCAGGGAGCTACAAAGTCACTGACCAGAAACCTACAGCAAAGAGACCAAGGGTCAAACCCCATATGCAAATTTACAGACACAGACCTGAGACCAACGATCAAACCCCAATCCCGCACTGCAGCAATGTCAACCTTCTAACTGAAATGTCAACCTCAGGGGTCGTCTCCTTAGAGGACAATATTATGTCTCTATCTCTCTATCTGATGGTGGTTTATGTTCACTCTTCCCTACAGGTGTTGGTTTAGAATGGGAGGATGACTTCTCCTTCTTGGACAGCTCTCTCAAAGCTAAGATGGTCGACCACCATCTTATTAAATCAATTAACATTTTATTTGTCACATGAGCCGAATACAACAGGTGTAGACCTTACCGTGTAATGCTTACCGTAATTTCCGGACTATAAGCCACTACATTTTTCCCACTCTTTGAACCTCGCGGCTTAAACAATGACGCGGCTAATATATGGATTTTTCCCGCTTTCAAATAAAACAAAATAAAAAATAAAACATTCTGTGATGTGCTCAGTTTTTTGGCGGCATGAAGCTTTCATTAGACCAATGAAATTGCCGAACGGGTTAAGGTCAAACAACTTTTTTGTTTACTGTTTAGATTAAATCGAGCGCTCTCAAACTTCCCATCATTCTGATTACGGTAGTCATTTTGTCACCCTCATCATGGCAAAGACACAGAGAAATGCATATGATGCAGCTTTCAAGTTGAAGGCGATTGATCTGGCTGTTGGAAAAGGAAATAGAGCTGCTGCACGGGAGCTTGGTCTGGAGCAATGACTTTCTTGGTAGGCTACTGTTTACTGCTATTTTTTTATTTTTTGTTACAAGCCGTGTTTCGTTAAAGCCTATTTATTTTTGTTACAAACTGTTTCGTTAAAGCCTGTGTAAAGTTCATTTGTTTCAATGTACTGGTAGGCACCTGTGGCTTATAGACATCTGTGGCTTATTTATGTTCAAAATAATATATTTTTTTAAATTCAGTGGGTGTGGCTTATATTCAGGTGCACTCTATAGTCCGGAAATTACGGTACTTACAAGTCATTAACCAACAACGCAGTTCAAGAAATAGAGTTAAGAAAATATTTTCTAAATATGCTAAAGTAAAACATGTAATAAAAAGTAACACAATAAGATTACATAACAATAACGATGCTATTTACAGGGGGTACCGGTACCGAGTCAATGTGCGGGGGTACAGGTTAGTCAAGGTAATTTGTACATGTAGGTAGGTGTTCAGCAGTCTTATGGCTTGGGGATAGAAGCTGTTTGGACCTAGACTTGGTGCTCCGGTACCGCTTTCCGTGCGGTAGCAGAGAGAACAGTCTATGACTTGGGTGACTGGAGTCTTTGACAATTTTTTGGGCCTTCCTCTGACACCTCCTAGGATACAGGTCCTGGATGGCTGGAAGCTTGGCCCCAGTGATGTATTGGGCTGTATGTAGTACCCTCTGTAGCGCCTTATGGTCGGATGCCGAGCAGTTGCCATACCAGGTGGTGATGCAATCAGTCAGGATGCTCTCGATGGTGCAGCTGTAGAACTTTTTGAAGATCTGGGGACCCATGCCAAATCTTTTCAGTCTCCTCAGGGGGAAAAGGTGTTGTCGTGCCCTCTTCACGACTGCCTTGGTGTGTTTGGACCATGTTAGTCTGTTGGTGATGTGGACACCAAGAAACTTGAAACTCTCGACCCGCTCCACTTCAGTCCCGTCGATGTTAATGGGGGCCTGTTCGGCCCTCCTTTTCCTGTAGTCCACGATCATCTACTTTGTCTTGCTCACATTGAGGGAAAGGTTGTTGTCCTGGCACCACACTGTCAGGTCTCTGACCTCCTCCCTATAGGCTGTCTCATCATTGTTGGTGATCAGGCCTACCATTGTTGTGTCATCAGCAAGCTTAATGATGGTGTTAGAGTCATGCGTGGTCACGCAGTCGTGGGTGAACAGGGAGTACAGGATGGGACTAAGCACGCACCCCTGAGGGGCCCAGTGTGGTAGATGTGTTGAGGATCAACGTGGCGGTGTTGAGGATCAGCGTGGTAGATGTGTTGTTACCTACCCTTACCACCTGGGGGCGGCCCATCAGGAAGTCCAGGACCCAGTTGTAGAGGGAGGTGTTTAGTCCCAGGGTCCTTAGCTTAGTGATGAGCTTTGAGGGCACTATGGTGTTGAGCTCTGAGCTGTAGTTAATGAACAGCATTCTCACATAGGTGTTCCTTTTGTCCAGGTGGAAAGGGCAGTCTGGAGTGCGATTAAGATTGTATCATCTGTGGATCTGTTTGGGCGGTATGCGAATTGGAATACTTCTAGGGCTTCCAGCATGATGGTGTTGATGTGAGCCATGACCAGCCTGCTAGAAACATGTTGGTATTACAGACTCGGTCAGGAAGAGGTTGAAAATGTCAGTGGAGACACCTACCAGTTGGTCCGCGCATGCTTTGAGTACATGCCCTGGTAATCCGTCTGGTCTTGCGGCCTTGTGATTGTTGACCTGTTTAAAGGTCTTGCTCACATCGGCTACGGAAAGCGTGATCACTCAATCGTCCGGAGCAGCTGATTCTCTCATGCATGCTTCAGTGTTGCTTTCCTAGAAGCGAGCATAAAAGGCATTTAGCTCGTCTGGTAGACTCGCGTCACTGGGTCGGCTCGCGGCTGGGTTTCCCTTTGTAGTCCGTAATTGTTTGCAAGCCCTGCTACATCCAACGAGCTCAGAGCCGGTATAGCAGGATTCAATCTTTGTCCTGTATTGATGTTTTGCCTGTTTGATGGTTCGTCTGAGGGCATAGCGGGATTTCTTATAAGTGTCCGGATTAGTGTCCAGCTCCTTGAAAGTGCCAGCTCTAGCCTTTAGCTTGGTGCGGATGTTGCCTGTAATCCATGGCTTTGGGTTGGGATATGTACGTACGGTCACTGTTGGGACGTCGTCGTTGATGCACTTATTGATGAAGCTGGTGACTGAGGTGGTCTAGAGTTTTTTTCCCTTCTGTTTACACATGTCTTGCTGGTAGAAATTAGGTAAAACGGATTTAAGTGCCTGCATTAAAGTCCCCGGCCAATAGGAGCACCGCCTACGGATGAGCTTATGGCCTTATACAGCTCGTTGAGTGCGATCTTAGTGCCAGCATCGGTTTGTGGTGGTAAATAGACGGCTACGAATAATATAGATGTGAACTTTCTTGGAAGATAGTGTGGTCTACAGCTTATCATGAGGTATTCTACCTCAGGCGAGCAATACCTCGAGACTTCTTTATTGTTAGACATCGTGCACCAGCTGTTATTGACAAATAGACACCCACTCCCGCCCCTCTTCTTACCAGACATAGCTGCTCTGTCCTGCCAATGCACCAGCTCTATAATATCCGTGTCGTCATTTAGCCACGACTCGGTGAAACATAAGATATAACAGTTTTAATGTCCTGTTGGTAGGATAGTCTCGAATGTAGATCATCCAGTTTGTTTTCCAGTGATTGCATTTTGGCCAATAGAACCGATAGTTGTGGCGATTTACTGCTTGCCTACGAATCCTCACAAGGCACACAGACTTTCGCCCCCTGCATCTCTGTCTTTTCTTCACGCGAATGACAGGGATTTGGGCCTGGTCTCCGGGAAGCAGTATATCCTCCTCATCGCACTCATTAAAGAAAACGTCTTTGTCCAGTTCAAGGTGAGTAATCGCTGTTCTGATGCTCTTTTCAGTTATAAGAGAGAGTAGCAGCAACATTATGTACAAAATAAGTTACATAAAATGCAACAAAAAAAACACACAAAATAGCGCAGTTGGTTAGGAGCCCGTAAAACGGAAGCCATCCCCTCCAGCACCATTATATTAAGTCATATCACAGTCCAGTATACTATACTTCAGCATCCCCCCACCAGACCTCTACACCACCACACCCATGCCTGAGACCTTCCAGTCTGGTCCTCACCCACGTCTCTGACGCTGACCTAGAGCAGTGAGGCAAGTGGTTGGATACAAACTTGTTTTTCTGTCACCAATAGAGCCTTGTCCTCCTCCTCTCTCTCTCCCTCACTCTCTCTCCTCCTTTCCCCTACTCTCCATTCTTCTCCACTCCTCTCCCCAACTCTCCCCTCCTCTCTCCATCCTTTTTGTGATGAGTCAGTATTTAACGGATCGCTAGCTTAAAGAAAAATAAATATTTGTATTTCCGATAGTTCCAAACCACCTGTTAGTTGGTTACTCTGGCATCACAAAGCTCTGTGACAGTGTCTGACTCCATAAGCCTTCTA
Source organism: Salmo trutta (assembly GCF_901001165.1). Taxonomy (NCBI): domain Eukaryota; kingdom Metazoa; phylum Chordata; class Actinopteri; order Salmoniformes; family Salmonidae; genus Salmo; species Salmo trutta. The sequence goes on from NC_042974.1 coordinate 18,177,050, forward strand.
TCTGGTGACATTGATCACTGGACTGTGTGTAGTAGCTAACACTGCCGCTCGTCATGCTCTCGTGCCACATTCAGCCTTAGCCCAAATGACGTCATCATTACACAATGTACTAAGTGGTCTAGTAATTAGATATTATTGACCAGTTATATATAATATTGATCAGTTATAGGTAATTTTGATCAGTTATATATAATATTGATCAGTTATAGGTAAATTTGATCAGTTATAGATAATATTGATCAGTTACAGATAATATTGATCAGTTATAGACAATATTTATTTATTTATTTTATTTCACCTTTATTTAACCATGTAGGCTAGTTAGAACAAGTTCTCATTTATAACTGCGACCTGGCCAAGATAAAGCACAGCAGTTCGACACATACAACAACACAGAGTTACACATGGAATAAACAAACATACAGTCAATAATACAGTATATTATTCATCAGTTATAGGTCAAATTGATATTGATCAGTTATAGGTCATATTGATCAGTTATAGATAATATTGATCAGTTATAGATAATATTGATCAGTTATAGGTCATATTGATCAGTTATAGATAATATTGATCAGTTATAGATAATATTGATCAGTTAAAGGTCAAATTGATCAGTTATAGATAATATTGATCAATTATAGATAATATTGATCAGTTATACATAATATTGATCAGTTATAGGTCAAATTGATCAGTTATAGATAATATTGATCAGTTATACATAATATTGATCAGTTATAGATAATATTGATCAGTTAAAGGTCAAATTGATCAGTTATAGATAATATTGATCAATTATAGATAATATTGATCAGTTATACATAATATTGATCAGTTATAGGTCAAATTGATCAGTTATAGATAATATTGATCAGTTATAGATAATATTGATCAAGTGTAGATAATATTGATCAGTTATACATAATTTTGATCAGTTATAGGTCAAATTGATCAGTTATACATAATATTGATCAGTTATAGATAATATTGATCAATTATAGATAATATTGATCAGTTATAGATAATATTGATCAGTTATAGATAATATTGATCCATTTTATTATTTTATAATAAGAAATTGCACAGTGTGTGTGGACTCTAAACAGAGCCCACCGGGCACACACTGGTTGAATCAATGTTGTTTCCATGTAATTTCAATGAAATCGGGAGGGAAGGAAAGGAAGTGAAAGAGAGAGAGAGGGAAAGAGAGGGAGAGGCCCCTTTATTTGTCTATCTATGTCGAGGTGTGTCCTTGAGTCCATCTGTGGGCTGGGGACAGCACTATGAGCAGAGGGGGTGGAGGACAGGACAGGACGGCACTCAACTCTAATGCGCATGTTCATGCTTGTATGTGTGTGTCCTTGTGCCTGTGTGTGCGTGTGTGTGTGTTACGGTATTTATGCCAGCTTGTAGGAGCTTAGTTTGCACATTATTAAAGCACACCCGGCACAGTGTACTTATCAGTTATCAGAGCCCATGGGTAAACTAAATAGATACGGTTGGCCTTAGGAGAAACTGAATCGAGAAATGTTTGCACAGAACCTGAAGTGTGGTTGGGTTGATTTCAAGAAACCTGGCAGGACCAGCCCTAGTGTTCACACACACACACACACACACACACACACACACACACACACACACACACCCACACACACACACACACACACACACACACACACACACACACACAAACAAATAAACACAAATACTCAAGGACATCGCCACTGTATATTTTGCTGCTGGGAGCTGCTCACCTGTGTCTGACATTCTCTTCAGATACCGGTAAATATATTTGTGGAACCATAACACTACAGTTGAAGTCGGAAGTTTACATACACCTTAGCCAAATACATTTAAACTCAGTTTTCCACAATTCCTGACATTTAATCCAAGTAAAAATCCCTGTTTTAGGTCACAACTTTGTTAACAATGTGAAATGCCAGAAAAATAGTAGAGAGAATGATTTATTTCACCTTTTATTTCTTTCATCACATTCTCAGTGGGCCAGAAGTTTACATACACTCAATTAGTATTTGGTAGCATTGCCTTTAAATTGTTTAACTTGGGTCAAACGTTTCGGGTAGCCTTCCACAAGCTTCCCACAATAAGTTGGGTGAATTTTGGCCCATTCCTCCTGACAGAGCTGGTGTAACTGAGTCAGGTTTGTAGGCCTCCTTGCTCGCACATGCTTTTTCAGTTCTGCCCACACATTTTCTATAGAATTGAGGTCAGGGCTTTGTGATGGCCACTCCAATACCTTGACTTTGTTGTCCTTAAGCAATTTTGCCTCAACTTTGGAAGTATGCTTGGGGTCATTGTCCATTTGGAAGACCCATTTGCGACCAAGTTTTAACTTCCTGACTGATGTCTTGAGGTGTTGCTTCAATATATCCACATAATTTTCCTGCCTCATGATGCCATCTATTTTGTGAAGTGCACCAGTCCCTCCTGCAGCAAAGCACCCCCACAACATGATGCTGCCACTCCTGTGCTTCACGGTTGGGATGGTGTTCTTCGGCTTGCAAGCCTCCCCCTTTTTCCTCCAAACATAACGATGGTCACTATGGCCAAACTGTTCTATTTTTGTTTCATCAGACCTGAGGACATTTCTCTAAAAAGTACGATATTTGTCCCCATGTGCAGTTGCAAACCATAGTCTGGCTTCTTTAGGGCAGTTTTGGAGCAGTGGCTTCTTCCTTGCTGAGCAGGCTATCAGGTTATATCAATATAAGACTAGTTTTACTGTGGATATAGATACTTTTGTGCCTGTTTCCTCCAGCATCTTCACAAGGTCATTTGCTGTTGTTCTGGGATTGATTTGCACTTTTCGCACCACAGTACGTTCATCTCCAGGAGACAGAACGTGTCTCCTTCCTGAGCGGTATGACGGGTGCATGGTCCCATGGTGTTTATACGTGCATACTATTGTTTGTATAGATGAATGTGATACCTTCAGGCGTTTGGAAATTGCTCCCAAGGATGAACCAGACTTGTGGAGGTCTACAATTTTTTTTTTTAGGTCTTGGTTGATTTCTTTTGATTTTCCCATGATGTCAAGCAAAGAGGCACTTAGTTTGAAGGTAGGCCTTGAAATACATCCATGGGTACACCTCCAATTGACTCAAATTATGTCAATTAGCCTATCAGAAGCTTCTAAAGCCATGACATCATTTTCTGGAATTTTCCAAGCTGTGTAAAGGCACAGTCAACTTAGTGTATGTAAACTTCTGACCCAATTGTTGGAAAAATGACTTGTGTCATGCACAAAGTATATGTCGTAACCGACTTGCCAAAACAATAGTTTGTTAACAAGAAATTTGTGGAGTGGTTGAAAAACAAGTTTTAATGACTCCAACCTAAGTGTATGTAAACTTCTGACTTCAACTTTATATCATACAGAAGTCTGACTGGCTTTTTTTGTGTTTACCCCAGGATCCGCCGCTGGGGATAAGAAGACTAATAATGTGTTTGCTGAAGGAAGACAAACACCCAAATAAACAGAAGAGCTCAACAGTGGGACCTTGCTGTTTCACAACTAGTGAACACTACACATTCTCCCTTTACAATTTATAGACCAGGGGTTCAACTACAGGGATGTAAACCATCCCTTTTCAGGTTACTGTACCACCAAGAGTCAGTCGTTGACCTTTCAGGGCTATGTCTGCCTGTCTCCCAATAAGGATTAGTCTGGAACACATTAACAGTAACAGAAGGGTCTGATGACCACAACGTAACAACAAGGATTAGTCTAGAACACATTAACAGTAACAGAGGGGTCTGATGACCACAACGTAACAGAAGGATTAGTCTAGAACACATTAACAGTAACAGAGGGGTCTGATGACCACAACATAACAACAAGAATTAGTCTAGAACACATTAACAGTAACAGAGCGGTCTGATGACCACAACGTAACAGAAGGATTAGTCTAGAACACATTAACAGTAACAGAGCGGTCTGATGACCACAACGTAACAACAAGGATTAGTCTAGAACACATTAACAGTAACAGAGGGGTCTGATGACCACAACATAACAACAAGGATTAGTCTGGAACACATTAACAGTAACAGAGGGGTCTGATGACCACAACATAACAACAAGGATTAGTCTGGAACACATTAACAGTAACAGAGGGGTCTGATGACCACAACATAACAACAAGGATTAGTCTAGAACACATTAACAGTAACAGAGGGGTCTGATGACCACAACATAACAACAAGGATTAGTCTAGAACACATTAACAGTAACAGAGGGGTCTGATGACCACAACGTAACAGAAGGATTAGTCTAGAACACATTAACAGTAACAGAGGGGTCTGATGACCACAACATAACAACAAGGATTAGTCTAGAACACATTAACAGTAACAGAGGGGTCTGATGACCACAACATAACAACAAGGATTAGTCTAGAACACATTAACAGTAACAGAGGGGTCTGATGACCACAACATAACAATGATGACCTGATAATCCTGCAATGAATAAATGGAGTCCATGGTTTGATGGTTTGATTCACTCATAAAGTGTGTGAAAGACAAGACTGCCCGCGTATTGAAAATGTAAGAAAATGTTCATCAGGTTTTTGGAAATGATGGAGGCTAACTACTGTACTGATAATACCATGATATTGTAAATACAAGAAACGAGTAAACAAATATTTTTATACAGAGTTTTCCTTTGATTTGTTTCTCCTTGCCTACTGTGAAGCATAACTCAGTGATAAGTAATACTATGCTGTAACACATGGACACACACACACACACACACACACACACACACACACACACACACACACACACACACACACACACACACACACACACACACACACACGCACACTGAGATGTGAATGCAAATAGAAAAATAAACAGTTAAAATAGATTAACCAACATAAAAAATCATGTTATATCCCTCTGACAATGAATGGGCGGGTGCAACAAGTGGACTGACATGTGGAAAGCCTCTAATTGATTTTGACAAAGTGCAGTTTTAGCCCTGTTTATACCTGCTTCTAACAATCTTGAGCATGTCCACATTCTCGTTGTGATCTAATTGTGATATTATCTTTCTGACCACCTCCAGAGCGGTTTTTCAAATCATTTGCATAATTTGCATACAGGGAGGGACCATGATATGTGGTCACAATGTGGACACAGTGGATGGAGAAGAGACACATTTGTGGCATAAAGTACTGAAGTAAAAATACTTTAAAGTACTACATCAGTCGTTTTTTGGGGGTATCTGTACTTTACATTCCTAATGAAGATAAGGTACTTTTTACTCCATGCATTTTCTCTGACACCCAAAAGTACTCATTACATTTTGAATACTTAGCAGGACAGGAAAATGGTTATCCATACTGCCTCTGATCTGGCGGTTTCACGAAACACAAATGCGTCATTTGTAAATGATGTCTGAGTGCTGGAGCTGGAGTAAAGAGTAAGAGTAAATAAATAATCAGTAAATCAAAATAAAATAAAAACGATTGTGCCATCTGGTTTATTTTTGTATTTATTTATTTTGAACCTTTATTTAACTAGGCAAGTCAGTTAAGAACAAATTCTTATTTACAATGACGGCAATATGTGAAATTTTTTATACTTTTACTTTTGACACTTAAGTATATTTTAGAAATTATATTTACTTTTGATACTTAAGTATATTTAAAACCAAATACTTTTAGACTTTTACTCAAGTAGTGTTTTATTGAGTGATATTCACTTTTACTTGAGTCATTTTCAATTAAGGTTATCTTTACATTTATTCAAGTGTGACAATTGGGTACTTCTTCCACCACTGCATTTATGCAACGGCTTCACTGTGGGCACAATCAGAATGCGGATAAGATCAGGGAAAGGACGCATGTTAGACCAGGTGTAAACGAGGCTTTTGGTAGCGCAGGGCACAGATGACCATGTCCGGAGTTGGAGCGCACTCCCATTGGCTAAGCGAGCGCTACGTGTACATTACAGCAGCAACAGGTACATCACATGTTTACAGTTATCTTCATCCTCGGAGCGGAACCGCAGACGCTATTACCACTTAAGCAAAACGTGCATTCTGAAGATATTATCGATGTTCCATGGTGAAAACTATTCTTCTACGTACAGGGGAATTTTACTTTCACTTGAAAGGTAAGTTAAGTTTCAATTTGTTGTCCATTCCATTTTTTCTTCATGGAAATCCAATGAAGTTGTATCAATTTAAGACGTTCACAGTTTTTTCAACTATTCAAATCAAAATAACCTTTCTTACTGAAAAACATGATATACAGTCCGGTGCGTAATTATTGGCACCCTTGGTAAAGATTAGCAAAAAAAGATTGTATAAAATAAATCATACAAATACTGAGCTATATTGTATGCTCAAGAAAGGAGGAAAATTGTATTATTTTATACTAATACAGTTGCTCAGAGATAGAGATTTTGTGTAACAAGTAATATATATATTTAACAAGATTATTGGTATGCTTGTTTTCAATAGATTTCAATACCTCACCTAGCGAGGATAACGGCACTGAGCCTTTTTCTAACATGTTTTATGAGATTAGAGAACACATTGGGAGGGATCTTAGTCCACTCCTCCATACAGAATGTTTTCAAGTCCTTGATATCCGTGCGCTTATGGACTCTCCTTTTCAATTCAAGCCACAGGTTTTCAATGGGGTTCAAATCCGGAGACTGAGATAGCCATTGCAAAATGCTGATTTTGTGGTCAATTAACCATTTCTTTGTGGATTTTGATGTGCGCTTGGGGCTATTGTCATGCTGGAAGATCCACATTGCTAAATGGCATTGGCACTTGGATTGGAAGCTGTGCTATGGTCAGATGACATTAAAATAAGAGCTCTTCGGCCACGCGTCACTGGGCAGCTCGCGGCCCGGGTTTCCCTTTGTAATCCATAATAGTTTGCATGCCCTGCCACATCCGACCAGCGTCAGAGCCGGTGTAGTAGGATTCAATCATTGTCCTGTATTGACGCTTTGCCTGTTTGATGGTTCGTCTGAGGCTATAGCGGGATAAAAAATATTAAAACATACAGGGAAGCCGCTCATCATTTACATTACATTCAGTCATCTAACAGACTCACATCCAGAGTGACCCACAAGGGAACGTCGACAGATCTCCCACCAAGTCAAAACGGGGGCCCAAACCAGCGACCTATCGGCCACCGGCCATGCTTCTAACCGCCAGGCCACCAACCATCCAATATCCCCCCACAGTTCCCTGAGAGCTGCCCCTCAACCATCCCGTGAACCACCCCCCACCCCGAAAAAAACAACAACCTCACCCTCCATTCCCCAGTGACTGATGTGGGGTACTCCTCAATGCCATTCAATGAATCCCGGAACATATTCCAGTCTGTGCTAGCAAAACAGTCTTGTAGCGTTGCATCCGCGTCACCTGACCACTTCCGTATTGAGCGAGTCACGGGTACTTCCTGCTTTAGTTTTTGCTTGTAAGCAGGAATCAGGAGGATAGAATGATGGATAGATTTGCCAAATGGAGGGCAGGGTAGAGCTTTGTACGAGTCTCTGTGTGTGGAGAAAAGGTGGTCTAGAGTTTTTTTCATCTCGTTGCACATGTGACATGCTGGTAGAAATGAGGTTAAACGGATTTAAGTTTGCCTGCATTAATGACCCCGGCCACTAGGAGGGCCGCCTCTGGATGAGCATTTTCTTGTTTCTCTATGGCCTTATACAGCTTGTTGAGTGCAGTCTTAGTGCCGACATCGGTTTGTGGTGGTAAATAGACAGCTACGAAAAATACAGATAGTGTGGTCTACAGTTTAGAATGAGGTACTCTACCTGAGGCGAGAGATCTAAGATCCCTCCTTATGTGTTCTCTAATCTCATAAAACGTTTTAGAAAAAGGCTCAGTGCCATTATCCTCGCAAGGTGAGGTACTGAACGCTATTGAAAACAGGGGTGCAAATCATTTTGACCTCTATATTTAAAAAAAAAAAAAAAATTACTTGTTAAGTAAAATCTGCCATATGTATGTTGTTTGTATAAATATGTTATCAATCTAACCTCAATAATCTTTTCATAATAAGCAAAAGCCTAAAAGTGTTGCTTTGTTACCCAACTCATCATCACAATGAAATAATCCTGAATGTATCATTTCTGTAAATACAACAGTGGTTTTATGCTGTGAAAAAACTGGTAGAATAACTTGCTGTATAGCAGAATAGCCCCTTGCAGTGAATTCACCTGTTACCATGTTACATGAATGGCGTCTGATGAAGCATAACAGTAGGCCAACAGCCTCCACACAGGCACGTTTCACATCATAGATAGCCTATATCTCAGACAAGTTTACTGTTAATCTCACACAGCAATCTGCAATTTAAAGGAGCAATCTGTGATTGCTACATCTGCGATTGCTACATGCAACTGTCGTACCCCATCAGAATCCAAAATATATGCTTGTTTTACTCAATTGTTTGTAAACTATTTAATTGTACACAAACACTGTACAGTCTCAAGGCATGTTTAAAATTATAACTGTGATATCATGGATGGTCAGTCCTTGCATTCATAGCTCTGTTTCTGAATTTGAAAGTGGTAACATTTCTTCAGCCCCGTCCCTCAGCTGTTTACCAAATCAGTGGCGGGGTGACGCTTTGTTGTTTGAAGTGCAGATTTCCCCTTTAAGGTATGAGATGGAGTACACAAGGGTAAAATCTCTCCCCCCAAAATTGTGCTGTACTTTCCTGTCCCTTGTGTGTATTAAAAGAGAGTAACCTTGAGTTGGGTATTATCTGGAGGCCTGGGTAGCCTACAGTAGGATAAGAGAGGTGGAGATTACATTATAGCATTTTCACACACTGGCTGATTAGATAGACACTGTGTTTCTTGCATTTTTCTTCACATCAAAAGAAAATGCATCTTCATTTAAAACTGCGAATAAAAACCATTCTAAAAAGGCCATATTTCTGTCTTATTGTAATATAACATATATAACTCATCATTAATCATCATAAACAGCAGGTTTAGTTCCATTAGCTAATTACAATGTAATTACAGTTTAATCAGCATTTCACGGTAAGGTCTACACTTGTTGAATTTGGTGCATGTGATGAATAAAGTTTGATTGGATTTTAGAACTTCATTAGGTTTGTCAATTCGTAGTTGTTTTTCTGAGTAATAAGGACTCAAACTCAAGTACCCCCTGTATAGTTACATTTTGTACATTTTTTATTTCCCCTTTATTTAACCAGGTAGGCCAGGTAGGCCAACTGCGACCTGGCCAAGATAAAGCTGTGCACAGCTGCAGCGATCGGTAAGCTGCTCTGACAGCTGACGCTTAAAGTTAGTGAGGGAGATATGAGTCTCCAACTTCAGTGATTTTTGCAATTCGTTCCAGTCATTGGCAACAGAGAACTGGAAGGAAAGGCGGCCAAAGTAGGTGTTGGCTTTGGGGATGACCCGTGAAATATACCTGCTGGAGCGCGTGCTACGGGTGGGTGTTGCTATGGTGACCAGTTGCTATGGTGACCAGTGAGCTGAGATAAGGGGGGACTTATAGATGACCTGGAGCCAGTGGGTTTGGCGACAAATATGTAGCGAGGACCAGCCAACGAGAGCATACAGGTCGCAGTGGTGGGTAGTATATGGGGCTTTGGTGACAAACCGATGGCACTGTGATAGACTGCATCCAATTTGCTGAGTAGAGTGTTGGAGGCTATCTTGTAAATTACATCACCGAAGTCAAGGATCGGTAGGATAGTCAGTTTTACGAGGGTATGTTTGGCAGCATGAGTGAAGGAGGCTTTGTTGCGAAATAGGAAGCCGATTCTAGATTGAATTTTGGATTGGAGATGCTTAATGTGAGTTTGGAAGGAGAGTTTACAGTCTAGCCAGACACCTAGGTATTTGTAGTTGTCCACGTATTCTAAGTCAGAACCGTCCAGAGTAGTGATGCTAGTCGGGCAGGCGAGTGCGGGCGGGCAGCGATTGGTTGAAGATGATGCATTTAGTTTTACTAGCATTTAAGAGCAGTTGGAGGTCACGGAAGGAGTGTTGTATCGCATTGAAGCTTGTTTGGAAGTTTGTTAACACAGTGTCCAAGGAAGGGCCAGATGTATACAGAATGGTGTTGTATGCGTAGAGGTGAATCAAATAATCACCTGCAGCAAGAGTGACATCATTGATATACACTGCTCAAAAAAATAAAGGGAACACTAAAATAACACATCCTAGATCTGAATGAAATAAATAATCTTATTAAATACTTTTTTCTTTACATAGTTGAATGTGCTGACAACAAAAACACAAAAAATTATCAATGGAAATCCAATTTATCAACCCATGGAGGTCTGGATTTGGAGTCACTCTCAAAATTAAAGTGGAAAACCACACTACAGACTGATCCAACTTTGATGTAATGTCCTTAAAACAAGTCAAAATGAGGCTCAGTAGTGTGTGTGGCCTCTACGTGCCTGTATGACCTCCCTACAACGCCTGGGCATGCTCCTGATGAGGTGGCGGATGGTCTCCTGAGGGATCTCCTCCCAGACCTGGACTAAAGCGTCCTTCAACTCCTGGACAGTCTGTGGTGCAATGTGGCGTTAGTGGATGGAGCGAGACATGATGTCCCAGATGTGCTCAATTGGATTCAGGTCTGGGGAACAGGCAGACCAGTCCATAGCATCAATGCCTTCCTCTTGCAGGAACTGCTGACACACTCCAGCCACATGAGGTCTAGCATTGTCTTGCATTAGGAGGAACCCAGGGCCAACTGCACCAGCATATGGTCTCACAAGGGGTCTGAGGATCTCATCTCGGTACCTAATGGCAGTCAGGCTACCTCTGGCGAGCACATGGAGGGCTGTGCGGCCCCCCCAAAGAAATGCCACCCCACACCATGACTGACCCACCGCCAAACCGGTCATGCTGGAGGATGTTGCAGGCAGCAGAACGTTCTCCACGGCATCTCCAGACTCTGTCACGTCTGTCACGTGCTCAGTGTGAACCTGCTTTCATCTGTGAAGAGCACAGGGCGCCAGTGGCGAATTTGCCAATCTTGGTGTTCTCTGGCAAATGCCAAACGTCCTGCACGGTGTTGGGCTGTAAGCACAACCCCCACCTGTGGACGTCGGTCCCTCATACCACCCTCATGGAGTCTGTTTCTGACCGTTTGAGCAGACACATGCACATTTGTGGCCTGCTGGAGGTCATTTTGCAGGGCTCTGGCAGTGCTCCTCCTGCTCCTCCTTGCACAAAGGTGGAGGTAGCGGTCCTGCTGCTGGGTTGTTGCCCTCCTATGACCTCCTCCACGTCTCCTGATGTACTGGCCTGTCTCCTGGTAGCGCTTCCATGCTCTGGGCACTACGCTGACAGACACAGCAAACCTTCTTGCCACAGCTCGCATTGAGGTGCCATCCTGGATGAGCTGCACTACCTGAGCCACTTGTGTGGGTTGTAGACTCCGTCTCATGCTACCACTAGAGTGAAAGCACCGCCAGCATTCAAAAGTGACCAAAACATCAGCCAGGAAGCACAGGAACTGAGAAGTGGTCTGTGGTCACCACCTGCAGAACCACTCCTTTATTGGGGGTGTCTTGCTTATTGCCTATAATTTCCACCTGTTGTCTATTCCATTTGCACAACAGCATGTGAAATTTATTGTCAATCAGTGTTGCTTCCTAAGTGGACAGTTTGATTTCACAGAAGTGTGATTGACTTGGACTTACATTGTGTTGTTTAAGTGTTCCCTTAATTTTTTTGAGCAGTGTATATAGAGAAAGAGTCGGCCTGAGAATTGAACCCTGTGGCACCCCCATAGAGGCTGCCAGAGGTCCGGACAACAGGCCCTCCGATTTGACACACTGAGCTCTATCTGAGAAGTACTTAGTGAACCAGGCGAGGCAGTCATTAGAGAAACCAAGGCTGTTGGGTCTGCCGATAAGAATACAGTGATTGACAGAGTCGATAGCCTTGGCCAGGTCAATGAAGACAGCTGCACAGTACTGTCTTTATTAATGGCGGTTATGATATCGTTTAGGACCTTGAGCGTGGCTGAGGTGCACCTGTGACCAGCTCGGAAACCGGATTGCATAGCGGAGAAGGTACGGTGGGATTTCAAATGGTCGGTGCTCTGTTTGTTAACATGGCTTTTGAAGACTTTAGAAAGGCAGGGCAGGATGGATACAGGTCTGTAACAGTTTGGGTCTAGAGTTTCTCCCCCTTTGAAGAGGGGGATGACCGTGGCCGCTTTCCAATCTTTAGGAATCTCAGACGATATGAAAGAAAGTTTGAACAGACTAGTAATAGGGGTTGCAACAATAATTTTAGGAAGAGAGGGTCCAGATTGTCTAGCCCAGCTGATTTGTAGGGATCCAGATTTTGCAGCTCTTTCAGAACATCAGCTGTCTGGATTTGGATGAAGGAGAAGTGGGGGTGGGGGGGGTGGGGGGCTTGGGCCAGAAATGCTGATTGAAATTCTCGATTATCGTGGATTTATTGGTGGTGAGAGTGTTTCCTAGCCTCAGTGCAGTGGGCAGCTGGGAGGAGGTGCTCTTATTCTCCATGGACTTTACAGTGTCCCAAATTTTGGGGGGGAATTAGTGCTGCAAGATGCAAATTTCTGTTTGAAAAAGCTAGCCTTTGCTTTCCTAACTGACTATGTATATTGGTTCCTGACTTCCCTGAAAAGTTGCATATCACGGGGACTATTCAATGCTAGTTTAGTACGCCACAGGATGTTCTTGTGCTGGTCAAGGGCAGTCAAGTCTGGAGTGAACCAAGGGCTATATCTGTTGTAAGTTCTACATTTTTTGAAAGGGGCATGATTGTTTAAGATGGTGAGGAAAGCACGTTTAAAGAACAACCATGCATCCTCTACTGACGGGATGAGGTCAATATCCTTCCAGGATACCCAGGCCAGGTCGATTAGAAAGGCCTGCTCGCAGAAGTGTTTTAGGGAGTGTTTGACAATGATGAGGGGTGGTTGTTTGACCGCGGACCCATAATGGACGCAGGCAATGAGGCAGTGATTGCTGAGATCCTGGTTGAAAACAGCAGAGGTGTATTTAGAGGGCAGGTTGGTTAGGATGATATCTATGAGGGTGCCCATGCTTACGGATTTGGGGTTGTACCTGGTAGGTTCCTTGATAATTTGCGTGAGATTGAGGGCATCTAGCTTAGATTGTAGGATGGCCGGGGTATTAAGTATATCCCAGTTTAGGTCACCTAACAGTACGAACTCTGGAGATAGATGAGCGGCAATCAATTCACATATGGTGACCAGGGTACAGCTGGGAGCAAGCAGCAACAGTGAGAGACTTATTTCTGGAGAGATGGATTTTTAAAAGTAGAAGCTCGAACTGCTTGGGCATAGACCTGGATAGTATGACAGAACTCTGCGGGCTATCTCTGCAGTAGATTGCAACTCCGCCCCATTTAGCAGTTCTATCTTGACGGAAAATGTTGTAGATGGGGACGGAAATTTCAGAATTTTTGGTGGTCTTCCTAAGCCAGGATTCAGACACGGATAGGACATCAGGGTTTGCGGAGTGTGCTAAACCAGTGAATAAAGCAAACTTAGGGAGGGGGCTTCTGATGTTAACATGCATGAACCCAAGGCTTTTACCGTTACAGAAGTCAACAAAGCACCTGGGGACACACATGGCCTAGGTTAACCTCTACATCACCAGAGGAGCAGAGGAGAAGTAGGATGAGGGTACAGCTAAAGGCTATGGTAGGATAGATTCAGGGCATAATGTACAGACAAGGGTATGGTAGGGTGCGAGTACAGTGGAGGTAAACCTAGGCATTGAGTGACGATGAGAGAGGTTGCATCTCTGGAGGCACCAGTTAAGCTAGGTGAGGTCTCCGCATGTGTGGGGGTGGGACAAAGGAGCTATCTAAGGCATGTTGAGCGGGAATAGGGGCTCCGCAGTAAAATAAAAACAATGAGAGCTGCCCTAAACAACAGTATACAAGGCATATTGACATTAGAGAGAGGCATAAAGCAATCACAGGTGTTGATTGGGAGAGCTAAGACAACAACGGGTAAGACAACAACGGGTAAACAGCTAAGACAACAACAACGGGTAAATGGCGATGAATGGGCAGAGAGGGTCAGTTATCTACACACAGGGCCTGAGTTCGAGGCTGGGGCCGACAGATAAACAAAATGAAGTACAGTGTTAATGAACAGTCCAGCAGGCATCAGCAGTGTAGCCGAGTGATCATAGGGGCCAATGGATATCATAAGGTGAATCCACCAATTTGTAAGTCGCTCTGGATAAGAGCGTCTGCTAAATGACTTAAATGTAAATGTAAATGAGCAGCAATAGATGAAACAGGGAGCTGTTCGGTAGTCGTTACAAATAAAATTTTATTGGATGATTTGATTTGAGAGTGGAAGGGGAAAATGGTGGTCAAAAAACTGCATATTCCAACTTGAGTATTTAAACTAATCTGTACCACTGTAGCCCTCAGGGCAAAGGCATTGCCACTTGTTTGCTTATCTCTTCCTTGACAAGTCCTTTCTATAACCAGTTGTTGTTTCTGTTGTCTTTCAAGGCTGTTGTGAGGAAGAGGGGTAACAAATCAGGCTGAAGGATGAAGTCTAAAGGGAAGGCCGCTAAGTCATCCAGAAAACCCTGGACCGAGCAAGACCTGGACCTTGAACCAGAGAACATTGAACCAGGCACCAGCGAACAGGAGGGCTCTGAGGCCTCGGTCCATATTGGAGGCTCCTGGAGAGGCGTTCTGAGGGGCGGGGACCGCGAGCGAGGTGGAGGCGGTGGCACCACCCACGGCCCCCACAGACACCGACGGTCTCACAACAGCAACAAAGAGCGCAACGTCCGGCGGCTGGAGAGCAACGAGCGGGAGCGCCAGCGCATGCACAAACTTAACAATGCCTTCCAGGCTCTTAGAGAGGCCATTCCGCATGTCAAAATGGACAAGAAACTCTCCAAGATCGAGACGCTGACGTTGGCTGAGAACTACATCAAGTCCCTGACCTCCATCATCCTGGGGATATCCAGCGGCCGCCTGCCCCCCGGGGAGACACCGACAGAGGCTAGTGCTGCCAGACTGCTCCAGTGTTACCAGCAGCACCTGGAGGAGGACGGGGATGAGAGCCTGTCTCAATTCCTCACCCAAATCCACAGCTTCAGCCAGGAGAGCTAACAGCTAGCCCCAGTTCCTCACCCAGATCAACAGCTTCAGCCAGGAGAGCTAACAGCTAGCCTCAGTTCCTCACCCAGATCAACAGCTTCAGCCAGGAGAGCTAACAGCTAGCCTCAGTTCCTCACCCAGATTCACAGCTGCAGCCAGGAGAGCTAACAGCTAGCCTCAGTTCCTCACCCAGATCAACAGCTTCAGCCAGGAGAGCTAACAGCTAGCCTCAGTTCCTCACCCAGATTCACAGCTGCAGCCAGGAGAGCTAACAGCTAGCCTCAGTTCCTCACCCAGATCCACAGCTTCTGCCAGGAGAGCTAACATCTAGCCTCAGTTCCTCACCCAGATCCACAGCTTCAGCCAGGAGAGCTAACATCTAGCCTCAGTTCCTCACCCAGATCCACAGCTTCAGCCAGGTGAGCTAACATCTAGCCTCAGTTCCTCACCCAGATCCACAGCTTCATCCAGGAAAGTTAACAGCTAATAGCTGCTAACTCCACAGCCAAAGAGTTGAAGCATCCAGGCTTGACTTGGGGCGCGAATCTCAACTGAAACCCTATCTACCATATTGTACACTGCTACTCTACTTATGACCATGGCCAAAAGTAGTGCACTCTATGGGGAAAGGGTGTCATCTGAGATGCAGCCTTATACTCCGACAAGCTAGTGAGCTATAGTGACATACCTGACCATACACTAAATGGAGCACACAAGAACTTGCCTCAGTAACTCCATGAGACAGTGGTGGGAGGTGATTTGGAGCACTGTACCCTTAACATTCATTCTCAGAAACATAATGGTGGAGTACAAGTGAAGACAGACAGACAGGCAAAGAGCACCAGCAGCCTGTGGACTATGTCAGATTAGACAAAGGCCTAGCCAGGGCTGTGACAGACAGAATCCCCAAAGGACCATGATATAACTTCTAGAACAGTGGAATTTAAAGTTAATCTCACGTGGGATTCCGATTCTGATTTGTGGTGAGACCCAAGTCAAAGAACATTCCAGCGCCATTTAATCTGTTTTCTTTCTTTTTTTCTGTAATTTTTCTAGCTGGCGATTAACTGTAGTTTCCTGATTGGTCAGAAATGTAAAATAACTGATTGTTAACCTCTACGGGCTAGGGGGCAGTATTGAGAATTTTGGAAAAAATATGTGCCCATTTTTAACTGCCTCCTACACCAACTCAGAAGCTAGAATATGCATATTATTGTTCAGGTTTGGATAGAAAACACCCTAAAGTTTCTAAAACTGTTTGAATGGTGTCTGTGAGTATAACAGAACTCCTATGGCAGGCAAAAACCTGAGAAGGTTTCATGCAGGAAGTACCCTGTCTGACAAGGTGTTGTTGTTCTTGCTTCTGTTTATTGAAGAGTCAGGATCTTAGCTGTAACGTGACAATTCCTAGGGCTCAAATAGGCTCTCAGAACCCGGGAAAAACCTGAACGATGACGAGGCAGCCTCAGGCTGAAACACAGAATCCCCTTTTCCAAGTGTCCCATCAGAGGACAATGGAATTAGGCGCGTGCGCGATTCGACCCCGTGCAGTATTTTCCTTCGGCTGTTTAGCTAATTGCAGATTCCCGGTCGGAATATTATCGCTTTTTTACGAGAATAATGGCATAAAAATTGATTTTAAACAGCGGTTGACATGCTTCGAAGTACGGTAATGGAATATTTAGAATTTTTTTGTCACGTTCTGCGCCATGCGCACGACCGTGATTTACCATTCTGATAGTGTCTAGAACGCACGAACAAAACGCCGCTGTTTGGATATAACGATGGATTATTTGGGACCAAACCTACATTTGTTATTGAAGTAGAAGTCCTGGGAGTGCATTCTGATGAAGAACAGGAAAGGTAAGACCATTTTTCTTATAGGAAATGTGATTTTGGTGAAGGCTAAACTGGGTGGGTGTCTAAATAGCTAGCCCGTGATGGCTGGGCTATGTACTTAGAATATTGCAAAATGTGCTTCATCCGAAAAGCTATTTTAAAATCGGACATATCGAGTGCATAGAGGAGTAATGTATCTATAATTCTTAAAATAATTGTTATGCTTTTTGTGAACGTTTATCGTGAGTAATTTAGTAAATTGTTAGTAAATTCCCCGGAAGTTTGCGGGGGGTATGCTTTTTCTGAACGTCACATGCTAATGTAAAAAGCTGGTTTTTGATATAAATATGAACTTGATTGAACAGACATGCATGTATTGTATAACATAATGTCCTAGGTGTGTCATCTGATGAAGATCATAAAAGGTTAGTGCTGCATTTAGCTGTGGTTTGGGTTTTTGTGACATTATATGCTAGCTTGAAAAATGGGTGTCTGATTATTTCTGGCTGGGCACTCTCCTGACATAATCTAATGTTTTGCTTTCGTTGTAAAACCTTTTTGAAATCGGACAGTGTGGTTAGATTAACGAGAGTCTTGTCTTTAAATAGCTGTAAAATAGTCATATGTTTGAGAAATTGAAGTAATAGTATTTCAAACGTTTTAAAAATCGCGCCACAGGATTCAACTGGCTGTTACGTAGGTGGGACGAATTCGTCCCGCCGGTCCCATAGAGGTTAAAGTATAGTATTCTCCAGCATACACTGTAGCCCACAGGGGCCCAAGCTGTGTATATAGGACAGGCCACCCCTGCTGTAGATAGGGCAGGCCACCCTAGCTGTAGATAGGGCAGGCCACCCTAGCTGTAGATAGGGCAGGCCACCCCTGCTGTAGATAAATACATGTTTTCAACCTTTTAGGACCAATGTTTGTTTTCCCAGTTGAGCACTACCTCTGGACACAACAGTCACATACAGGACAAGGATATGCTTACCTATACTGGTCCCACAGACTGTCTCTGGACACAACAGTCATGTACAGGACAAGGATATGCTTACCTATACTGGTCCCACAGGCTGTCTCTGGACACAACAGTCATGTACAGGACAAGGATATGCTTACCTATACTGGTCCCACAGACTGTCTCTGGACACAACAGTCATGTACAGGACAAGGATATAATTACCTATACTGGTCCCACAGACTGTCTCTGGACACAACAGTCACATACAGGACAAGGATATGCTTACCTATACTGGTCCCACAGACTGTCTCTGGACACAACAGTCATGTACAGGACAAGGATATAATTACCTATACTTGTCCCACAGACTGTCTCTGGACACAACAGTCATGTACAGGACAAGGATATAATTACCTATACTGGTCCCACAGACTGTCTCTGGACACAACAGTCACATACAGGACAAGGATATAATTACCTTTACTGGTCCCACAGACTGTCTCTGGACACAACAGTCATGTACAGGACAAGGATATAATTACCTATACTTGTCCCACAGACTTTAGTCAAATACTGTACTGTTTAAGGAAGGGAAAGAATACACACTGTAATTTAAATGAAGTGTAAATTATTAGAAACACATTTGTATGTATATATTTTATTTTTTGGGGGGGGGTTGACACAGTTATTAAATTGCAGATTGGAAGACAAGGAGGTGGGACAAACAGTTTGAAGCAGGGAATTGAACTCATGCATCTGGTGGGAAGCGGAAGCCAGCAGTGTTACCGCTAGACCACATGATCTACACAGATCCATATGTGTACATGTCAAAATGTACAGTATGTGTTGACCAAGTTGTTTTATCTCCATGACCCTATGGTATCTTGTGTTTTTATGGTTCTTGGACATGGCTGTCTGTAGCTCAGTTGGTAGAGCATGGCGCTTCTAATGCCAGGTTCGTGGGTTCAATTCCCAATTACCACTTGTACACAAATAGTATGCAAGCATGACTGTAAGTTACCTGGAATAAATGCATCAGCTAAATGGCATATTTTATTACAACAGTGGTGTGTGTGTAACAGGTGAATGTAATAATTATGTTGCTCTTACAATGCGTGTTTGAATGATACTTGTGTAATATCTTTGTAAACCTGAGTTCTCCTGAGACTCCAAAAAAGTGTGAATTGAAAAATGTAAAACAAGAATCTTCCTTATCAATAATCACATTTATTGAGAGGACATTGACCATGCACACTATTAGGAGGAAGAAATATATAGATCAATAACAGCCTTGTTGGAGTTGGAACAGTACCGGCTTATAGTATTCTAGTTTACACCATAATCAATAAAAGCAATGGAATCCTCAAGTGAAAAGTCCTCCGCTAGACTTCTGTTTTTCATGCTATGGTGTACCCCCTTCACATCCCAACCTATAAGTGTAATGCGTCCCTCCTTTAGGATAAATCCTGCACTGTAGTAACAGCAGTATGTAGTCAGTGTCATTATCAAACAATGCACTTGTTGTATTAGGAACTGCCATAGGAAGATAAAGTGACAGTATTCACAGATATACAGTTTTCTGGACAATTAATGATTTGTAGTTGCAGTATATCAGTCACTATTGGATCTTCATCTTTCAGTTACAGCAGTAAGATGAATGAATGCCCAAACGTGATAGTTTCAGCCTTTGTGGTTTAAAGATAATAGTTAATATGACTTAATATGACTGATATTTTATGCTTTTTATATATCAATGTACAATAACCCAACCTTGAAATATCACAATGAAAACATTTATACTATACTCGTATTCAGATTTATAAAAAAAAAATATATTTGTTATTTCTACCAACCCCTTCACGTGTGTTGCCTGCCAGTCATTACTGCTAAAATCATAGGTGAAAATATGCAAATAATAGTGTTAAAACTCTTATTTTCCTGAGAAACAAACAAATGAACTTTTAAGCCTTTCAAAGACATCATTTTTTAAGCAATTCACATTTTTTATGAAAATAAAAACATGTACTTTCTTTTCAAGAGTAACACAAAAATGCTATAGAAAGAAACTGTCCCCTAGGAACATGGACATACAAACTCTTCACTGTGGCCATCACAGATACAAACTATTCAGGGGAAAGGCATATAACTGTAAAAGCGCCGTGTGCTATCAAAGGATTAATAACCTAAATTATTCTCGGTAAATAAACCCTTATTGTTTCTGATGTGACTCCAGTGGAATCTCTACGTTACCAGCAGGTACAAAGTAGGAAGTATAGTAACTTATTGGAACAGAATCAGTAAAAACTACTGATCGCCCACCTTCACAGAATCATACATCACCCACCTTCACAGAATCATACATCGCCCACCTTCACAGAATCATATATTGGGCCAATAGCATTGAATACCCCAGAAAACACTTCTTACGTTATATTTGAAAAAGTTAAACCTATCACCAATATAACATAAACAAAACATGTATTCACATACAGCACTGTACACACCTACACACAGAAAAAAAACATTCAACCAAACAATAACAATAAATAAAACAAAAAGTTATCTTAAGACCACAGATTTAAATAACGATGATGCAATGCTCGAAGACTGAGTCACACTGTTTAAAAATGACTAGTGCTCTCTATGTGGGAAATGTTGAACATGACCTGCTAGTTGTGAAGAGAGAAGGTGATTGGCTGAGTCAAGCTGAGGGCACAGAGTTAGGGTTCAAAGGTAATTGAACACAACCAGGTGATTGGACAGAAGAAGTGTGTGTGTTTAACACCTGACAGCTTTCCCGTTCTCCTCTGTGTTCCTGAAGGAGAGCGGTCTGCGGGGTCCGTTAGGGAGGGGGTCCGTTAGAAGGGGAATACGGACATGGGGAGCCTCGAAAGAGTTCCCTCTCACAGTGATGTGGTCCCAGCCACCCTGAGGAGAGAGAGGAAGAGAAGGATAGAGGGAGAGACAGAGAGAGAGAGATAGAGACAGAGAAAAAAAAGAGAGAGAGAGTGAAACAGCCCCCCCACCAAGAAAACCTTTCCATTGAAAGTCATTGGTGTCTCAGAAGCAGGTTGGTGAGTCAGGGTTAGAGGTAAGGTTAAGGGTCTCACCCCGATGCCGTAGTCCCACGACTGTCCCTTTGGCTCCATGGGCTGAACCCCCAGACGGTGACAGACTGTCCCACAGCTCAGACTGTGGCTGCCTTGCACCTTGTCAGCTATGATCCACACCTACACAACAACAATGAGAAGGGTTGAGTTACTCAACACAGTGCAATGTCAAGAAGTTAACATTTTGAAAAAAGAGAAAGTCATTATCATTCATTACTGCCGACAACAACCACCCAGGTTTTAGATTGTAGGTTCTGCTCACCTGGTCCAGAGGTCCTACGGAGACCTTGCGTACATTGTTGGAGATGTGTTCCCATGATGATCCCTGGGGGTAGCTAGGAGTCAGGCCCTGTCTGAACCACAGGTTACCTGGATGGAGAGCACCAAATTAAAATCATGACAAAAATAAAGAAGAGATGGTTCAACTAATAGACATCTGACAATAATAAAGGTCCATGTCATAGTAAGTCATGACATTTTTGTCTGTAGTACCATGTTGATCCACTGTGTAGACTGACGTCCTCCCTACAGACACCTGTTGAAGCTTCTGTCTGACTGGAGAGGGGATGTGGTACCAGCAGTCTCCTACAGGGGGCAATAGTACATTAAACAGCCAGTGATTAGAGTCTTCTCTCATCATTAGGTCCATCTCTGTGATCGGAACCAGAACTCAGAGAGAGGTAAGCTCCTCCCGAAAACAAACATTGAGCTATTACTGTAAAGCACTTTGTGACAACTGCTGATTTAAAAACAGCTTCAGAAATACATTTGAGTGATTTGACTGAACTGTTGATTAGCAGTAAGACACACAGGACTGAAAGGAGAATCCCTGGGTTCTGTCAGAGACGGTGGGTTCTGCGTGATTCTCTGACTGACCTGCAGGGCTCTGTGCAGACACGGAGCCCCTGTAGAAGGCAGAGCCATCCCTGGCAATGGCCCACACCTGGTTGGCCCCACCGATGGAGATAGACTTAAAGGGCTGGTCTGTGCCCACGTGGAGCCACGACGTCCCCTAGAAACACACGCAACCACTTCTGTTATCAACCACAATGTCTGTGTATTCATGGTGGACATGTGTGTTGTATGTTTACATATTGTGTGTGTGTGACTCACAGCAGGCGTCAGTAGGGTGACTCCCAGTCTACAGAGCACGTCTCCCTTGTTACTGATGGCCCACAGAGGGATCGGCTCAACAATGCTCTGAGCTCCACATGGGATGATGGTCACGTCACTCAACGGGATGGGTGGGACTTCCTGCCACGGCCCTGTGGTCGTCAGTTTACACTTCCTGTCAGAGGAAATACAAGGGTTGTTCAAATAGGATTTAAGTCGCACCTAGATCAGTGTACCAATAGTTGAATTAGGTGTGTAAATACTTGGCTGGAGCAAAAACATGCACTCCTTGTGGGTCCCCAAGACCAGGATTGAAGAACTCTGCCCTAGACACTGATCTAACGTCAGTTGTTGTGTTTCCTTCCCCCAATGGTTAAGGTTAGGATTTAGGTAGAGTAAAGCTGATCCTAGATCTGAGCTAACGGGCAATTTTTTCCCCCAGAGCTCAAACCCAGGGTTGTTTAAACACAGTGGGCAGACTGAGGACAGACCATAGTGTGCTTACTAAACAAATAGTGATGAGGGAACAGGGCGATTGTTGTGTAGTAACATACAGTACCTGGCCCATCGCCTACGACGGACAAAGTCCTTCAAGGTCTTGTGGCCATGATACGACCTGGAAGAGTACATACAGAGGGAGGGAGATAAAATACATCATAGTGACAGAAACAAACACATATCATGGCTGCTTTCATTTAGGGAAAAGATTCAGCAAGGTTATGTGATAGATACACCAATGAATATGTATTGGGGAAGGTTAGATACACTCACGTTGGGAAATCAGCTGCATATTGCCAACCCTCTCTGTCTGTCCCTCCAGAGATACCGTAGTCAATGGCCCAGTCTGCCACCTGATAGAGACAGAGCAGTTAGCAGAACAAACTTTGTAGGACTATTTTAGTCATCTAATGGCACTCTGCATATTTAGTTCGGGTTCAAAAGTTATATTGTCCTGGGGTGAAATTGAAATGTTTTGTCCGGTTACTGGTACCCACCCATGTCCAATGAGGGGATGGAGGCTTGGTGTTGGCCTTGGTACACTCCTGCAGTCCTGTTGCATCACTCCACATGTAACGGTCTGTTGGGAGGCCTCTGTTGGTGTAACCTGTGACTGGGTTCCACCTCTGGTTCTCATAAATGTAGACACACTTCACATCTGTCTGGGTGTAGATGTTATCTGTGCTGCTGGCCAGACCTAACAAAGACAAGAGAGGGGTTATAGTCATGAGCTGAGACAAAACAGCCATGAAACATAACCTTACACCCTGACCAAACTGGCCCCGGGCATGCGCCTGTTGATTTTGTCTATCCACAATAGATACGATAAGGACACACAGGTTAAAATACCAAAACCAACTCTGAACCAACTATATTAATTTGGGGACAGGCCGAAACACAAAGTTTGGTCACACCTACTCATTCAAAGGTTTTTCTTTATTTTTACTATGAAATAATGAATATGGAATCATGTAGTGACCAAAAAAGTCTTAAACAAATCAAAATATATTTTATATTTGAAGCTGGTTGAGAGAATGCCAAGAGTGTGCAAAGCTGTCATCAAGGCAAATATATGGCTATTTAAAATATATTTTGATTTATTTAAGACTTTTTTGGTCACTACATGATTCCATATCTGTTATTTCATCGTTTTGATGTCTTCACTATTCTACAATACTACAATGTAGAAAATAGTAAAAATAAAGAAAAACCCTTGAATGCTATTGTATGAAACATTCATGGACATTTAGCTAGCTTGCTGTTGCTAGCTAATTTGTGCTGGGAGATAAACATTGGGTTGTTATTTTACCTAAAATGCATATGGTTCTGTTTTTAGCTGGATCTTTGTAGAATTTTCACCCGGAGTCATAGAAAATTGTGTGTTTCTCCACGCCAACGATTAATCCACAGATAAAAAGGGAAACCTAGTAAATTCTTTGTTAGTTTCTTTGATTAATCTCTCCTTGTTTGTCTTTCAATAACCCATAGGGGGGTTGTATGCTCGTGAAAACCAATTAGTAGATGGGAGAGGCAGTACTTGCAGCGCATCAAGAGTCTCAAATAGAACCAAGTTCTATTTTAGCGTTCGGCAACGTGAGCAGTTTGAGAAAGAAATATTGAATAACGTACATGTATTTTTGCGCATGCAACATGCCCGGTTTGGTTTCCCTATTAGTGGCTATACAGTACTTGGTTTAAGTCTAGTCCAGTAGGTTTATGTTTAGCATATGCTTTAAGTCCAGTCCAGTAGGTTTATGTTTAGCGTATGCTTTAAGTCCAGTCCAGTAGGTTTATGTTTAGCGTATGCTTTAAGTCCAGTCCAGTAGGTTTATGTTTAGCATATGCTTTAAGTCCAGTCCAGTAGGTTTATGTTTAGCGTATGCTTTAAGTCCAGTCCAGTAGGTTTATGTTTAGCATATGCTTTAAGTCCAGTCCAGTAGGTTTATGTTTAGCATATGCTTTAAGTCCAGTCCAGTAGGTTTATGTTTAGCATATGCTTTAAGTCCAGTCCAGTAGGTTTATGTTTAGCATATGCTTTAAGTCCAGTCCAGTAGGTTTATATTTAGCGTATGCTTTAAGTCCAGTCCAGTAGGTTTATGTTTAGCGTATGCTTTAAGTCCAGTCCAGTAGGTTTATGTTTAGCATATGCTTTAAGTCCAGTCCAGTAGGTTTATATTTAGCGTATGCTTTAAGTCCAGTCCAGTAGGTTTATGTTTAGCGTATATTTTGTGTGTTTACCCTGCAAGAATCCCCCTCCATAGCCGCCGGTGTAGACCCAGACAGTGTGGTCGTAGCCAACCCCCCACACCACCCCCAGACTGTTACACTCCACCAGACGCAGGTGGCCCCCCACCTGATGCCAGAACCTGCAGACACACAACGCGGGGTTGAAGACAAAGTAAGGAAAAGTATACAATTTTAAATGAAAGGCTATTCAGACAGTCAAGGCTATTCAGACAGTCAAATCAAATCAAAGTTTATTTGTCAC
This sequence comes from Salmo trutta, assembly GCF_901001165.1. Lineage (NCBI taxonomy): Eukaryota > Metazoa > Chordata > Actinopteri > Salmoniformes > Salmonidae > Salmo > Salmo trutta. Next base: position 18,202,209 of record NC_042974.1, read on the forward strand.
GTGCGGCGAATACAGCAGGTGTAGACCTTAAAGTGAACTGCTTACTTACAGGCTCTAATCAATAGTGTAAACAAGGTATTAGGTGAACAATAGGTAAGTAAAGAAATAAAACAACAGTAAAAAGACAGGCTATATACAGTAGTGAGACTATAAAAGTAGCGAGGCTACATACAGACACCGGTTAGTCAGGTTGATTGAGGTAGTATGTACATGTAGATATGGTTAAAGTGACTATGCATATATGATGAACAGAGAGTAGCAGTAGTGTAAAAGAGGGGTTGGCGGGTGGTGGGACGCAATGCAGATAGCCCGGTTAGCCAATGTGCGGGAGCACTGGTTGGTCGGCCTAACTGAGGTAGAATGTACATGAATGTATAGTTAAAGTGACTATGCATATATGATAAACAGAGAGTAGCAGCAGCGTAAAAAGAGGGGTTGGGGGGGGGGCACACAATGCAAATAGTCCAGGTAGCCATTTGATTACCTGTTCAGGAGTCTTATGGCTTGGGGGTAAAAACTGTTGAGAAGCCTTTTTTGTCCTAGACTTGGCACTCCGGTACTGCTTGCCATGCGGTAGTAGAGAGAACAGTCTATGAGTGGGGTGGCTGGGTCTTTGACAATTTTTAGGGCCTTCTTCTGACACCGCCTGGTATAGCGGTCCTGGAATGCAGGCAGCTTAGCCCCAGTGATGTACTGGGCCGAACACACTACCCTCTGTAATGCCTTGCGGTCAGAGGCCGAGCAATTGCCGTACCAGGCAGTGATGCAACCAGTCAAGATGCTCTTGATGTTGCAGCTGTAGAACCTTTTGAGGATCTCAGGACCCATGCCAAATCTTTAGTTTCTCTTCCTTTCCTGAGGGGGAATAGGCTTTGTCGTGCCCTCTTCACGACTGTCTTGGTGTGTTTGAACCATTCTAGTTTGTTGTTGATGTGGACACCAAGGAACTTGAAGCTCTCAACCTGCTCCACTACAGCCCCGTCGATGAGAATGGGGGCGTGTTCAGTCCACCTTTTCTTGTAGTCCACAATAATCTCCTTAGTTTTGGTTACGTTGAGGTATGGGTTGTTATTCTGGCACCACCCGGCCAGGTCTCTGACCTCCTCCCTATAGGCCGTCTCGTCGTTGTCGGTGATCAGGCCGACCACTGTTGTGTTGTCTGCAAACTTAATGATGGCGTTGGAGTTGTGCCTGGCCATGCAGTCGTGGGTGAACAGGGAGTACAGGAGGGGACTGAGCAGGCACCCCTGTGGAGCTCCAGTGTTGAGGATCAGCGTGGCAGATGTGTTGCTACCTACCATCACCACCTGGGGGTGGCCCATCAGGAAGTCCAGGATCCAGTTGCAGAGGGAGGTGTTTAGTCCCAGGATCCTTAGCTTAGTGATGAGCCTTGAGGGTACTATGGTGTTCAACGTTGAGCTGTAGTCAATGAATAGCTTTCTCACATAAGTGTTCCTTTTGTCCAGGTGGGAAAGGGCAGTGTGGAGTGCAGTAGAGATTGCATCATCTGTGGATCTGTTTGGGCGGTATGCAAATTGGGGTGGGTCTAGGGTTTCTGGGATAATGGTGTTGATGTGAGCCATTACCAGCCTTTCAAAGCACTTCATGTCTACGGAGGTGAGTGCTACGGGTCTGTAGTCTTTTAGGCAGGATGCCTTTGTGTTCTTGGGCACAGGGAGTATGGTGGTCTGCTTATAACATGTTGGTATTACAAACTCAATCAGGGACATGTTGAAAATGTCAGTGAAGACACCTGCCAGTTGGTCAGCACATGCCCAGAGCACACGTCCTGGTAATCCATCTGGCCCCGCAGCCTTGTGTATGTTGACCTGTTTAAAGGTCGTACTCACGTCGGCTATGGAGAGTGTGATCACACCGTCGTCCGGAACAGCTGATGCTCTCATGCATGCCTCAGTGTTGCTAGCCTCGAAGCGAGCATAGAAGTGATTTTGCTCGTCTGGTAGGCTCGTGTCACTGGGCAGCTCGCGGCTGTGCTTCCCTTTGTAGTCTGTAGTAGTTTGCAAGCCCTGCCACATAAGACGAGCGTTGGAGCCGGTGTAGTATGATTCAATCTTAGCCCTGTATTGATGCTTTTCCTGTTTGATGGTTCGTCGCAGGGCATAGCAGGATTTCTTGTAAGCTTCCGGGTTAGAGTCCCGCACCTTGAAAGCGGCAGCTCTACCCTTTAGCTCAGTGCGAATGTTGCCTGTAATCCATGGCTTCTGGTTGGGGTATGTACGTACAGTCACTGTGGGGACGACGTCCTCGATGCACTTATTGATAAAGCCATGTGATGTACTCCTCAATGCCATTGGAAGAATCCCGGAACATGTTCCAGTCTATGATTGCAAAACAGTCCTGTAGTTTAGCATCTGCTTCATCTGACCACTTTTTTATATGCCGAGTCTCTGGTGCTTCCTGCTTTAATTTTTGCTTGTAAGCAGGAATCAGGAGGATACAGTTGTAGTCGGATTTACCAAATGGAGGGCGAGGTAGAGCTTTGTACACGTCTCTGTGTGTGGAGTACAGGTGATCTAGAATTGTTTTCCCTCTGGTTGCACATTTAACATGTTGATAGAAATTTGGCAGAACTGATTTAAGTTTCCCTGCATTAAAGTCTCCGGCCACTAGGAGCGCCGCCTCTGGGTGAGTGGTTTCCTATTTGCTTATTTCCTTATACAGCTGACTGAGTGCGGTCTTAGTGCCAGCATCTCTCTGTGGTGCTAAATAAACAGCCACGAAAAGTATAGCTGAAAACTCTCTCTAGTGTGGCCCGCAATTTATCCCAATATACTCTACTTCAGGTGAGCAAAATCTAGAGACTTCCTCAGATTTCGTGCACCGGCTGTTGTTTACAAATATGCACAGACCGCCCCCCCCCCTCGTCTTACTGGAGTCAAGACTATTCAGACAGTCAAAGCTATTCAGACACTCAAGGCTATTCAGACAGTCAAAGCTATTCAGACACTCAAGGCTATTCAGACAGTCAAAGCTATTCAGACAGTCAAAGCTATTCAGACACTCAAGACTATTCAGACAGTCAAGGCTATTCAGACAGTGAAAGCTATTCAGACACTCAAGACAATTCAGACCGTCAAGGCTATTCAGACAGTCAAGACTATTCAGACAGTCAAAGCTATTCAGACAGTCAAGACTATTCAGGCACTCAAGGCTATTCGGACACTCAAGACTATTCAGACAGTCAAGACTAGTCAGACAGTCAAAGATATTCAGACAGTCAAGGCTATTCAGACAGTCAAAGCTATTCAGACACTCAAGACTATTCAGACAGTCAAGGCTATTCAGACAGTCAAGACTATTCAGACAGTCAAAGCTATTCAGACAGTCAAGGCTATTCAGACAGTCAAAGATATTCAGATAGTCAAGGCTATTCAGACAGTCAAGACTATTCAGACACTCAAGGCTATTCAGACAGTCAAGGCTATTCAGACAGTCAAAGATATTCAAATAGTCAAGGCTATTCAGACAGTCAAAGATATTCAGACAGTCAAGGCTATTCAGACAGTCAAAGATATTCAGATAGTCAAGACTATTCAGTTGTTAAGTGCATACATCTGATTAATCTAATATCTATTTATCTACAATAATAAATCCATCATATAGTTTATCTCAAGCCTTTATAAGCATCGATGACAGCCCAGAGGACGTGTCTTACATCTGGTCGCAGGGTGTAGGGTTGGGGCAGGCCTCCAGGCTAGGTGAAGGCTCACAGACGAAGATGTCTCCTTTACAGGTGACTGACCAGAGGGCTTGTTTAGAAGGGGGACCCTGGATCCCCCGGGAGTCACAGCACGACACACTCAGCAGGGCCAGCTGGGGGTACAGAGAGACAGTCAAAACATTCCCAGACTACAACTTATAAAGGATAGCATGCAGAGAGTCTTCATAAGCCCTACATCGAGGCAAAGTCATGCTACATAGGGTCATATAAAAGGTCCTTACATCTGATGCTTTACTAAACGTGGAATAACCCTTTCACCATCCTTTATTTAGCATGACATTTCCTTATGAATAAACATATGATATTCAGTGAAAATTGAGAACTTGTACTGCGTGTCTGGTTCAGGTGTAAGACAGTGATCATATAACCTACCCAGTCGTGCATCTCCAGCTCGGTGGCAGCAGCCAGTCTGATAGGCCACCTCTGTTTGGTCCTCTCTGCTGTGTAGATGGCAAACGTGTGTTTGGAGTCATTCAGCACCGGCACCAAGATAGTCACCTCGTTGATGAATGCATGTAGGTACTGGATAGAGGGAGGAGAGGAGGAGAGGGGAGAAAAATGATGAATAAATAACTAATTACAGATCACCCAAAATACACACACACACACGCACTGTGGCCCTCCCCTCACCTTCTTCTCCTCGTTGAAGTTGTAGTAGAGGAAGAGGATGCCGTCCTGGTTTCCCTCTGGTCCTGAGAACTGCTCCAGGGCAAACCTCACGTCCACCCATTTATGGGGCTTCCAGTCCCTCCACCACTGCATGGTCCCTTTCTTCACCCACACAGACTGGGATGGAGGGGGGAGGGAGGAAGAGAAGGAGGGAACGGAGGGGAGAGGGAGGGAGAGAAGGAGGTGACGAGGGAGGGAGACTAATGAGCCTCTATACAACAAGGACAAGTCATAAACAAACAAATTTCATCATGGCAACCAGAAAAAGCATTTGCAAGCATTCAAGTTGTAAGGACGTTCAAGTTGTCGGTACCTGTTCTATGGCCTGTTCGTAGTGTTTAAAGTTGTCCATCTCTCTCTTGGAGCGTTGGCTGAGCTGTTCAAAGATCTGTTTCCGCCAGGCAGCTGTCTGGGCTAGACTGATGGACAGACTCATGGACTGGACTGAAGATGTCAGGGCTGGGAGAGACAAATAGACAAAGATCAAAATCTTTATCAACAACATGTGAAGAAACACTCCAGTGGCTCAACAACAACAACAACAAGCACAGGGACACTGTTCCATCAGCCAGAAGGGTGTATTCTGATGTAATTGGAGCTGGAGTTTTGTATAGTACTAGGCTTGTTTTGATATGCAGGAGAAATAGAATTTCAGGGTGATACAATATCTACAGTATGTGTCTCACCTGTGGTAGAGTTGAACCAGTTGAGCTGGGAGTGGCAGTCCACACCACAACCTCCTCCACTGACCCATGCCCAGAGCGGGTGTTCATCCGCCCCATACGGCTCTTCCTGACACAGGGTGTAGGTGGCCACAGAGGACAGGCTACAGGTGTCAGCCGCGTCCCCTCTCACCCCAGCAGGCCCCACAGCCAGGTGAGTCTGTGCCTCTTCTAGGTCCACGTTACTCCATTGGGAGTCCCCAGGCCCCCCAGACAGGCTGGGGGACAGAACCAGGGCCGGAGCGGGAGACTTGGCATCTGCTTCCCGAAGAGAGGCCTCCTCTTCTGGGATAGAGGGACCGGCGGTGACGGCAGTGGTGGCCCCCTCCCGTTTGACCTTGCGGTCAGAGAGCATCTCGGAGATGAAGCTGTCGCTGGTGACCTTGGGGATGCGTGGTTTGGGGACGTCGGGGTCAACAGGAGGGGGCTCAGGGGGAGGGGAGGAGGGGCAGGCCCCTACTTCTAGGACTGCCCTCTGTGGACCGTTCTCTGTGTCTGAGTCTTCACTCATCACAGACTGTGCTCGCACCTCACCACTGAAGAAACAACCAGCACTTTGTGAGAGATAAAGAGAGAGACACACACAGATAGAGACAGACAGACAGAGAGAGAGAGAGAGGGAGAGAGAGAGAGAGAGAGGGAGAGAGAGAGAGAGAGGGAGAGAGAGAGAGATAGAGAGAGAGAGAGAGAGAGAGAGAGACAGAGAGAGGGAGAGACAGAGAGAGAGGGAGACAGAGAGAGAGAGAGAGAGAGAGAGAGAGAGAGAGAGAGAGAGAGAAAGAGAGAGACAGAGAGAGAGAGAGAGGGAGAGACAGAGAGAGACAGAGAGAGAGAGAGAGAGAGAGAGAGAGAGAGAGAGAGAGAGAGAGAAAAACTATTAGTATTACACAGAGCACCCAGCTGGCAGACTGCTTGGCTAATCGCTTTATGTATCCGAGGTTGCCCAAGCAGTGAAAACAATGTGTGTGTGTTTATGTGTGTGTTCATGTCCCCAGTCCACCTGTGCAGACTGCTACTGCTGGCGGAGGAGTGGGACCTGATGTCTCCGTCTCGGGGCACGTTGACAGCCTTCCAGGCTTTACCACTCAACTCACTGGAGGTCACACCCTGACGGAAATACACTGCTCGGTCCTCACAGCTGATACCCCACACCTGGACGGGACAGGACACATGAGGCGAGAGCCAGACAAGAAACTAACACGACACTGTGTTTGTTCTCCATTACTAAACTGCCTTTTAATCATTATGCATCGTTTCTTCATGAATGAATGTACAGTTTATGATATTAAGCCCATGCCGTAAGGCTTGGCTATGAGAGTCTAAGGGAACGTTATAATTAGTTGAATAAGCAGAGGAAAGAGTTAAGTCATGGCTCCTTACCTGGTCGTTGAGACCCACGTTAATCATGACCATCTCCCCGATCATCCCAATCCAGCCTGAACCACGGGGGTTATAGGAGCTGATGCCACGTCTGAACCATACCTAACAGGTACCGACAGAAGATCAGCAGGGAAACAGACATGACTGAATGATTCATAACCAGAGGTAGACATGTGGCAGAATTAAAATGACATTTGTGTTTTTTGCCTGAATTCCTCCTTTAGCTCGTGTTCACCATTGTCCAGCACCACATTAACTATCAACAATAAATTCAAATTCAGTTTTTTGTTTCATTTTTTAAGCGTCTTTGAGATTCTTCATGTAACGAATAGTGCTATTTAAATGAAATCTATTAGTATCATGATCTCCAATAATGAAGCATAGAAATGAGTGTTCAGTTATGGACACTCAGTGGTATTGTCTTACCTTGTTGTCCTTGGTGACAGCCCAGACTACGTTGTCCCCCACAGCTACGTGGATGGCCCCGGCCTCTGGGTTGGGAGAGTCCACCACTACCCAGGAGGAGCCTGACAGGGAGAGAAGAGGAGTAATGAGGATCTCTCTATCTCTCTCTCTTTCTCTCGCTCGCTCCTTCTCTCTCTCCTTCTCTCTGGCTCTCTCTGTCTCTTTCTTTATCTCTCTCCCTCTCTCTCTTTGTCTCTCGCTTTGTTTCTCTCGCTCTCCATTACACACACACACACAAACAGACACAAGCATGCTGTCTCTCTGTGTCTCTCTAACATGCCCATCCACGGATACACACACTTCCTCTGTCAACCAGTCACCTTGTGGGTAGTCTCTGGTGATGCCCTCCCTGACGATGAGTTGTCCCTCCCAGAGCACGGCCCAGACCAGGTCCCCTGGACCACAGCTGATCTGCACCACCTCCCCAGGCAGAGACACCTCCTCCCAGCCATCCCCCTCTGGGCTGTGGTGGTGGATACCCTCACGAAACCACACCTAATGACCCAGATCAAACAATCAGTCAATCAAATGATTTAGGAATACATTAGAATTGTGTACAACCTGGCAGTGTTTTGTGATCTCTGAAGATATGACCTCCCCCTCTGAGCTGTGTGTGTCTGTGTATGTTAGTGTGTGTGTGTGTGTTTGTGTGTGTGTGTTACCTTGCCCTGTAGAGACACGGCCCACAGAGACAACCTCCCCCTGGGCTCCTCACTGATCTCCCAGCCTCCACAGCTGATGTCATTAAAGGGGTCTGGAAGGGGACCACTGTGACCCTCTGACGGGATCTGGTAACAGAGAGAGAGACAGGTCAACACACACACACACACACACACACACACACACACACACACACACACACACGGGAACAGACACACGGGAACACACAGGAACACACAGGAACACACACACACAGGAACACACACACACAGGAACACACACACACACAGGAACACACACACACACACACACTCAGGAACACACACACACACACGGGAACACACACACGGGAACACACAGGAACACACACACACACAGGAACACACACACACAGGAACACACACAGGAACACACACACACGGGAACACACACAGGAACACACACAGACACACAGGAACAGACACACACAGGAACACACACACACAGACACACACAGGAACCCAGACAGACACACACGTACACACACACACACACACATACACACATGCGTACATATACTGTAAACTACAGTACATGATGAGTACAATACAAAGCCTGTACACTGCAGAGGTACACAGTTACATCCTGGTTGTGGCAAGTGATTATATTTCTCCAAATACACACCTTGGCCCAGGTGTCCGTGGCCTTGTACCTCCTGTAGCGGATCCATCGCCTGCGACGGACACATGAGTTCCACTTCTTGTCTTTAGTGTAGGTGGCAGGGAAGTCTATGGCATAGGTCCAACCCTGCAGACACACAGACAGACCCATTCACACATTAATCAGCATGTTTAGTGAGTTCCAACGGTATTAGGACACTGACACGTTGTTGTTTTGGCTCTGTACTCCAGAACTTTGGATGTGAAATGATAAAATGGCTATGAGGTTAAAGTGCAGATGGTCAGCTTTTTAATTTGAGGGTATTTTCATCATTATCGGGTGAACCGTTTAGAAATTACTTTTTGTACATAGTCCCCCCCATTTTAGGAAACCAAAAGTACTGGGTCAAATTCACTTATATGTGTATTAAAGTAGTACAAAGTTACGTTTTTGCTAACCTCCCCTGTTACTGTAATGGTTAGAGGTAAGCATATCTTGGGGGTGTGATATTTGTGCATCTGTAACATTCTCACTCATCACTATTCAAGACTCATTCAGGATGATCTGTAATCACCGTAGCATCCACATTAATGTAGAAGTGTTTAGAAATATATTCTATTCTTATTTACAATAAAAGGGAATCCATAATGACACAATACATTATTTACCATAAATTTCTACTGGGAACAAAATAATCTGAAACACAGCCAAAACAAACAGCAAATGCATCCAAAAATGTGTAAAGTCACAAGCGTGATGTAAGCATTGCGCGCTATCAATATGGGACCAAATACATCACTTTTTACTACATTAATTCACATACTTTTGTTCCCCTAAAATGGGGGGACTATGTACAAACAGTGCTGTAATTTCTAAACGGTTCACCCGATATGGATGAAAATACCCTAAAATGAAATCTGCCAGTCTGCAATTTAACCTTGTAGTCATTGTATCATCTCAAATCCAAAATGTTGGAGTACAGAGCCAAAACAACAACAAATGTGTCACTAAGTACACTAAATCCAACCATTTCATGCAGATGAATTACCTGACGCATGGAAAAAGTCCAGACTGGGCTGATGGAAACATGAAATGAGGGTACAATTTTATAAATGCCGACAGACAATTTGTTCTTTCGACATGGTGGGATCTTTTTGTGTCTGTAAAATTAATTATGCGAGAAATAGCAGTGAAAATAACCATGATATCGATGATATGGTGTGTGGCCCTCCCACTACGACTCAGGAAAGCATGCGGTTTATTATTATTATAAGTTATGATGAACTTCACAGGGTGGTGAAAGTGCAAGGTGATGAACTTGATGCTCCTTTCCAATACATATCGAGGTTCTTATTCTGGTGACATGATGATCACTCTTATGAATAATAATCTCATAATATAGGTAGCCTACCCACTGTACCTGCCAGCTGTTGGCTAGAGCGCAAGTGCCAAGACCAGAGTGGGCCCATTTCTATACAATGCAACAATTTTTGTGACAAAACCATCAGTACATTTCAAAATGTGATGGAAACCCATTTAACATGTTTTTTTTTTTGGTACATGGGAAATTCATGGAAAAGTTATTTTTATGTGCACTACATCATCATGCAGAGCATTTTATCCGCAAAAAGTCAGTTTGATTGAAACATCTCTGGTGGGAAAATGGGCATATTGTTTTATGCAGATTTTAGAATATTGGAATGAAAATCTGTCACCAATTGGATGGAAACCTAGCTAGTCTACTGTTGGAGATCACTGTCTGTGAGGGGCAAGACAATGACAGAGAGGGAGGGAAGAAAGACAGAGAGAGGGAGAGAGAGAAGGAGAGAGAGGGAAAGAGAGAGGGAGAGAATAGAGATAGAGGGGAATCATAAAATGGAGGAGGCAAGAGAGGAGAGAGAAAGATACAGAAAAGAGAGAAAGACAGAAAGAGAGAACATTCACTTCTTTCTCTGTGGGCTCTCCTCCAAAGTTCTCGTCAATGTACCAGTCCCCCTCCCACTCCCAGTTGGTCGAGGGAAGGAGGAAGCTTTCAAGGGGTTGGTGTTCCAGTCCTGTGATGTTACTCCACTGCCAGCGGTCGCTCGGCAACAAGCGATCCGAGAAGTTATCCATGGGATTCCATCGCTGAGAGAGAAAGAGAGAGAGAGAGGGAGATATATATATATTTATTATTATTACTTTTTTTTATTTAACTTTTATTTAACTAGGCAAATCAGTTAAGAACAAATTCTTATTTACAATGACGGCCTACTCCAGCCAAACCTGGACGACGCTGGGCCAATTGTGCGCTGTCCTATGGGACTCCCAATCTCGGCTGGATGTGATACATATATACAGTATATATATATATATATAGAGAGAGACTATTAAAGACTACCAGAACCCACTGGATTCTCCAATTACATTAAATGAACTACAGGACAAAATACAAACCCTCCAACCCAAAAAGGCCTGTGGTGTTGATGGTATTGTCAATGAAATTATAAAATATACAGATCACAAATTCCTATTGGCTATACTTTAACTCTTCAACATCATCCTTAGCTCTGGCATCTTCCCCAATATCTGGAACCAAGGACTGATCACCCCAATCCACAAAAGTGGAGACAAATATGACCCCAATAACTACCGTGGGATATGTGTCAACAGCAACGTTGGGAAAATCCTCTGCATTATCATTAACAGCAGACTAATTCATTTCCACAGTAAAAACAATGTACTGAGCAAATGTCAAATTTACTTTTTACCAAATTACTTGACGACAGACCACTTATTCACCCTGCACACCCTAATTGACAAACAAACAAAAAAACATGGGCAAAGTCTTTTCATGCTTTGTTGATTTCAAAAAGCTTTTGACTCAATTTGGCATGAGGGTCTACTATACAAATTCAAGGGGTTAGAAATTCCATGTACACAAACAACAAGTTTGGGGTTAAAACTGGCAAAAAACAAACCCATTTCTTTCCACAGGGCCGTGGGGTGAGAAAGGGATGCAGCTTAAGCTCCACCCTCTTCAACATATATATCAACAAATTGGTGAGGGCACTAGAACAGTCTGCAGCACCTGGCCTCACCCTACTAGAATCTGAAGTCAAATGTCTACTGTTTGCTGATGATCTGGTGCTTCTGTCACCAACCAAGGAGGGCCTTCAGCAGCACCTAGTTCTTCTGCACATATTCTGCCAGACCTGGGCCCTGACAGTAAATCTCAGGAAGACAAAAATAATGGTGTTCCAAAAAAGGTCCAGTCGCCAGGACCACAAAAACAAATTCCATCTAGACACCATTGCCCTAGAGCACACAAAAAATGATACATACCTTGGCCTAAACATCAGCACCACAGGTAACTTCCACAAAGCTGTGAACGAGTTGAGAGATAAGGCAAGAAGGGCCTTCTATGCCATCAAAAGGTACATAAAATTCAACATACCAATTAGGATCTAGCTAAAAAATACTTGAATCAGTTATAGAACCCATCGCCCTTCGTGGTTGTGAGGTCTAGGGTCCGCTCACCAACCAAGAATTCACCAAAGTGAGACTCTGCATGCAGAATTCTGCAAAAATATCCTGCATGTACAATGTAAAACACCAAACCATGCAAGCAGAGCAGAAAAGAGCCGTCAAAATCCAGAAAAGAGCCGTTAAATTCTACAACCACCGAAAAGGAAGCGATTCCCAAACCAATAACAAAGCCATCACCTACAGAGAGAGAGATGAACCTGGAGAAGAGCCCCCTAAGCAAGCTGGTCCTTGGGCTCTGTTCACAAACACAAACACACCCCACAGAGTCCCAGGACAGCAAAACAATTAGACCTAACCAAATCATGAGAAAACAAAAAGATTATTACTTGACACATTGGAAAAAATTAACAAACAAATGGAGTAAACTACAATGCTATTTGTCCCTAAACAGAGAGCACACAGTGCCAGAATACCTGACCACTGTGACTGACCCAAACTTAACGAAAGCTTTGACTATGTACAGACTCAGTGAGCATAGCCTTGCTATTGAGAAAGGCCGCCGTAGGCAGACCTGGCTCTCAAGAGAAGACAGGCTATGTGCACACTACCCACAAAATGAGATGGAAACTGACCTGCACTTCCTAACATCCTGCGAAATGTATGACCATATTAGAGACACATATTTCCCTCAGGTTACACAGATCCACAAAGAGTTAGAAAACAAACCCAATTTTGATAAACTCCCATATCTACTGGGTGAAATACCACAGTGTGCCATCACAGCAGCAATATTTGTGACCTGTTCCCACAAGAAAACCAGTGAAGAGTGAACACCATTGTAAATACAACCCAATATTTTCCCTTTTGTACTTTAACTATTTGCACATCGTTACAACACTGTATATTGACAATATGACACTTGAAATGTCTTTATTCTTTTGGAACTTCTGAGAGTATAATTTTTACTGCAAATATTTATTGTTTATTTCACTTTTGTTTATTATCTACTTCACTTGTTTTGACAATGTTAACATATGTTTTCCATGCCAATAACGCGCTTGAATTGAAACTGAATTGAATTGCGAGAGAGAGAGGGTTACAAGAACCATAAATGCATCAGGTGCAAGAGAAGCACAAACACAGTCACAGACAGACACACAGCCCCACACACACACACAGCCCACCCTCCCCCAGCCCCACACACACACAGCCCACCCTCCCCCCCACACACACAGCCCACCCTCCCCCAGCCCCACACACACACACAGCCCACCCTCCCCCAGCCCCACACACACACAGCCCACCCTCCCCCAGCCCCACACACACACAGCCCACCCTCCCCCAGCCCCACACACACACACACAGCCCACCCCCCCAGCCCCACACACACACACACAGCCCACCCCCCCCGGCCCCACACACACACACACAGCCCACCCTCCACCGCCCCACACACACACAGCCCACCCTCCCCCAGCCCCACACACACACATACAGCCCACCCTCCACCGCCCCACACACACACAGCCCACCCTCCCCCAGCCCCACACACACACATACAGCCCACCCTCCACCGTCCCACACACACACAGCCCACCCTCCCCCAGCCCCACACACACACAGCCCACCCTCCCCCAGCCCCACACACACAGCCCACCCTCCCCAGCCCCACACACACACAGCCCACCCTCCCCCAGCCCCACACACACACAGCCCACCCTCCCCCAGCCCCACACACACACAGCCCACCCTCCCCCAGCCCCACACACACACAGCCCACCCTCCCCCAGCCCCACACACACACAGCCCACCCTCCCCCAGCCCCACACACACACAGCCCACCCTCCCCCAGCCCCACACACACACAGCCCACCCTCCCCCAGCCCCACACACACACAGCCCACCCTCCCCCTCCCCCAGCCCCACACACACACAGCCCACCCTCCCCCCGCCCCACACACACACCCTATACCTGGTTCTCGAATGTCTCCTCCTGGTAGCGTATGGGAACATCACTAGAGTGGACATTCAGGTAGATGTGATGGTCACAGGCGATACCCCAGCAACACTGCTGCACGGCTGTCACCCTCTTAAACTCTAACACAGCATCACGACACTGCTCCCACTGCTGCCCTCCGGTGGACAAGCTGTACACGCGCCCGTACACATCCACTGCCCACAGCAGGGACACAGGCATGTTCAGGCCTAAGGAGAGGAAAGACGTACTGAAGTAAGATGCACTGCTTTCATTTAAAAGATTCAACTGTTTGGTCTAAAAATAAGGACATTTACCTCAGGGTCAAACCAGCAGGCCATCAGATTTGGCACCAGTGCTCCTTATAGGACACATCACCACTCTATACTCCTCTATAAACTGGTCATCTCTGCATACCTGTCGCAAGACCCACTGGTGATGCTTATTTGTAAAACCCTCTTAGGCCTCACTCCCCCCTATCTGAGATATCTACTGCAGCCCTCATCCTCCACATACAACACCCGTTCACTCCCCCCTATCTGAGATGTCTACTGCAGCCCTCATCCTCCACATACAACACCCGTTCACTCCCCCCTATGTGAGATATCTACTGCAGCCCTCATCCTCCACATACAACACCCGTTCACTCCCCCCTATCTGAGATGTCTACTGCAGCCCTCATCCTCCACATACAACACCCGTTCACTCCCCCCTATCTGAGATATCTACTGCAGCCCTCATCCTCCCCATACAACACCCGTTCACTCCCCCCTATCTGAGATATCTACTGCAGCCCTCATCCTCCACATACAACACCCGTTCACTACCCCCCTATCTGAGATGTCTACTGCAGCCCTCATCCTCCACATACAACACCCGTTCACTCCCCCTATCTGAGATGTCTACTGCAGCCCTCATCCTCCACATACAACACCCGTTCTGCCAGTCACATTCTGTTAAAGGTCCCACGCGGAACATAATTACACATCATTTGTACACTGCAAATCAACCACAAGAAGCCCAAACAGATATAATATTTGACTAAAACATAATCATTTCAAACCTTGCTTATATTTGTATATGATGTGTGGGAATACTTGGGAACTGATTTCTTAAACTTAAATCACTTAGAAGCTGATTTCCTGGTGTTTTAATAATATTTTATGTGCAACAATAAAATTACAATTAAAAATAATAATGTAAGTTTGGTTATTACATTTTTTTGCTCTGAAAAATTGTGGGGCCAAATAAAACCACCTGCGGGCCAAATTTGGCCAGCAGGCCGGCAGTTAAGGGAGCATTGATCTACACTCATTGAAGTGGTTTTAACAGGTGACATCAATAAGGCATCATAACTTTCATCTGCATTCACCTGGCCAGTCTATGTCTCCTGGTCAGTCTATGTACACTCAGTGTATATTGTCTCTTTGTCCCTTTGATTGTAGCAGGCAGTCACAGCTTTAAAATAATCTCATCCAACCCAAGTCTATCCATTTGGAGGTAAAACGCCAACCTGACCTTACATCAGTGTGTAACATCCTGTCCTATTTCTTACCCACTGGTACTAGGACCTATCCACAGGGCGTACTTGAGAAGACTCATGAGACCATAGGCCTATTGGTAAAATGCACATGAGGGGGTACTTCAGGGGTACTCCAGGCAGAGCAAAATTCCGTTGGTGGTACAGTAAAATAAAACGGTTGGGAACCACTGGACTAGGGGCACTGTTCTATCTTGTTGTTGGGAACCACTGGACTAGGGGCACTGTTCTATGTTGATGTTGGGAACCACTGGACTAGGGGCACTGTTCTATCTTGTTGTTGGGAACCACTGGACTAGGGGCACTGTTCTATCTTGTTGTTGGGAACCACTGGACTAGGGGCACTGTTCTATGTTGATGTTGGGAACCACTGGACTAGGGGCACTGTTCTATGTTGATGTTGGGAACCACTGGACTAGGGGCACTGTTCTATGTTGATGTTGGGAACCACTGGACTAGGGGCACTGTTCTATCTTGTTGTTGGGAACCACTGGGTTAGGGGCACTGTTCTATCTTGTTGTTGGGAACCACTGGACTAGGGGCACTGTTCTATCTTGTTGTTGGGAACCACTGGACTAGGGGCACTGTTCTATCTTGTTGTTGGGAACCACTGGACTAGGGGCACTGTTCTATCTTGTTGTTGGGAACCACTGGACTAGGGGCACTGTTCTATCTTGTTGTTGGGATCCACTGGACTAGGGGCACTGTTCTATCTTGTTGTTCGGAACCACTGGGTTAGGGGCACTGTTCTATCTTGTTGTTGGGAACCACTGGGTTAGGGGCACTGTTCTATCTTGTTGTTGGGAACCACTGGGTTAGGGGCACTGTTCTATGTTGATGTTGGAAACCACTGGACTAGGGGCACTGTTCTATCTTGTTGTTGGGAACCACTGGACTAGGGGCACTGTTCTATCTTGTTGTTGGGAACCACTGGACTAGGGGCACTGTTCTATCTTGTTGTTGGGAACCACTGCACTAGGGGCACTGTTCTATGTTGATGTTGGAAACCACTGGACTAGGGGCACTGTTCTATCTTGTTGTTGGGAACCACTGCACTAGGGGCACTGTTCTATGTTGTTGTTGGGATTTAGGGATCATGCTGTGAGGTTACAATAATAACCATGATTAAAGCTGCAATATGTAACTTTAGGGGCGACCCGAAATGTGAGTTATAGATCTGACAATATTTTACTAGGCAAGTCAGTTAAGAACAAATTCTTATTTACAATGACGGCCTGCCCCAGCCAAAACCGTACGACGCTGGGCCAATTGTGCGCCACCCTATGGGACTCCCAATCACGGCCAGATGTGATACAGCCTGGATTTGAAGCAGGGACTGGGGTGATGCCTCTTGAACTGAGATGCAGTGCCTTAGACTTCTGGGCCACTTGGGAGCCTGTTCTATGTGCACTATGTCTATGCTTCCCACTCTTAAATTTAGTTTTGCATCTTTTACTTTCGGTTTTGTACACTAGATTAAAACAGCTGAAATTTCAATATTTTTGGCTATGGAAAATATACACTGCTCAAAAAAATAAAGGGAACACTAAAATAACACATCCTAGATCTGAATGAATGAAATAATCTTATTAAATACTTTTTTCTTTACATAGTTGAATGTGCTGACAACATAATCACACAAAAATAATCAATGGAAATCCAATTGATCAACGCATGGAGGTCTGGATTTGGAGTCACACTCAAAATTAAAGTGGAAAACCACACTACAGGCTGATCCAACTTTGATGTAATGTCCTTAAAACAAGTCAAAATGAGGCTCAGTAGTGTGTGTGGCCTCCACGTGCCTGTATGACCTCCCTACAACGCCTGGGCATGCTCCTGATGAGGTGACGGATGGTCTCCTGAGGGATCTCCTCCCAGACCTGGACTAAAGCATCCGCCAACTCCTGGACAGTCTTTGGTGCAACGTGGCGTTGGTGGATGGAGCAAGACATGATGTCCCAGATGTGCTCAATTGGATTCAGGTCTGGGGAACGGGCGGGCCAGTCCATAGCATCAATGCCTTCCTCTTGCAGGAACTGCTGACACACTCCAGCCACATGAGGTCTAGCATTGTCTTGCATTAGGAGGAACCCAGGGCCAACCCCACCAGCATATGGTCTCACAAGGGGTCTGAGGATCTCATCTCGGTACCTAATGGCAGTCAGGCTACCTCTGGCGAGCACATGGAGGGCTGTGCGGCCCCCCAAAGAAATGCCACCCCACACCATGACTGACCCACCGCCAAACCGGTCATGCTGGAGGATGTTGCAGGCAGCAGAACGTTCTCCACGGCATCTCCAGACTCTGTCACGTCTGTCACGTGCTCAGTGTGAACCTGCTTTCATCTGTGAAGAGCACAGGGCGCCAATGGCGAATTTGCTAATCTTGGTGTTCTCTGGCAAATGCCAAACGTCCTGCACGGTGTTGGGCTGTAAGCACAACCCCCACCTGTGGATGTCGGGCCCTCATACCACCCTCATGGAGTCTGTTTCTGACCGTTTGAGCAGACACATGCACATTTGTGGCCTGCTGGAGGTCATTTTGCAGGGCTCTGGCAGTGCTCCTCCTGCTCCTCCTTGCACAAAGGCGGAGGTAGCGGTCCTGCTGCTGGGTTGTTGCCCTCCTACGGCCTCCTCCACGTCTCCTGATGTACTGGCCTGTCTCCTGGTAGCGCCTCCATGCTCTGGGCACTACGCTGACAGACACAGCAAACCTTCTTGCCACAGCTTGCATTGATGTGCCATCCTGGATGAGCTGCACTACCTGAGCCACTTGTGTGGGTTGTAGACTCCATCTCATGCTACCACTAGAGTGAAAGCACCGCCAGCATTCAAAAGTGACCAAAACATCAGCCAGGAAGCATAGGAACTGAGAAGTGGTCTGTGGTCCCCACCTGCAGAACCACTCCTTTATTGGGGGTGTCTTGCTAATTGCCTATAATTTCCACCTGTTGTCTATTCCATTTGCACAACAGCATATGAAATGTATTGTCAATCAGTGTTGCTTCCTAAGTGGACAGTTTGATTTCACAGACGTGTGATTGACTTGGAGTTACATTGTGTTGTTTAAGTGTTCCCTTTATTTTTGGAGCAGTATATTTCACAGTGGTTTAGACAACACAACAATATTTAGATGATACAAAGATATTTCACAACGGTTTAGATGATACAATGATACTCTACACTATACTAGCTTGTTTTGTCACATAAACTGAAATTAGGCGAACTATTAGAATTTTAGCAACTAGGAAATGGCGGAGTGATTTCTGCATAGTGCATCTTTAATTAATACAACAGTGCTTTGTTTACACTATTTAATCCACATCTCAGGTAGACTGAGTCACGTGTCTTCATCACTGCCCTATATTCTGAACACTGTGGTCATTACACCATAGTCTATGTGGCATAACAGAAATATAGTATGACGTTTATCATGAATAACTTAATAATTTTAAAGGGGATTTGCTGAGTTTTTATGTTAAAACTAACACCCTTCCTCTCTTTTGCTTCCTGTATATTATGCAATGTCTGGAGCGAGTGATGCTCTTCAAAGGCCTAGCCCCTGTCACTAGCAATTAATAAACTGATGTAGCCAGAGAGAGACCTCTGTGTACTGTCTGAACCGAGCTGAGATATGATCTTTAATAGCCCACTTGACTCGACAGTCTCTTTAGCGACAATTGTCACCCACCAAGCAAACCGCAACATTGTAACTTGTTGCGTGAATACTGTGGAAAATGAATGACATTTGTTACATTGTAATAGCGCAGTGAATGATCAACATGGATACATTGTAGTTAGTACAATCTTGCTAAGTGACATATAGCTAGGCTTCGGTTTGGCTTATAAAGCACTCTAAACTAGTATTAGCCAGCTAAGTTTATCACAGGTAGTCTGCTATTTGTGCATAATATAGCTAGCTGGCTGCTGCTGTCAGAAAATCTACAACCGCATAACTGAATGACATTATGTTGCTTATAGGGAGGTTGACCACTGCAAAACCAGAAATTAAATAGCTTGCAAGTTAGCAGTAGCTCATCACTTACCTTGTGCTCCCTCTCATAAACGGAATGGCAGTTCACGTAAAACACTGCAATTCATTCGGCATATCAGATAGAATATACAGTGACTTCACGATAACCACCACTGTATCTATTTACATTACATTACATTTATCAATCGTTTCCTAATCCGAAACAGGAAGTGTTGGGTTGTACTGTAAACGCAGATTGGCTGCTGCACCAAAATGAACCAATAGCTACATTTGTCCAGTAGGTAACGCTTGTCGTTCAGTTATTAAAGGGCAGTACATGGTCTGATGGCATTGGATAAAATAATAGAATACAATCTATAATGTACTTGTCTTTCCTTACCAGCACTGAATTTGCTTATAGCTGGTATATTGAGGAAAGTTTTACTTACAATGACTGTGATGTGTGGCTTGCACTGAATGTAAGAGCCAATGTATACGTGAACCCGAAAATGTGGTCGGAGGCGCCATATTCATATGAATGGTGTGACGCAATTGCGAAACCTCTGGAGGGGCGCAGAGGCCAATTTGAGCTCTGTACCGCATCATCGTGCGCCTCTCAAATGTTGTGACCAAATGTTGTGACAATGCAGAGGGCTCTGTATAGCTCCGCATTGACACACACACACACACAAGATATAACCTCTAGGAGTAGACAGTGGACATAATGTACAGTAATGTCCTATTGACAATCCCTCAGCATTGTGTCATGATTTTCCTTCTAAATGTGTCTTATGACCGACAAAGTAGCAATGTAAACAGACTCTAGTGGTAAAAATAGACATCTTTATTTATACATTAATGTGAGTGTTTATGGTAATCAAATGAACATAACTTAAAGCTATTTACTATGGGGCAGGAAAGAATGGTAGCCTACTCATTCGTTCAATATAAAATAAAAACGACTCATTCAATAAAAGACAACCAAATTCTCAATTTCATCTCATGTATTAAGGGACATACAACATTGTCAGTTATACAGTCTTCATACAGATATTCAGTAGGTTATGGCAGTAAATTGCAAAGACAATACATGAATTAAAAAAAAATACAAAAAATAAAGACCATGTAAGGTTTATCCTGTTTTACTGTGAGATAACATAACTTTAGTCTACAGAACACCATGGTAAAGCATTTTCCTTGTCACCTTTAGAGAATGACAGAATACACATCAGTATCTGAACAGAGATAGAAGAGGAACCATAAACTTATTTGGGAATCATCAATTATCATGGACAGCAGCGTGCATCATGAATTCCTCTACACTGAAGGAAGAGAAAACCTATATACTCTTTCGATATACTGTATACTGCATGGTTCATATGGTATTTCTACCAATAACAATGTTATTGTGATTTACAACAATTGTGTATTTGTAAAACACAGTGTTCAGCTTACCATGAAAAAAAACGAAGATAAATTGACTCCTTACAACTTTAAAAACATCATGAACCTTTAAACAAGTATGAAAAAAAAATACTTTTAAAACTATGAAGAAATAGCATAGCAGAGTCCATATGTCAATCCATTCCCCATTCAGCATACATTCATTTAGTAGTCTATGGCTAATCAAAAATCACTTATTTTCATTTTAAACACAACTTACATGAGCTATATTCATTCTTCCATAAACTCTCACTGTTTACACCCAATACACTTAGTGGGGGCTGAGTAGACTTCTTTATGATGAAATTAATTTAAAAAAATGATACATCTCTAATTTGTTTAAAATGTATGCATAAATAGTAGCCTCCCCATTGAAAAATGGTTACGTTATAATGAAAAAATAAATATGGCAAAAAATGTAGCACTTCTTTCCCCAACTAGTGTCCCTGTTCCTCATTCCTACAACTACTACAGACAGAATACAGTGCCTAGTGAAGGTCTACAGACAGAATACAGTGCTTAGTGAAGGTCAACACACCCTTCGCAGTCTTCACTTTTTGTAAAAAAAAATTACAAAAATAAACTAATAATAATTTGGCCTTCCAACCGATGTACACAACCTAATCCACATTTTCAGTGAAAGAAATTATAGAAAGTGTTCAAAATGAATAAAACATTTTTAATAAAAAGAAGTCTTTATTGCGTATGTCTTCACACCCCAGAGTTAATACTTGTTGGAAACACTGTTGGCAGCCATTACAGCTGTTAATCATTTGGAATAAGATTCTACCAACTCTCGACAACTCTTAGGGAAATATATATCCATCGTTTTTGTCAAAATTGCTCAAGATCAGTAAATTATCATATAATAACTCATGTTATAGGTATGCTTGTCAATAGCAGGGACTGGGGAGTTTGCCACGATCAAAATAAATATGAAAGGAGCAAAGCCCAGATAAGAGGAAACCCTGTCTCAGTCTTCTGAAAACCTAACCCTGGGATTGTTTTGTTTTTGCGGAACAATTACACAAATGTTAATGCCGAAGACTCCAAAATGTTTTCCAAGAGGTGTTGAGTGTTCCTCAGTAGTCCACTCTCAGTCCTGACTTAACTTTGCTTGAAAATCAGAAACAAGATTTGAATATTGGTGTCCATCAATGATTCCCAACCAAATGTAATGAGCTTGAGCAATTTTGCCAAAACAATGGATACATTTTGCCCTAATAGTACAACAAATGATTCCCAGCTGTGATGGCTGCCAAAGGTGCTTCCACCCACTATTAACTCTGGGGTGATGTATAATTTATCTTTCAGTCTGAAAATGTGAAGTAGGTTGTGTAGGTCAGTGTAGGTCAGTAGAAAAAAACATTTATTCCCTTTGTAGATTACATTTTAAGGCAACAAACTTTGAAGACTCTGCAAAGGGTGTGTAGACTTTCACTAGCGACTGTATATATTTATTTAAAAAACAATCTGAAAGCTAAAGAGTCAGGAAGGTAGCCTGGATTTTATTATGTTTCAGCACTGCCCATAATCATTGTCACTTCACTACTTTGTTTTGCAATGTAGCTGGCTACAACGGAGCTGGTTACAACGGAGCTGGCTACAACGGAGCTGGCTACAACGGAGCTGGCTCGGGTACAATGGAGCTAGCTACAATGGAGCTGGTTTGCTGAAGCGGAGTAGAATCCATGCTTTCTGAACATCTTGTTGGACTGTGATTCTGGAGTGTTGGTGGTGCTTTATCATTCCTCTGTCTGGATGAGGTCTGGTTATTAGACATTGGGTGCTGATCTGTCGTTGGTCACTGTAGGTCTCAGTTTGACAGTGGCAAAGGGATTCCCACTTCTGGAAAATATAATAAAAAAACATTGTCACATGTGAGATCATTATTATTTCCCATCAAAATCATGTGAGAGGTTATATTGTTATAACAGAGTTATTATAAAACTTACCCCAGAAAGGGAACCTTTCCAACCTCATTGGGTAGAGAGATCTATTTACAAAAAGAAAGAGAAACACTTAAGTCATGATACATGCTGTGTATATTTACTACATGCTGCATTATCCCCCTGCAGCCGTCAGTGTTGTATCACTCCTCAGTGAAGAACTCTGGGACGTATGGAGACGGAGAGTGCCATGATCTCATGCTGGGTGTCAGGAATCTAGAATGTCTAGAAAGGCCAGCACACAGCACACCTCTTCTCTGAGTAGATGGAAATCTTATCGAAACCCCAAGCAAGTGAGTGTGATGAAGATTGTTTTAAAACAGACAGTCAACTGATTACGTAGCTATGTTTGAGGTAATTTAGGATGTATAAACGTGTATCTATGGAACCAACAATTACCTACACTCTCAGAAAGTAAGTTGTGTTCGTTTTCTATCCTTATCTGATGTTTTGAAGAGCAATCTAACAGTGGATGAGGCTGTTATCAATCAGCAGAATAGATTGAATAGATACCCCAACGATCAGAGCAAACATAACACCTGGGTCACTTTCAGAGAATTTTGTTTTTGTACTGCAAAGAAATGATCCTGTTGGTCTCCTCAACCTATTCCAGGACATAACCCCTGCCCTAACACAACCACTACACTAGAGGGCAGACAGTGTCCAGGAGTGAGGGTGAATGGGCAGCTATGGGAGAGGCCCCAGAGAGTGGCTTACCTCAGGGACCATTAATCTTTAAGCGACAAGCAAAGTCACCTCTCTGATCACATGATGGGGGGGGGGGGGCAAAGAAGAAGGGAAGCAAGAAAGGATGGGACTTGTAGGAAGGAAAGGGTGAAAGGTGGGGAAGGGGTAGAACAGATGAGGGGACAAGGGGGAGAAGAGGGGTGAGAAAGGCCTTCTCTATTACCATAGCATCCCTAACAGCAGTGTATTTCTCTCAATGCCCTGAGGCAGCAGCTCTAGCACACAAGGGCAATCAATGAGAGGAGAGAGAGAGATGGGGGGGAGAGAGAGATAGAGAGAGAGCAAGAGAGAGAGCGCAAGATGGGGGAGAGAGAGAGCGATGGGAAGAGAGAGCGATGAGAAGAGAGAGATGGGGAGAGCGAGAGAGAAAAAGATGGGGAGAGAAAGAGAGAGAGCGAGCGAGAGATGGGGGCCTATAGCTCTGTACACCATGATTACTTCATTCTCAAACCAGCTGACACAGTGCAGGATCTAATTGAAGATGTGTGGCTGAGCAAGATTTCTGTGTAGGCCTATACCCCCTGGTCCTCCGTCCTTCCCTCCCTCCCTTCCTCCCTCCTTCATTCCTGCACAGAGACAAAACCAGGCAGGGTGTCACGTCCTGACCAGTAAAAGGGGTTATTTGTCATTGTAGTTTGGTCAGGGCGTGGCAGGGGGTGTTTGTTTTGTGTGTTTTGGTGTTTTTGATTAGGTTCTATGTTTTCTATTTCTAATTTAGTTTTCTATTTCTATGTTGGGTTTTTGGTAGGACCTCCCGTTAGAGGAAGCTGGTTGTCGTTGCCTCTAATTGGAGGCCATATTTAGTTGATGTTGTTTCACTTGTGTTTTGTGGGTGGTTATTTTCTGTATAGCCTGGGAGCCTTATGGAACATTTTTTTCGTTGTTTGTTTATTTTGTTTAAGTGTTTTCTTTAAATAAATTAAGAAGATGAGCACTTTACCCGCTGCGCCTTGGTCCTATCCTTACGACGCCCATGACAGAACCACCCACCAAACAAGGACCAAGCTGCGGGGATTGGAGCACCGAGGAGAAGGATGGACGTGGGAGGCAGAACGACGTTTCTGGGAGAGGAAATTAAGGGAGCTACATGAGGTCGAGAGGCATCCCCCAACAAATGTTTTGGGGGGGCACACGGGGAGTTGGGCAGAGTCAGGATGGGGTCCTGAGCCAACTCCCCGTGCTTACCGTGGGGAGCGGGTGACGAGGAGAGCACCTAGCTATGCAGAGATGCGCACGGTGTCGCCCATACGCACGCACAGTCCGGTGCGGCCAGTAAGGGCTCCGCAGCGTTGCCAGGCGAGAGTTGGCCGGCAGCCAGGGAGAAGTGCGCCGGCGCAGCGCATCTGGCCACCAGTGCGTCTCCTCGGTCCAGCATACCCTGCGCCTGCTCTACGCACGGCAGCCCTCACTCTCCAGCACAGCCCAGTTCGCCCTGTGCCAGCGCTCCGCCCGTGCCGGGCTACAGTGACCACTCAGCCAGGAGTGAGCCCTGAGTTCCAGACCGCCGGTGCGCCTCCACGGCCCAGTGTGCCCCGTGCCCGCTCTGAGCACTCAATCTCCTGTAAGTCTCCCCAGTCCGGGGAGACCGGTCCCAGCTCCACGCAGGAGGCCTCCAGCGACGTTCCTCAGCCCTGAGCCTCCACCGACGCTCCTCAGCCCTGAGCCTCCACCGACGCTCCCCAGCCCGGAGCCTCCAGCGACGCTCCCCAGCCCGGAGCCTCCAGCGACGCTCATCAGCCAGGAGCCTCCAGCGACGCTCCTCAGCCAGGAGCCTCCAGCGACGCTCCCCAGCCTAGAGTCTTCTGAACGGGAGCTACGTCCAGAGCCAGAGCCACCTCCGTAGTGGGAGTATTGGGAAGGGGGGGATGTAGCACAGGGACTGTCATTGACGGTGGCCACCCTCCCTTCCCTCCCTTTAAGTTTGGGGTTGTTTTTGTGGGGTTTTTGTTTTTGAGGTGCATTCGGGGTCTGCACCTTTGGGGGGAGGGGGGGTACTGTCACGTCCTGACCAGTAAAAGGGGTTATTTGTCATTGTAGTTTGGTCAGGGCGTGGCAAGGAGTGTTTGTTTTGGTTTAGGTTCTATGTTTTCTATTTCTAAATCTAGTTTTCTATTTCTATGTTGGGTTTTTGGTAGGACCTCCCATTAGAGGCAGCTGGTTGTCGTTGTCTCTAATTGGAGGCCATATTTAGTTGATGTTGTTTCACTTGTGTTTTGTGGGTGGTTATTTTCTGTATAGCCTGGGAGCCTTATGGAACTGTTTTTTTATCGTTTGTTTATTTTGTTTAAGTGTTTTCTTTAAATAAATTAAGAAGATGAGCACTTTACCCGCTGCGCCTTGGTCCTATCCTTACGACGCCCATGACACAGGGAGCATTTTTTTAAATATATTTTTATTTCTCTGTCTCAATTATCAGTGGCAGCATCAAGACATTTAGGCCTTGTTTCTGTCATAACCTAGCTTAAAGTGTGCTTGGTGGTGGGAGTCCTTCCCTAACTAGCCCACGTGAAAATACACAAATAAAATGTCTTCCACGTTAGGTCAGCCAACTGTAAACCTGAGGAGAGGGTGAAGGTTTAACGTTCACCCTAAGGAGACCGTTTCCCAGCATATGGGCTAATAGACAACATCAAAATCAAAGTTGTTCAGACATTTCAGAGACCTTGTAGGTGGTTTAACGTTGAAATGAGTCCAACAAACTGATTTTCACTTTAAGGTGCCCTGCTGACTGTATTGTTAGGTAAGAATGTGGAAGGGATGACTGGATTCTGACCGTGTTTTTGGGTGAGTATGTGGAGGCGCTGACCAGGCTGACAGGGCTGCTCCCTGTCCTGTCGCTGTAGTCTGGCGGTGGCAGCAAAACAGGCTCCTCCTCTTCCTGTTCCGGAAGACTGGCCACACTCAGACGACGCACCGGTGTCCCCAAACTGAAGACATAGACAGATACACACAAATGTTAGGACTTTACCTGGCCCAAAATAACCTTGTTTCTAGACACTTCTTGAAAACCCCCGATAGATTTGAGAGGGTAGGTGTAAGCAATATCATAAGATCATCACATGGCTATATGTGTCTTACCTGTTTGAGATCAGTGGTTCATTGTAAGGTCGGCAGTAAGATGAGGGAAACCAGCCCCGCCTGAAACAAACACAGACACACCAAAATATTAGCCCAATAAAACAACAATGAAGAACATCACACCTAAAAAAAACAGTTCTTCTCACTTGAAGTCCCTGAAGGTATGTCAAACATATGATAGATTCGGCTTCAAAAACACTGTTTCAAGTTGAGAAGTACAGAAATTGTTCCCAAGTGAGTAAATATCAAATTTTATATAATCTCAAATATAATATTATTAAATGGGTTGCTAAGAAACAACATTTCTCTGTTTACTTGTATGTTCCAAATCCCAGTTCTTGACAACCTGTCACTGATAACATTAAAAGCAACTTCAATTTCATCCACTAGGTAGCCTAGTGGTTAGAGCGTTGGGCCAGTAACCTGAAAGGTTGCTAGATCAAATCCCTGAGCTGACAACGTCAAAATCTGTCATTCTGAACAAGGCAGTTAACCCACTGTTCCTAGTCTGTCATTATAAATAAGAATTTGTTCTTAACTGGCTTGCCTAGTTAAAAAATGAAATTCCCAAAGCTGTAATAATGTCTGTCTGTGCCAAAGGGACAGGAAATTGCCTTTCTTTGCTAATTTCTTTCAGAAAGAAAATGTCAGTAGGCAGACTAACATCTCTGCTTAAAGCTTAAATCTCTCTCCTCCCCCCCCCCATTGGCATGATGTAACTATGTACATATTTTTTGAGATGCCAAAGCTTACTTTGGAGATTTACAATATTAACATAATTAATAATCAATATTGTCAACGGGACAAGGGTAACAACAACAACCAAGGGTCAAAATAACCATACATTGAACAATAACAATTAGCATAGAGGACATGTGCAGGTTGGTTGGTCTGTCAGACACTGTCCCTCAACTTATCTCACTCTCTGGCTCTCTCTCCCTGATCTTTCACGTACATATGAGCACTAATGACTTTAATGAACAGCTAGAAGAAGGGAGATACAGCCATACAGTAGACTAGCCATCAAGGCATGCACACATAATTACTAAGTTGGCTTTGAGCCATCGGTCTCTGTGGCCTTAACAAAAGATAATGGGTGCGCTACATTCAGCTGGTACAAGGCTCTACCTTCACTGTATTCAGAGATGAAAGAACATAAACAAAGATGGCATTTCAAGATGGGTTGGCATTCATCCTTTTCTCTCCACACAGTCTGTGTATGAGTAGAAATCACAATCGCCAATGGTCTTTCAAAGGTGTGGTTTGACCAAACTACCTTTCAACAACCCTTAGCCACCCTCTCACACGTTGAATTTCTTGTTGCGTTTCCACATCAACATTCATCATTATATGTCCCAAAAAACACAACCAGCCAAGTGAGGCCACCAACATGATGAAGAGCAAAGCCATGTGTCCCTAAGAGCTGTTACTTTCTATCGCCTGCAGTGTTATAACCTCTAGCACTGTGACAGATTGCATAACTTCACTGAGAGACCTTAGATCTGCGTCCGAGTCTTCTCTTGGTTAATAAGCCTTAATTAGGGTGTAGTAAATCTTTGTAAAATTGTAATAAAGTTGAACAAACTCTCAATACACAGTGACTCACTGCCAGGTCAATAAGCCTCTATAAATGTGTAATAAAACTTCATAAAGCCTCATAAACCCTTAATAACCAGTAAATAGTGACTTACTGCCATGTCTTTTCTAGGCTAGAAAGCGTTTATAAAGGTGTAATAATGCTTCATGAAGTGACTTACTGCCGGGTCTTCTCCAGCTCTCCGTATAGCCATCCGTCCTTCTCCTCCTTGATGAGCAGTATGATGATGTCACCATCATCAAAGGACAGGAGTGTGTCGTTGTTGCCGGCCGTGTGGGGGAAGATGGTCCTGACCCGTGGCTTCCTGCCCACGTTCAGCCCAGAACCCATCGACGCTGACCGGGATAGAGACAGGCTTCCACTGTTCTCCATACTGCCCTGGTCTGGAAGGTCAAAGTTCAAGTTCAATATGTTTAATTATCAAAATGTAGAAAGACAGCAAGTACATACATGGATAAATAATACATGGATAAGTATATCACGGAGGAACGAGACATGGCTTACAGCTAGTGATTTATAACCCTGGTCTAAATGGCCACACGGAGAAAAACTATTGCATCATTAAAGAGGGGAATTGGTTTTGCAGCAGAATGTTCTGTATAATTTAGACATTCAATAAGAGAAGACATGGAGAACAAATGCTAGATGAAGTAAGAATAGATACATTAGCAGGATTAAAGGGTACATGCAGCACAACTTGAAGGGAACTAAGATGAAATCCTGAACCTTATTTTAAGATTTGCGTATATATTCTGTTGAGCAGACTTGCTCAATAATGTCCCAGCGCACAAGATAAAATATTTCCAAACAAGATTACATGTAGATTAGGACAGCCACTAAATGTTATACTGTCATCGTTTTTATCAATTTGTATAGATCAGATTACGAAGGCAGCATACTTACATGGGGAAAGAGGTATGGGACTCGTAAAGCTAAACAGAATCTCTGTATAAACTAACAGCTACCAAACGTTATATTTTCATACAGAGTACATTTTACATTTTAGTCATTTAGCAGACGCTCTTATCCAGAGCGACTTACAGTAGTGAATACATACATTTTTTTTTCCTGTGCTGGCCCCCCGTGGGAATCGAACCCACAACCCTGGCGTTGCAAACACCATGCTCTACCAACTGAGCTACAGGGAAGGCTTACAACTACACACACACACACAATGTAACACATACAGTGAGGTAAAAAAGTATTTGATCCCTTGCTGATTTTGTACGTTTGCCCACTGACAAAGAAATGATCAGTCTATAATTTTAATGGTAGGTTTATTTGAACAGTGAGAGACAGAATAACAACAAAAAAATCCAGAAAAACGCATGTC
Source organism: Salmo trutta (assembly GCF_901001165.1). Taxonomy (NCBI): domain Eukaryota; kingdom Metazoa; phylum Chordata; class Actinopteri; order Salmoniformes; family Salmonidae; genus Salmo; species Salmo trutta. The sequence continues at coordinate 18,231,591 of NC_042974.1, forward strand.
AAAAATGTTATAAATTTGCATTTTAATGAGGGAAAAAAGTATTTGACCCCTCTGCAAAACATGACTTAGTACTTGGTGGCAAAACCCTTGTTGGCAATCACAGAGGTCAGACGTTTCTTGTAGTTGGCCACCAGGTTTGCACACATCTCAGGAGGGATTTTGTCCCACTCCTCTTTGCAGATCTTCTCCAAGTCATTAAGGTTTCGAGGCTGACGTTTGGCAACTCGAACCTTCAGCTCCCTCCACAGATTTTCTATGGGATTAAGGTCTGGAGACTGGCTAGGCCACTCCAGGACCTTAATGTGCTTCTTCTTGAGCCACTCCTTTGTTGTCTTGGCCGTGTGTTTTGGGTCATTGTCATGCTGGAATACCCATCCACGACCCATTTTCAATGCCCTGGCTGAGGGAAGGAGGTTCTCACCCAAGATTTGACGGTACATGGCCCCGTCCATCGTCCCTTTGATGTGGTGAAGTTGTCCTGTCCCCTTAGCAGAAAAACACCCCCAAAGCATAATGTTTCCACCTCCATGTTTGACGGTGGGGATGGTGTTCTTGGGGTCATAGGCAGCATTCCTCCTCCTCCAAATACGGCGAGTTGAGTTGATGCCAAAGAGCTCCATTTTGGTCTCATCTGACCACAACACTTTCACCCAGTTGTCCTCTGAATCATTCAGATGTTCATTGGCAAACTTCAGATGGCATGTATATGTGCTTTCTTGAGCAGGGGGACCTTGCGGGCGCTGCAGGATTTCAGTCCTTCACGGCGTAGTGTGTTACCAATTGTTTTCTTGGTGACTATGGTCCCAGCTGCCTTGAGATCATTGACAAGATCCTCCCGTGTAGTTCTGGGCTGATTCCTCACCGTTCTCAGGATCATTGCAACTCCACAAGGTGAGATCTTGCATGGAGCCCCAGGCTGAGGGAGATCGACAGTTCTTTTGTGTTTCTTCCATTTGCGAATAATCACACCAACTGTTGTCACCTTCTCACCAAGCTGCTTGGCGATGGTCTTGTAGCCCATTCCAGCCTTGTGTAGGTCTACAATCTTGTCCCTGACATCCTTGGAGAGCTCTTTGGTCTTGGCCATGGTGGAGAGTTTGGAATCTGATTGACTGATTGCTTCTGTGGACAGGTGTCTTTTATACAGGTAACAAACTGAGATTAGGAGCACTCCCTTTAAGAGTGTGCTCCTAATCTCAGCTCGTTACCTATATAAAAGACACCTGGGAGCCAGAATTCTTTCTGATTGAGAGGGGGTCAAATACTTATTTCCCTCATTAAAATGCAAATCAATTTATAACATTTTTGACATGCGTTTTTTCTGGATTTTTGTTGTTGTTATTTTGTCTCTCACTGTTCATATAAACCTACCATTAAAATTATAGACTGATAATTTCTTTGTCAGTGGGCAAACGTACAAAATCAGTAGGGGATCAAATACTTTTTTCCCTCACTGGAATCAAACTTCAATCCAAAGACTGAAGCCTGAGTTGTGAGGCTGCAGTAGTACCTGAGTTGTGGTCTGATGTAGATGTGGATGTGAAGGACGTGTGGGGGACGTCCTGGTTGAACATGTTAGCCAGTGGACTGATCTGGGCCTTCAGCTGGGGGGCTGGTGGGGGAACCATCGTGTCCCTGTTGTTCTGAGGACAGAGAAAACATAAAACATGAAAGCCACAGTACATGCAATGCATCTAGAAGAGCAAATACCATTTGTGACTCGTTTCAGGAAACTAGGTGTATGTCGCGCGTCACTACTTCCCAGGAGAGGCATTTGAACATAAACATTTATTTTAAACATCTTTTTTTTGATTGGCTGAGATAATGGATGGGCTGGACATGCACGCTTCTGTCTATAGCATGAGCAGCTCAGTATGTGCAGGTAGTCCTTTCTAACGTGTTTAAAAAAATATATCACGAAGAACTGCAAAAGTGTTGCTAATTCTCTCCACTTTCTGGAAGACCGAGTTTTAAAATCAGTGGAATACCTGGTGGAAGCAGAGTATGATAGTTAAGGAGATGGAGAAAATTTGGGCATTTGATTGCAAATATCCGGAGGGAGTCGAAAGAGAACACACAGAAGGCTGTATAAAACTCCTGTCTACGGATTACATCTTCAAACTAAGGGCAACCATGGCATCCGTGACAGAGAGGGAGAAGTTTTTATCCATGTATATGGGTAAGAGAGTCTAGCTAGCTACATTTTCTGACATTATACGTTTTTGTCAGAAAGTCATTTTCATTGTAAGTTAAAGCATACTGTTAGCTGGCTCGCTAGTAATAATATTGTTTGTTTCTCAGAGCCATTTGCACTGCTAGTTATAGCCTGATGTTACCTGGCTAGCTAACTTTGAATCTAGTTGGTTAGCTTTAGCTACCTGCAGATACATGCAGGGTAGTAACGTTATGAGTTGGGATTATGGTTCATAGATTAGCTAGCTAGCTAGCTAGCTACATGTTTAAACAAAAGACTCTACTATGCAAGTAACCATTTCACTGTGTCGTTTACACCTTCTCTATACTGTGCAATGTGACAAATAAACGTTCATTTTATTTGATATAGTGTGTATTTACCCGACGGTAATGTGAAGAACAACATGACCTGCACCAATGTCAAATTAGAATATAACGTTAGGCCAACGAGACAGTGTTCAAGTTTGAAAATTCTCCAGTAGAATGCCCTGTTTTATTTCGTCACACTCACAACTGTAAGCTATTTTCTGTAATTAGCTTGCCATTAACTTGTAAATAATGATCTTGTTGTGAGTTTCTTTTCCTGTAATAATGAATACAAATTAGCTAAAGTTAAGACGTTGTCAGCCATATGGCATGGTCATTATTTGAACTGGCTAGCCAGCTAACTTAACGTTAGCTAGCCAGCTGACAAGCTAGAAACGAACCAAAACATTGTTTAGAAAGTTGCTTTTAGTTGCCTGGCATGCTAGATTGACATATACTAAATAAATGTTTAAAAACGGGTGGGTTTATTGGTGTTAAAATACACCAGTTATGCTAGTTTCGACCACCAGGCTGATGATATCATGCAGCCTTTCGTTTTTGTGTTTCTACTTTTTCATAACTACAACGACAAGTTTGATGTTTCATTATGTCACTGCAACAACTGTCTACAGACATGTTGATAGACGTAGTATAAATCAGTCTTTAGTCTTGAAATCGTTGGTTGTTTAGTACACTACTGCACTCACTCTGTTTAGCACATGGCCTCACATGTGAACCCTTAAAGAAATGGGTGGGGCTAAGGCTTAAGAGGGTGTGAACAATGCTGAATGGATGTACACAAAGAAGAGCTCTTCTGTAGATGTACCGAAACAAGGGCCATTTTCTCGAAAGTGGGGTTACAAGTTTATCAACTTTCAAAGCAGAATTACATTCCCATTGTTCCTCAACTGTAGTGTATGATATACCATTTTCTGGCTCGGAATCTCTACTTTTATCCAACGTAAAAAACACAATTTCAAATTTTGCTACATAAGACCGAATTGTCCCGGTCGGTCACATTTATGAGAAGAGGCAAGTCTTGAAACCAAGCAAAGAGTTGAATGATTATATGTTGTCCTTCTCTTGTAATAGTATTGTAACAACAATGTAATACCTGCCATAACGTCACATTCTGACATCCCACTCACCCTGTTGTAGCGTTCGACGAGAGGCGAGGCTTCTGGAGTCCCAGACATGGGGGTGCGGAGCCCCTCTAGCATGGTCAATACTGTGTCGGGGACCTTGGTGGCATCTTTGCATTTATCCTGCCAGCTGGGCAGCTTCACTGCCAGCAGCTCTTTGGCCTACAGGGCAGATAGATACAAACAGGTTATAAAGGAATAATAAAGCTTTATAAAGCATTCATAACCAGCAGTGTTGGGGGATGGAGTAAAGTCACATCTTACTTTTTCAAACAGGGTAATATTACTACAGTTACTTTGTCAAACAATGTGTGCGTTACTTTCAGAATCATATCTCCACTGGGTATGTGTTTCCATGATCTGACATCGATTTGTTTCCTCATTTAGTAGTTGAGCAAGCGGAGAAAGGCTGTTTGGAGAAATGTCATGACACCTGCTGTCCATAGAAAGGTATAGAGGGTGCACCTCTGATTTTGCCATCGATCGCTTCTGTGATAGCAAAGCCCATAGAGGGATTTCCCGCCTAGTGGCAAGTGCGCCCTAGATGGCGTCGATAGAGATGGCAGCTTCGCTTCAAGTCTTTAGGAAACTGTGCAGTATTTTGTTTTTTATGTATTATTTATTACATTGTTAGCCCAGTGTTATTACATACAACAGGGAAGAACTATTTGATATCAGAGAGATGTCAATTTACCAGCACAAAGACCGCTTTCCCAAAGCGGTTCCTTTGTCTGCACCTCCCAGGGCATTTTAGCTGATTCCAGAGGCCGACCCAAAACAACGCCCCTGGAGGAGAGATTGCCGGAGCGGTCTTCTAGTGAGGCTTCGGATGCGCGCACACCACCCACCGCTCTAGAGCATATTACTCACTAATGTCCAGTCCCTATTTAACAAAGTCGATGAAATCTGGGCAAGAGTTGCTTTCCAAAGAGATATCCGGGATTGTAACATACTCTATTTCATGGAAACATGGCTAGCTGTCGGAGTCCATTCAGCCAACGGGATTTTCAGTGCAACACGCTGACAGGAATAAACATCTCTCCGGTAAGAAGGGCGGGGGTGTATGTTTCATGATTAACGACTATCCACATCGATGGGACAGCAGTGGAGAAGGTGGAAAGTTAAGTTCCTCGGTGTTCATATCACCTACAAATTGAAATGGTTCACACACACAGACAGTGTGGTGAAGAAGGCGCAACAGCGCCTTTTCAAACTCAGGAGGCTGACAAAATGTGGCTTGTCACCGAAAGCCCTCACTAACTTTTACAAGTGCACAATTGAGAGCATCCTGTCGAGCTGTATCACCGCCTGGTACGGCAACTTCACCGCCCACAACCGCAAGGCTCTCCAGAGGGTGGTGCACTCTGCACAATGCATCACCAGGCGCAAACTACCTGCCCTCCAGGACTCATACAACATCCAATGTCACAGGAAGGCAAAAAATATCATGAAGGACAATAACCACCCGAGCCACTGCCTGTTCACCCCGCTTCCATCCAGAAGGCGAGGTCAGTTCAGGTGCATCCAAGCTGGGAAAGAGAGATTGAAAAACAGCTTCTATCTCAAGGCCATCAGATTGTTAAACAGCCACTACTAGCACAGAGGTCGCTGCCTATCTACAGACTTGATATCATTGGCCACTTTAATAAATGGAACATTAGTCACTTTAATAATGCCACTTTAATAATGTTTACTTATCTCTTATTACTCATCTCATACGTATATAATGTATACTGTATCCTGCACTATCTATTATTTACTATCTATTGCATCTTTGCCGCTCTGTCACTGCTCATCCATATATTTTATACTTATATATTCTTATCCCATTCCTTTGCTAGATTGTATGTATTAGGGTTTGTTGTGGAATTTGTTAGATATTAGGTTTTGTTGTGGAATGGTTAGATATTACCTGTTAGATACGGCTGCACTGTCGGATCTAGAAGCATAAGCATTTCGCTACACTTGCAATAACATCTGCTAACCATGTGTATGTGACCAATAAAATTTGATTTGATCTCTATGGGTCTGTGTACAGTCGTGGCCAAAAGTCTTGAGAATGACACAAATATTAATTTTCACAAAGTTTGCTGCTTCAGTGTCTTTAGAAATTATTGTCAGATGTTACTATGGAATACTGAAGTATAATTACAAAGCATTTCATAAGTGTTAATATCACGGGTGTCGTAGGGTAGAGACCAAGACGCAGTGGGAAAATGTACACTCATCTTCTTTTTATTAGGTGAAGAAGGAAACACATACAACGTATACAAAACAAAACGAACTTGACAGTCTTGTCAGGCAAAACAGCTAAACAAGAACAATCTCCCACAAAAACCCATGAAAAACAAACTCATAATTATAGGAACCTCAATCAGAGGCAACAATAACCAGCTGCCTCCAATTGAAGGTCCAACCCCAATAAACTAAAACATAGAAATACAAAAGACTAGATAGAACATACAAATATACTAACATAGAACAATGACTAACAAAACAAAAATAAATCACAAAACTAAAGGGAGGGAAGGGAGGGTGGCTGCCGTCACCGACGGCTCCTGTGCTACACCCCCCCTCCCCAAACCTCCTACAGTGGAGATGGCTTAGGCTCAGGCCTTAATCCCCTACCTGACCAACCCACCCCCACTACATACCTTTGCCAGAGGCCAGTCACTGAAGACCCTGGACTGTCCTCTGGGAGCTCCAGACTGTAGGCCGTCTCACCTGGTTGCGGACAGTAGGCCGTCTCACCTGGCTCCGGACAGTAGGCCGTCTCACCTGGTTCCGGACAGTAGGCCGTCTCACCTGGTTCCGGACAGTAGGCCGTCTCACCTGGCTCCGGACAGTAGGCCGTCTCACCTGGCTCCGGACAGTAGGCCGTCTCACCTGGCTCCGGACAGTAGGCCGTCTCACCTGGTTCCGGACAGTGGGCCGTCTCACCTGGTTCCGGACAGTGGGCCGTCTCACCTGGTTCCGGACAGTGGGCCGTCTCACCTGGTTCCGGACAGTGGGCCGTCTCCCCTGGTTCCGGACAGTGGGCCGTCTCCCCTGGCTCCGGACAGTGGGCCGTCTCCCCTGGCTCCGGACAGTGGGCCGTCTCTCTTGGTTCCGGACACTCTGGACGAGGCACTGTTGCCGGACGCTCTGGACGAGGCACTGTTGCCGGACGCTCTGGACGAGGCACTGTTGCCGGACGCTCTGGACAGGCACCGTTGCCGGACGCTCTGGACGAGGCACCGTTGCCGGACGCTCTGGACGAGGCACCGTTGCCGGACGCTCTGGACGAGGCACCGTTGCCGGACGCTCTGGACGAGGCATCGTTGCCGGACGCTCTGGACGAGGCACTGTTGCCGGACGCTCTGGACGAGGCACTGTTGCCGGAAGTTCTGGACGAGGCACTGTTGCCGGAAGTTCTGGACGAGGCACTGTTGCCGGACACTCTGGACGAGTCACTGTCGTCGGAAGCTCGGGACTGGGCTGACGCACTGGAAGCCTGATGCGTGGGGCTGGTAGTGGAGATACCAGACTGGGGACACGCACCTCAGGGCTAGTGCGGGAAGCAGGAACAGGACGAGTTGGACTGGGCTGATGCACTGGAAGCCTAGTGCGTGGGGCTGGTACTGGAGCTATCAGACTAGGGACACGCACCCCAAGGCTAGTGCGAGGAGTGGGAACAGGACATACTGGACTGGGCTAACGCACTGGAAGTTTAGTACGTGGGGCTGGTACTGGAGGTATCAGACTAGAGACACGCACTACAGGGCTAGTACGAGGAGTGGGAACAGGATACACTGGGCCGTGAAGCATTACTGGCGGTCTGGAACATACAACCCCTACGGCCTGAATGCTCACTCGAGCATGGCACTTGCGAGGGGCTGGAATCATTTTCACCGGACTGTGTGTGCGCATAGGCGAGATCGTGCGCACTTCCGCATAGTACGGTGCTCCTCTGATCCGCTGTTCCCCACAATAAGCACGGTGGTTTGGCTCCGGTCTACCTGACCTAGCCAATAACCCTGTGTCCCCCCCCCAAAAAAAATTCTGGGGCTGCCTCTAAGGTTTAATTGCCAACCGCGTACCTATATAACTGTTCCTCTTCTCTTCGTTCCACTTTTGACGTTCCTCCCTCGCTGTCTCTACCTGTTTCCATGACAGGCGATCCATTCCAGCTTGGATCTCCTCCCATGTGTAGGATCCTTTCCCCTCCAAAATGTCCTCCCAACTCCAGTACTCCTTGTAGTCCATCTGTTGCTGCTCCCTCCTCCGCTGCTTGGTCCGTGTTTGGTGGGAGATTCTGTCACGGGTGTCGTAGGGTAGAGACCAAGACGCAGCGGGAAAATGTACAATCATCTTCTTTTTATTAGGTGAAGAAGGAAAACACATACAACGTATACAAAACAAAACGAACTTGACAGTCTTGTCAGGCAAAACAGCTAAACAAGAACAATCGACCACAAAAACCCATGAAAAACAAACTCATAATTATAGGACCCTCAATCAGAGGCAGCAATAACCAGCTGCCTCCAATTGAAGGTCCAACCCCAATAAACTAAAACATAGAAATACAAAAGACTAGATAGAACATAGAAATATACTAACATAGAACAATGACTAACAAACCCCGGACTAATATATCAAATACCCCTCTACCTAAACACATACACAAAACACTCCTTGAACCACATAAAACAAACACCCCCTGCCACGTCCTGACCAAACTATAATAACAAATAACCCCTATACTGGTCAGGACGTGACAGTTAAAGGCTTTTATTGACAATTACATGAAGTTGATGCAAAGAGTCAATATTTGCAGTGTTGACGCTTCTTTTTCAAGACCTCTGCAATCCGCCCCGGATGGTTGGGAGAAGCTGCTCTTGGAGGATGTGTTGGTACCATTCTTTATTCATGGCTGTCTTCTTAGGCAAAATTGTGAGTGAGCCCACTCCCTTGGCTGAGAAGCAATCCCACACATGAATGGTCTCAGGATGCTTTACTGTTGGCATGACACAGGACTGATGGTAGAGCTCACCTTGTCTTCTCCGGACAAGCTTTTTTCCGGATGCCCCAAACAATCGGAAAGGGGATTCATCAGAGAAAATGACTTTACCCCAATCCTCAGCAGTCCAATCCCTGTACCTTTTGCAGAATATCAGTCTGTCCCTGATGTTTTTCTTGGAGAGAAGTGGTTTCTTTGCTGCCCTTCTTGACACCAGGCCATCTTCCAAAAGTCTTCGCCTCACTGTGCGTGCAGATGCACTCACACCTGCCTGCTGCCATTCCTGAGCAAACTCTGTACCGATGGTGCGCCGATCCCGCAGCTGAATCAACTTTAGGAGATGGTCCTGGCGCTTGCTGGACTTTCTTGGGCGCCCTGAAGCCTTCTTCACAACAATTGAACCGCTCTCTTTGAAGTTGTTGATGATCCGATAAATGGTTGATTTAGATGCAATCTTACTGGCAGCAATATCCTTGCCTGTGAAGCCCTTTTTGTGCAAAGCAATGATGACGGCACGTGTTTCCTTGCAGTTAACCATGATTGACAGAGGAAGAACAATGACAGAGGAAGAACAATGATTCCAAGCACCACCCTCCTTTTAAAGCTTCCAGTCTGTTATTCAAACTCAATCAGCATGACAGAGTGATCTCCAACCTTGTCCTCGTCAACACTCACACCTGTGTTAACGAGAGAATCACTGACATGATGTCAGCTGGTACTTTTGTGGTAGGGCTGAAATGCAGTGGAAATGTTTTTGGGGGGATTCAGTTCATTTGCATGGTAAAGAGGGACTTTGCAATTAATTGCAATTCATCTGATCACTCTTCATAACATTCTGGAGTATATGCAAATTGCCATCATACAAACTGAGGCAGCAGACTTTGTGAAAATTAATATTTGTGTCATTCTCAAAACTTTTGGCCACGACTGTACTTGTGGTTTATAACCAGAACTGGCGGCTTGAAAGAAAGATTTTGAATGAAAAGATAGGAAAGCTGTACCGATGTAAGCCTACTCTATATATAGCTAATCAAGCATACCATATATAGCGCAGCACTTGAAGTCTAGCACAGGAAAACAGCGCCACAGATTTAAGGAGAAACTAGTGATGAAACCTGAGCTAGTAAATAGCCTATCTTTGGTAAAGCGCACGCTGCTTGCCTTGCTCCCGCAACATTCAAACAAACAGTGAGATTTAGAGATGTTTTTCATGAAAGAACGCGTTACGTTCCACACAAAGTAATATTGTAAAGTAACATGTTACTTGTGTTAAATATAACAAGTGATATGTAATGTATTACTTTTCCAAGTAACTCATCCCAATACTGGTAACCACTGACTTATATGGCCAGGTTAGGAGGAGCAGGGGTTGCAGTACTGAACAACACGTAGCATCTCAGCCATATCAACCTCAAGGGAGGGCACAAATCTGGGACAACCAATAGTGTCCGTTCTGGTGGATTTAAATTCTGTTGTTGATGATGTGAATTCTCCCCGCTGTGTATGATGATGCCATATCTTTGAGTCTACCTTTAAGACAAGGTTAACTAAAGGACTAAAGGTTAACTAAAGGACTCAAGAACTAAAGGACTAAAGGTTAACTAAAGGACCCTTGCGTGCAGTACTGCAGTACCTTCTCGTGGAAGGTGGTGACATGGTAAGAGAACGTGCAGTGTTTGTCGACCAGGAAGCAGAATCGTCTCTTCTCCTCAAGGAGGGCCTCTCTGCAGCCGTCAGCGATGAACTTCTGCATGTCACTCTGCCGTGTCGAGATGGTCTCTATATACTGAGGAGAAGAGGGGGGGAGGGTGGAGGGGAGGGAGGAAGGGAGACAGGTCAGTAAAGGGGGGCACGGGGGGTCAAAAAGGGTTAGATACTGTGGGGTGGGGTAGGGGACAGGTTATTAAGAGTTATGGGTTACTGTGGGGTGGGGACAATATGTATGAGATTGTCTCCAGATATCCTCTATGGAAAAAAACACATGAATTTCACATGTGCACACGTGATCTCATGCAGGAAATCCAAGTTTCTGCAGTCCCACCAGGTTCATACTAATTGCTTGGAACATACTGAAAAAAATAAGGGTATGGTTATGTTACACTACAGTGTTGTTCCCTGGGGTATACAAAGGCCAAAAGTACACTTCACAGGTAGGCCACACATATGAACTCACATGGTACAGTTTGGTACCTTGTAAGTATAAAGGGCAATTTTTCTACCCAATATTTTGAATATAAGGTACGATCATTACTGCGCGTTGATAGGTGGGGGCAATGTACTGGTAGGTGCATTAGCATATTTGGGGGCGTGGTCAAATAGATGTGTATTTGTGCCAACCCTCAGTTGAAGTGTTGTAGCAGTTTAAGTGTTTGATGTTATGCCAATGCAAGTAGAGCACCTCCTTTGACACTGTGTGTTCTGCAAACATTTAAAGAGTATGTGTCAGTAATGAGCTGCACTGGGAAGAGCTTATTGTGCATTTTACAGTAACTTAATGTCAACTTGTAGCCAAAAGTTGCTGTGATTTTGTAATTGCTTAACTGGAAACTACTTGTCAGTAAGTTATTGTAAAAGTTACACGAACTTACTGGCAAAATGTTGCATGTAACCTACAGCACACTTGCTGCCACTAGAAATCTTGCCAGTAACCTACTGAGCCTTCACCGACTCTTCTGTTGACAACATGCACATCAATTGCTGATAGGCAGCATACTGTAAAAGTGGCAGCCTATTAGAAGATTGCAGGTGTGGATAATTTGAGGCATGGCTTTCAGCTAGCTCTTTTTGGCCTCCCATAAGTAGGAATGTCATCCTAGTTAATCTGCTCTGTTCATAAATGAAAGATTGTACACAACCACACAATGATGATGGTTCTGGAGAGGATGGCTGCCAAGTCGGATGGGAAAGATATACTCCAAACACCCGAACAGGCCCTTATCCCCGTCATTCGCAGGAGAAGGAAACTGAGATTTCGCAGAAGGAGATCGGGGAGCCTTTCGAGGATCAGGCAACGAGTGGCTAATCTGCCTTTGCCACCTGTACTGTTAGCCAACATTCAATCGTTGGAAAATAAATGGGATGGACTAAGAGCATGTATATCCTACAAACAGGACATTAAAAACTGCAATATCTTAACAACTGGTGTACGATATCTAAGGAAGTCTCAAGGTTTTGCTCGCCTGAGGTAGAGTATCTCATGATAAGCTGTAGAACACACCATCTACCTAGCGAGTTTTCATCTGTATTTTTTTTAGCTGTCTACATACCATCACAGACCGTGATGGAATGAGCTGTATACCGCCATAAGCAGACAGGAAAACACTCATCCAGAGGTGGCACTACTAGCAGACGGGGACTTTAATGCAAGCAAACTTAAATTAATTTGACCTAATTTCTATCAGCATGTTAAATGTGAAACCAGATGGAAAAAAACTCCAGACCTGTCACAGAATCCACAGAAGATGGCACCCCTCCTCGGTCGGGCGGCGCTCGGCGGTCGTTGTCGCCGGTCAACTAGCTGCCACCGATCTATGTTTCTGTGTTCTTTGGTTTTTGTCTGTCTAGGTCCGCACCTGTTTCTTGTCTGTCATTAGTGGGGGGGGGGGGGGGGGTATTTAGTTTGTTCCTTTGTGTTCTGTATTCGTGCAGGATTATTTGTATGTCGACGGGCAGTGATTTTGTGTACGCTGTTTTGTGTTTTCAGCGTGGTGCATTCTATATTTTTATTGCCGGGCTGCGCCCTGTGCGTTATCATTTTTGGATAACCTTTTCCGTTTGGGTGTTGTGCGCACCCTGTGCCTATTGATCACCTTTGTTTCGGTGGAAATAAACTTCGGCACTATTGGACCTCAGTCTCCTGCTCTTGACTCTGCCCCTTCTCCATGCCCTTAAGGAAACGTGACAAGACCACCTTTTCTCCACACACAGAGATGCGTACAAACTCTCTCTCGCCCTCCATTTGGCAAATCTGACCATTATTCTATCCTCCTGATTCCTGCTTACAAGCAAAAATGAAAGCAGGAAGCACCAGTTACTCGGTCAATAAAACAGTGGTCAGATTAAGCAAATTCTAAGCTACAGGACTATTTTTCTAGCACAGACTGGAATATGTTCCGGGATTCTTCCGATGGCATTGAGGAGTACACCACATCAGTCACTGGCTTCATCAATAAGTGCATCGATGACGTTGTCCCCACTGTGACTGTACATACATACCTCAACCAGAAGCCATGGATTACAGGCAACATTCACACTGAGCTAAAGGGTAGAGCTGCCGCTTTCAAGGAGCGGGACTCTAAACCAGAACCTTATAAGAAATCTCACTATGCCCTCCGACAAATCATCAAACAGGCAAAGTGTCAATACATGACTAAGATCGAATCATACGTCGGATGTGGCAGGGCTTGCAAACTATTACAGACTAAAAAGGGAAGCACAACCGAGAGCTGCCCAGTGACACGAGTCTACTAGACGAGCTAAATAACTTCTATGCTCGCTTCGAGGCAAGTAACACTGAAACATGCATGAGAGCATTGGCTGTTCCGGACGACTGTGTGATCACTCTCTCCGCAGCCGATGTAAGAACTTTAAACAGGTCAACGATCACAAGGCCACAGGGCCAGACAGATTAGCAGGACGTGTACTCTGAGCATGCACTGACCAACGGGCAATTGTCTTCACTGACATTTTCAACCTCTCCCTGTGTGAGTCCGTAATACTGTTTCAAGCAGACCACCATAGTCCCTGTGCCCAAGAACACTAAGGTAATCTGCCTAAATGACTACCGACCCATAGCACTTACATCTGTAGCCATGAAGTTCTTTGAAAGGCTGGTCATGGCTCATATCAACACCATTATCCCAGAAACCCTAGTCCCACTCCAATTTGCATACCGCCCAAACAGATCGACAGATGATGCAATCTCTATTGCACTCCACACTGCCCTTTCACACCTGAACAAACAGATCACCTGTGTGAGAATACTATTCATTGAATACAGCTCAGTGTTCAACACCATAGTGCCATCAAAGCTCATCACTAAGCTAAGGACCCTGGGACTAAAAACCTCCCTCTGCAATTGGATCCTGGGCTTCCTTACTGGCCACCACCAGGTGGTAAGGGTAGGTAACAACACATCTGCCACGCTGATTTGCAACATGGGGGCCCCTCTGGGATGCATGCTCAGTCCGCTCCTGTACTCCCTGTTCACTCATGACTGCACGGCCAGGCACGACTCCAACACCATCATTAAGTTTGCCGATGACACAACAGTGGTAGGCCTGATCACTGACAACAATGAGACATCCTATAGGGAGGAGGTCAGAGACCTGACCGTGTGGTGCAAGGACAACAACCTCTCCCTCAATGTGATCAAGACAAAGGAGTTGATTGTGGACTATAGGAAAAGGAGGACCGAGCATGCCCCCATTCACATCGACAGGGCTGTAGTGGAGCAGGTTGACAGCTTCAAGTTCCTTGGCGTCCACATCACCAACAAACTAACCTGGTCCAAGCACACCAAGACAGTCGTGAAGAGGGCACGACAAAACCAATTCCCCATTAGGAGACTGAAAAGATTTGGCATTTGTCCTCAGATCCTCAAAAGGTTTTAAAGCTGCACCATTGAGGCCGTCCTGAAGGGTTGCATCACTGCCTGGTATGGCAACTGCTGGGCCTCCGACCACAAGGCACTACAGAGGGTAGTGTGTAGAGGTCGACCGATTATGATTTTTCAACGCTGATACCAATACCGATTATTGGAGGCCCAAAAATGTCGATACCGATTAATCGGCCGATGTTTATTTTTTGTTGTAATAATGACAATTAAAACAATACTGAATGAACACTTATTTTAACTTAATATAATACATCAATAAAATCAATTTAGCCACAAATAAATAATGAAACATGTTCAATTTGGTTTAAATAATGCAAAAACAAAGTGTTGGAGAAGAAAGTAAAAGTGCAATATGTGCCATGTAAAAAAGCTAACGTTTAAGTTCCTTGCTCAGAACATGAGAACATATGAAAGCTGGTGGTTCCTTTTAACATGAGTCTTCAATATTCCCAGGTAAGAAGTTTTAGGTTGTAGTTATTATAGGACTATTTCTATCTATAGCATTTGTATTTCATATACCTTTGACTACTGTATGTTCTTATAGGCACATTAGTATTGTCCGTGTAACAGTATAGCTTCCGTCCCTCTCCTCGCCCCTACCAACTACTCCAAGTCTCAGAGCGAGTGACGCCATCGATTGAAACGCTATTAGCGCGCACCCTGCTAACTAGCTAGCCATTTCACATCGGTTCCACCAGCCTAATCTCGGGAGTTGATAGGCTTGAAGTCATAAACAGCTCAATGCTTGAAGAATTGCGAAGAGCTGCTGGCAAACGCACGAAAGTGCTGTTTGAATGAATGCTTATGAGCCTGCTGCTGCCTACCATCGCTCAGTCAGACTGCTCTATCAAATATCAAGTCATAGACTTAATTATAACATAATAACACACAGAAATACGAGCCTTTGGTCATTAATAAGGTCAAATTTGGGAAACTATAATTTCGAAAACAATACGTATATTCTTTCAGTGAAATACGGAACCATTACGTATTTTGGCGTCTGGAGGTTAGTTAATATGGTCGAATCCGGAAACTATCATTTCGAAAACAAAACGTTTATTCTTTCTGTGAAATACGGAACCGTTCCGTATTTTATCTAACGGGTAGCATCCCTAAGTCTAAATATTGCTGTTACATTGTACAACCTTCAATGTTATGTCATAATTATGTACAATTCTGGCAAATTAATTACGGTCTTTGTTAAGAATAAATGGACTTCACACAGTTCGCAACGAGCCAGGCGGCCCAAAATGCTGCATATACCCTGACTGCTTGCACGGAATGCAAGAGAAGTGACACAATTTCCCTAATTATAAGAAATTCATGTTAGCAGGCAATATTAACAAAATATGCAGGTTTAAAAACTATATACTTGTGTATTGATTTTAAAGAAAGTCATTGACGTTTATGGTTAGGTGCAACGACAGTGCTAAATCATCACCCGTTTGGTGAAGTAAGCTGTGATTCGATGAGAAATTAACAGGCACCACATGAATTATATGCAACGCAGGACATGCTAGATAAACTAGTAATATCATCAACCATGTGTAGATAACTAGTGACTATGTGAAGATTGATTGTTTTTTATAAGTTTAATGCTAGCTAGCAACTTACCTTGGCTTCTTGCTGCCCTCGCGTAACAGGTAGTCAGCCTGCCACGCAGGCTCCTCGTGGAGTGCAATGTAAGGCAGGTTGTTAGAGCGTTGGACTAACAAGGTAAAAATCTGTCGTTCTGCCCCTGAACAAGGCAGTTAACCCACCGTTCCTAGGCCGTCATTGAAAATAAGAATGTGTTCTTAACTGACTTGCCTTGTTAAATAAAGGTGTAAACAATAATAATAATAATTGTAAAAACATTTTTAAAAATCTCCCAAATCGGTGTCCAAAAATACCGATTTCCGATTGTTATGAAAACTTGAAATCGGCCCTAATTAAATCGGCCATTCCGATTAATCGGTCGACCTCTAGCAGTGTGTATGGCCGAGTACATCACCAGGGCAAAGCTTCCTGCCATCCTGTACCTCTATACCAGGCGGCGTCACAGGAAGGCCCTAAAAATTGTCAAAGACTCCAGCTACCCTAGTCATAGACTGTTCTCTCTGCTACCACACGGCAAGCGGTACCGGAGCGCCAAGTCTAGGTCCAAGAGGCTTCTAAACAGCTTCTACCCCCAAGCCATGAACATCTAATCAAATGACAACCCAGACTATTTGCATTGTTACTCTGTTATTATCTATGCATCGTCACTTTAATAACTCTACCTACATGTACATATTACCTCTATCTTGACACCGGTTCCCCCGCACATTGACTCTGTACTGGTACCCCCTGTATATAGCCTCGCTATTGTTATTTTACTGCTGCTCTTTAATTATTTGTAACTTTTACCTCTTACTTTTTTTTGTATTTTCTTGAAACTGCATTGTTGGTTAAGGGCTTGTAAGTAAGCATTTCACTGTTGTATTCAGCGCATGTGACAAATACATTTTGATTTGATATTTCCTTCATAGCAGTCACCATGTAATTGAAATACTCACTTTCCTACCAGACTATCAGGTCAGTGAGTGTGATGGATCAGCTACAGTAAGTTGCTGTGAATTTTACAAAAACCCCAAAACCCTAACCCTAAAACCTAAGTTACTGAAATGTAAACATTACCTTCCTGTGAAGAAGCTGCCATTAAGCTACTCGAAAATGCACAGCAACATGTTAATAGTGCAGCTCTTGACTGTCACAAATTCTTACAAAGATTGCAGATCTGACAATATAAAAAGAGGTGCTGAACATAAAACCACTTAAACAGGTGCAACATTTCCACTGACGGTTGGCAAAAATAGAACAGATGCTCCCAAATATCCTAATGAGCCCCCACCAGCACATTGCCCCCACCTACATTTCAAAGTGTAGTAATGAGTGTAACCAAGTGGGAAGTGGGAATTTACCAAATACAACTGAATTTACCAAATACACAGCTGGTTGGCCATTAGCCGATTGTCATTTCCCAACAATTTCAAAGAATGTGAACGCACCCAACTGGTAAATTCCCACAGCAGCTTTATATTTAATATAATATATTGGGAAGAAAAACTTACCATTATACTAGATTATCCACAAATGTACCCTGAAAAGGTACCTAACAGTACCATGTGAGTTCCTATGTGTACCTCTGAAGGTACCTATGTGTACCTTTGACCTTTTTGTACACCAGGGAACAACACTGTATCGTAAATGTACTCATATTTTTTTAAGTGTGTGGATATACTGTATGTTCTTGGTAACAAATAACCAGGCATTAATGCACGCCAGACCAAAAGGTAGCAAGTTCAAATACCGAGAGCGTTTATGCACACTTAAAGCTAGATTATATTAGATCTGCCCTAGCAGACACCCGCTTGGTGGTGTCAGAGGTGAAACAAATCCACAAGTGTCTCCAGGAATTATACCTGAAGCGGAAATTGCCATTGGCTGCACGGAGCTGCATTAAGATAAATGTCAAGTGTTCCTGAGCACTGCTACTTTTAGTTGGTGTTGTCAGATAATCCCACAATTATTTAATTGATTCTGGGCATTTTTGTAAAGTACAGAATTGTAATGTTGCCGTTAAATCTGTGGCCAATCTCTGTCATGCCCACAGACCTGGTGGTGAAGCAGGAAATTCAGGTTGCTGGCATCCACGTGTTTGTGAGTTCAATCCTCGATGTGGTTGTGTCCTAAGTGTGCTAACCAATGTTGAGGTCAATTACAGTCAATTCAGAATGTGAACCCAATTCCAAATTTTCCAGTATTGAATTACAATTGGATTTTCTGTGTACTTCCTGAATAACGTTTGTTGTTGTATATTTACTAACAAAATACAGTTCAGCTGTAGAAATACATTAAAAGTTGTTTCCACTATTTTCACCGCAACTCAATACCTGGTAACTTCCTATAAAATTAAAAGAAAATGTTAACAGTGTGCCATAAGCACATCTAAAGTATCCTATAAGTTTTAATTAAATTGCAAGTGAGGCATGCCAAGTTAATTTGTGACTCATTTCAAGAAACTAGGCCTATGTTGCGCGTAACTACTTCACAGGAGAGCCATTTGATTGTGTAAACTTTTTTATTTTTATGGCAGAAAGGTTTTTTGGGGCAGAAAGGTCTTCTGGAACATGTGAACTTTCATGTGCCTTAATAACAAACTTGTATGCCATCTGTAAATATAAATAAAATTGTTAAATTACGAGCCTAGTTGGTTTAACCAGAGAAAAAGACAGGAACTTTCCCCTAAACTATGATTGGCTGAGATAAAGGATGGGCTGGACATGGCGAGAGATGAGTTCGGATTGGTCTGCCATGTAGCACGCTTCTGTCTATAAAATGAGCTGGTCAGTATGTGTAGGTAATCCGGTCAAACGTGGCTTTTTTGAAAGATATCACATCGTAGTACTGCAGTGGTGTTGCAGATACATGCAGGGTAGTAACGTTATGAGTTGGGATTATGGTTAATTGTTTAGCTAGCTAGCTAGCTACATGTCTAAACAAAAGACTCCACTATGCAAGTAACCATTTCAATAGAATGTTCATGATGTCACTGCGACAACTGTCAATAGACCTACACTACCACCGTTCACTAGTTTCAGAACACCTACTCATTCAATGGCTTTCTTTATTTTTGCTATTTTCTACATGGTAGAATAATAGTGAAGACATCAAAACTATGAAATAACAGATATGGAATCATGCAGTAACCAAAAAAAGTGTTAAATCAAATCAAAATATATTTGAAATTTGAGATTGTTCAAATAGCCACCATTTGCCTTGGTGACAGCTTTGCACACTCGTGGCATTCTCTCAACCAGCTTCACCTGGAATGTTTTTCCAACAGTCTTGAAGGACTTCCCACATATGCTGAGCACTTGTTGGCTGCTTTTCCTTCACTCTGCGGTCCAACTCATCCCAAGCCATCTAAATTTGGTTGAGGTCGGGGGATTGTGGAGGTCATCTGATGCAGCACTCCATCACTCTCCTCATTGGTAAAATAGCCCTTACACAGCCTGGAGGTGTGTTGGGTCATTGTCCTGTTGAAAAACAAATGATTGTCCCACTAAGCCCAAACCAGATGGGATGGTGTATCGCTGCAGAATGCTGTGTTAGCCATGCTGGTTAAATGTGCCTTAAATTCTAAATAAATCACGGACAGTGTCACCAGAAAAGCACTCCCACACCATAACACCTCCTCCTCCATGCTTTATGGTGGGAAATACACATGCGGAGATCATCCGTTCATGCACACCGCGTCTCACAAAGACATGGCGGTTGGAACCAAAAATCTCCAATTTCGACTCCAGACCAAACGACACATTTTCACTGGTCTAATGTCAATTGCTTGTGTTTCTTGGCCCAAGCAAGTCTTTTCTTATTATTATTATTGGTGTCTTTTGGTAGTGGCTTCTTTGCAGCAATTCAACCACACAGTCTCCTCTGAACAGTTGATGTTGAGATGTGTCTGTTACTTGAACGCTGTGAAGCATTTATTTGGGCTGCAATTTCTGAGGCTGGTAACTATAATTAACTTATTCTCTGCAGCAGAGGTAACTCTGGGTATTCCATTCCTGTGGCAGTCCTCATGAGAGCCAGTTTCATCATAGCGCTTGGTTTTTGCGACAGCACTTGAGGAAACATTTGAAGTTCTTGACATTTTCCAGATTGACTGACCTTCATGTCTTAAAGTAATGATGAACTGTCGTTTCTCTTTGCTTATTTGAGCTGTTCTTGCCATTATTTGGACTTGGTCTTTTACCAAATATTCTGTATACCCCCCTACCTTGTCACAACACAACTGATAGGCTCAAACGCATTAAGAAGGAAATAAATTCCATTAAAAAAACATTTAATAAGGCACACCTGTTAATTGAAATGCATTCTAGGTGACTACCTCATGAAGCTGGTTGAGAGGATGCCAAGAGTGTGCAAAGCTGTCATCAAGAAAAAGGGTGGCTATTTGAAGAATCTCAATTATAAAATATATTTAGATTTATTTAACACTTCTTTGGTTACTTCATGATTCCATATGTGTTATTTCATAGTTGTGATGTCTTCACTATTATTCTACACTGTAGAAAGTAATAAAAATAAAGCAAAACCCTTGAATGAGTAGGTGTTCTAAAACATTTGACCGGTAGTGTAGCTGGTAAATTCGCTCTGGCTATCTACTCCGATTTCAGAGCACTCATCTGAGTGTGCCAGAGTGCAGAATAACTGACAAATTTACGAACGCTCAACACCCGTTGAATATGGCTGGTGTCAGTAAACGTTGGCAAAAAAAGCAGAATTATTGCCAGCAGCACAGTTGCAGTCACCAACACGCTGGGTAACATAAAAACAGCCTAAACAGCTCTGCTAGGGCGAGTAAAATGGTCAGAGTGAGCTGTTCTCTCATTTGTGTCTGGAAGTAGCTAGTAAGCTAGCCAACATTATCCAGTTAGCTTGGGTGCTTGACTGCTGTTGTTAGGTCAGAACGCTCGGATCAACCCCACTGTTCGGCCAGAGCGTCCAATGTGTGCTCTGAATGCTCTGAGTTTACGAACACCCAGAGCACACTCTGAGCACACTCTGGCTCTCCAGATTGAATTTACGAACATGCCCGTAGTATAAACCAGCTTATAGTCTTGAAATCCTTGGTTGTTTGGTACTTGTGAATCCTTAAAGAGATGGGTGGGGCTAAAGTTAAGAGGGTGTGAACAATGCTGAATGGGTGTAGACAAAGAAGATCTCTCCAGCAGGTGTACCAAAATATTGAATAACCATTTTCTCAAAAGTGAGGTTACAAGTTTATCAACTTTCTTAGCAGAATTACTTTCGCATTGTCCCTCAACTGTATTATATGATATACAATTTTCTAGCTTTGAGTCTTTACTTTTACCCATTGTAAAAAACACAATTTTATGTTTTGCTACATAAGAGCGAATCGAGCTCTTATGTGACATTTCACATGTGAAAACATGTTTTTGGAACACTACACGTGACAATTCACATGTGAAAACGTGTTTTTGGAACCATTCATATATGACATTTCACATGTGAAAACATGGTTTTGGAACACACAAATGTGCAATTCTATGTGTTATCACTGTTCTGCTAAACTATGACCAATCTGGAATTTGAGGTCACAACTTCTGGAGTTGCTGGTCTTTATGCTGCACCATCAAGTCTGTAGCATCCCCCTAAACATTCCTCACCTATAATTCATCTCTGCACTTAGCAACAGTGTGCCATCTGACTGCTATTTTAGTTAATCTGACTATTCTCTCAACATTGATTTAATTTACTTATCTCAACAATTTTATTATTATTCTGGTTTAATGATACTCCTGAATCACTATGATAAATATAATAGTTTTTCTTGAGAGTATTTTCAACAACGCTGAGATTTACTTTGAAGTTTAAAGTGTAGGAATATAGGTGAAATGCGTTACTGACACAGATATTGTGGCTTGGCAGGAAGGTCAGAATGCTGTGAACCACAGAGGTTGTGAGTTCAAATCCCAGGTAAGAACATGTTGAATAATAATTACTGTATAAATAAACATACACAACAAAGTGGGTCAAATATGTACAGTTGAAGTCAGAAGTTACCCTACACCTTAGCCAAATACATTTAAACTCAGTTTTTCACAATTCCTGACATTTTAATCCTAGTAAAAAATTCCCTGTTTTAGGTCAGTTAGGATCACCACTTTATTTTAAGAATGTGAAATGTCAGAATAATAGTAGAGAGAATTATTTCTTTCAGCTTTTATTTCTTTCATCACATTCCCAGTGGGTCAGAAGTTTACATACACTCAATTAGTATTTGGTAGCATTGCCTTTAAATTGTTTAACTTGGGTCAAACTTTTCGGGTAGCCTTCCACAAGCTTCCCACAATAAGTTGGGTGAATTTTGGCCCATTCCTCCTGACAGAGCTGGTGTAACTGAGTCAGGTTTGTAGGCCTCCTTGCTCGCTCATGCATTTTCAGTTCTGCCCACAAATATTCTATGGTATTGAGGTCAGGGATTTGTGATAGCCACTCCAATACCTTGACTTTGTTGTCCTTAAGCCCTTTTGCTACAACTTTGGAAGTATGCTTGGGGTCATTGTCCATTTGGAAGACCCATTTGCGACCAAGCTTTAACTTCCTGACTGATGTCTTGAGATGTTGCTTCAATATATCCACATAAATGTCCTTCCTCGTGATGCCATCTATTTTGTGAAGTGCACCAGTCCCTCCTGCAGCAAAGCACCCCCACAACATGATGCTGCCACCCCCGTGCTTCACGGTTGGGATGGTGTTCTTCGGCTTGCATGCCTCCCCCTTTCTCCTCCAAATATAACGATGGTCATTATGGCCAAACAGTTCTATTTTTGTTTCATCAGACCAGAGGACATTTCTCCAAATAGTACAATCTTTATCCCCATGTGCGGGTGCAAACCATAGTCTGGTTTTTTTATGGCGGTTTTGGAGCAATGGCTTCTTCCTTGCTGAGCGGCCTTTCGGGTTATGTTGATATAGGACTTGTTTTACTTTGGATATACTGTAGATACTTTTGTGCCTGTTTCCTCCAGCATCTTCACAAGGTCCTTTGGTGTTGTTCTGGGATTGATTTTCACTTTTCGCATCAAAGTACATTCATCTCTAGGAGACAGAACGTGTCTCTTTCCTGAGCGGTATGACGGCTGCATGGTCCCATGGTGTTTATACTTGCGTACTATTGTTTGTACAGATGAACGTGGTACCTTCAGACGTTTGGAAATCGCTCCCAAGGATGAACCAGACTTGTGGAGGTCTACAATGTTTTTTCTGAGGTCTTGGTTGATTTCTTTTGATTTTCCCATGATGTCAAGCAAAGAGGCACTGAGTTTGAAGGTAGGCCTTGAAATACATCCACAGGTACACCTCCAATTAACTCAAATGATGCCAATTAGCCTATCAGAAGCTTCTAAAGCCATGGCATCGTTTTATGGAATTTTCCAAGCTGTTTAAAGGCACAGTCAACTTAATGTATGTACACTTCTGACCCACTGGAATTGTGATACAGTGAATTATAAGTGAAATAATCTGTCTGTAAACAATTGTTGGACAAATTACTTGTGTCATGCACAAAGTAGATGTCCTAACCGACTTGCCAAAACTATAGTTTGTTAACAAGAAATTTGTGGAGTGGTTGAAAAACGAGTTTTAATGACTCCAACCTAAGTGTATGTAAACTTCCGACTTCAACTGTATGCAAAAAGTACTGTGAGTGTACCTTAACAACACATTTTTGTTTCCAGGGCATCACCTGTGAAAATCCATATGTGAAATATAAGTGTTCGAAAACACATGGTTTAACATGATTTCACATGTCAAAACATGGAAATGTCCCCTGTGAAATCATGTGATTTTCCATGTGAAATCTTGTGTTTTTTCCATAAAGGGTACTGATGAGAGGATACAAGGGAGGAGACTGACTGTTAAACCATTCAGTAAGGTTGTAATTGCATGCTCATAAAAAAGCGGCTTGCTTAACTGTTCAGGTCACATTCGGGCTTATATTGAATAATGTTGAATAATGAGATTTCTTTCTATTTTTGAATATATCCACACATTTATTTTTTTATTTTACCCCCTTTTTCTCCCCAATTTTGTGATATCCAATTGTGATCTTGTCTCATCACTGCAACTCCCCAACGGGCTCGGGAGAGGCGAAGGTCGAGTCATGCAGCGCTTCTTAACACCCGCTCGCTTAACCCGGAAGCCAGCTGCACCAATGTGTCGGAGGAAACACCGTTCAACTGACAACTAGTGTCAGCTTGCAGCCGCCTGGCCCGCCACAAGGAGTCACTAGAGCACGATGAGCCAAGTAAAGCCCCCCCAGCCAAACCCTCCCCTAGCCCGGACAACACTGGGCCAATTGTGCGCCGCCCTATGGGACTCACGGTCGGTTGTGACACAGTCTGGGTTCAAACCCCAGGCTGTAGTGACACCGCAACACTGCAATGCAGTGCCTTAGACCGCTGCGCCACTTGGGAGGCGAATAATGAGTCTCTGCTCTGCCTGTCTGCAACTCACCCCCTGTTGTTACTCCATCATCCCTATCCTGTAGAAACTCAATAACTCTGCTGAAAGAACCTTTGTCTAAATCCCAAATAGCAACCCTTTCCCAATGTAGTGTATGGTCAAAAGTAGTACACTATATAGGAAATAGGGTGCCATTTGGGATGCAGAACGCGATTTACTCAGTATTGAAACACCCTCACAAAGCAGACCACGGAACTGACATTACACACAGACAGCTCAGGTCCTCTTTGAAAAAACTTTCACTCTCTGTTTCACCCTCCTCCCCTATCTCTCCTCTCCTTTCTTCCGGTTGCCTTGACGACAGTGACAGACTATTCGTCTCTAAGGTTCTTGTTTTGTGGTTTTGTCCTTTAATGTCTAGCCCAGTTCTCTCTAATTATCTCTCTCACTGTTTCTCTCTCTTACCCCACTGATGGGGCCATGCCATCTAAACTATGGAGCTTAATTTCTACTGCAAACAATCACTCAAAGACTGGAAGACTGGAAGACTGAGAAAGAGAGAGGGGGGGGAAAGAGAGAGTGACAGACATATGGAGAGAGAATTAATTGAGCTCAGATGTTGCAGCAAATCAAATCAAATCA
The DNA here is from genome assembly GCF_901001165.1 of Salmo trutta. Classification (NCBI taxonomy): domain Eukaryota; kingdom Metazoa; phylum Chordata; class Actinopteri; order Salmoniformes; family Salmonidae; genus Salmo; species Salmo trutta. The sequence continues at coordinate 18,256,510 of NC_042974.1, forward strand.
GGCTTTATTCATTTCAGAAATGGAATGCAACAACGCAATGTGCTTCAAAGGAAAATTACTAATAAAATCAATGAAAATAAAAACGTAAATATTTACTACACAAACATAAGCGGATAAAAAAACAAAAGAATAACAAAAACTGACCGACTAAAAATCACCCAAAGGAAAAGCAAAGCTAAAAAGGTGTGTTTTAAGATCTCTTTTAAATATGTCCACAGTTTCTGCCCCCCTCAGGTCCTCTGGCAGGCTATTCCAGAGGCTGGGGGCATCATAACTAAAGGCTGCCTCTCCATGCCTCTGGGTCCTAGGCTTTGGAATAGTTAAAAGGCCAGTGCCAGAGGACCTGAGGGACCTACTGGGTACATAACTTAAAAGCATGTTTGACATGAAGTGGGGTGCACAATCATGGATTGATTTAAAAACCAATAGAAGAATCTTAAAATGAATTCTAAAACTCACAGGCAGCCAGTGCAGAGACCTTAAAACCGGTGTAAGGTGTGCTCTCCTGTAGAGGTTTGAAAAAGACAGATGTGGGGAAATTCCATTACCGATCCATGCTACTTCATCTATAATCTATCTATTAAAAGGCATTTATGCATTACTTTGGAGAGCGCAGGTTGTTTCTTTTTAATCCATTTATATCTTCTGACAACTGACCTAAAGTAGATCACAGCAGATCACAGTTGATCAAAACTAAATACAGTCTGATACATGACTACTAAGTGTGTATGGGTTGGCCCTTATCTAATCAACAGGTGTCATATTCATAGGACAATGACAAACCATTAACACTTCATAAGAGGAGGGAGTTTCTGTCCACATATCAAGCCACAATACATCACTGTCTATTAGTTTCACCAAGATCAGACTAGATTACAGCCCTGTTTTTAAAGGGTGCCATTCATAGGTAAAGATAATATACATACTGAAACAAAGATGGTTAATAACAAGATTACAACCAAAAAGCAATTAAGAAGAGATGAAACTGAAGAGAGAGAGACAAGAGTCTCCTCTTCGAAACCCCCAGTTAGCTAGTGCTTCTGGGATAGAGAGAGACATGATTCTCCTCTTCGAAACCCCCAGTTAGCTAGTGCTTCTGGGATAGAGACACGATTCTCCTCTTCCAAACTCCCAGTTAGCTAGTGCTTCTGGGATAGAGAGAGACACGATTCTCCTCTTCCAAATCCCCAGTTAGCTAGTGCTTCTGGGATAGAGAGAGACACGATTCTCCTCTTCCAAACTCCCAGTTAGCTAGTGCTTCTGGGATAGAGAGAGACATGATTCTCCTCTTCCAAACTCCCAGTTAGCTAGTGCTTCTGGGATAGAGAGAGACATGATTCTCCTCTTCCAAATCCCCAGTTAGCTAGTGCTTCTGGGATAGAGAGAGACACGATTCTCCTCTTCCAAACTCCCAGTTAGCTAGTGCTTCTGGGATAGAGAGAGACATGATTCTCCTCTTCCAAATCCCCAGTTAGCTAGTGCTTCTGGGATAGAGAGAGACACGATTCTCCTCTTCCAAACTCCCAGTTAGCTAGTGCTTCTGGGATAGAGAGAGACACGATTCTCCTCTTCCAAACTCCCAGTTAGCTAGTGCTTCTGGGATAGAGAGAGACACGATTCTCCTCTTCCAAACTCCCAGTGAGCTAGTGCTTCTGGGATAGAGAGAGACATGATTCTCCTCTTCCAAATCCCCAGTTAGCTAGTGCTTCTGGGATAGAGAGAGACATGATTCTCCTCTTCCAAATCCCCAGTTAGCTAGTGCTTCTGGGATAGAGAGAGACATGATTCTCCTCTTCCAAACTCCCAGTGAGCTAGTGCTTCTGGGATAGAGAGAGACATGATTCTCCTCTTCCAAATACCCAGTTAGCTAGTGCTTCTGGGATAGAGAGAGACACGATTCTCCTCTTCCAAACTCCCAGTTAGCTAGTGCTTCTGGGATAGAGAGAGACATGATTCTCCTCTTCCAAATACCCAGTTAGCTAGTGCTTCTGGGATAGAGAGAGACACGATTCTCCTCTTCCAAACTCCCAGTTAGCTAGTGCTTCTGGGATAGAGAGAGACACGATTCTCCTCTTCCAAACTCCCAGTTAGCTAGTGCTTCTGGGATAGAAAGAGACATGATTCTCCTCTTCCAAACTCCCAGTTAGCTAGTGCTTCTAGGATTTGAGTCAGAATAATAATAGAACATGTGCTGCATGTTAAAAAGAAACCCATCTCACACACTGACACTCATCAACGTTGGACCGATGAAACCAGTCAATAAAGCAGGAGTGAAAGAGGAGTTATTGAGCAGAGCCAGAGTGGGTTTCATCAACAGACAGCATCTCCTGGGGCCCATCTCTCACCTTGTTCCTTGTCCTATTTAATAAAGAAGTCTAAGGATAGGAAGACTATTACTCTGTATCCTCTGATTACTGTTAGTGGCTAAATATGCTACCAGACACCACTCCAAGTCTACTCTATTTAAGGCAACATTTTTTTATGTATAAACTCTTCCCCTGTTCCCAGTCCCACTACACCCTGTGAAGCCTGTCAGTGAGTGTATACTACCAACCAACTCCAGGCCAACTACCAGCTCCTAGGTGCACACTTCATACTCCAGAGGCGGCTGTACCCATAGCCAGTCAACACTTGAGAGCGCAATACTCACACAAGAGTGTACAGTGCTCCCACTCCCCACATTCACTAAAACACACTGTCCATTCTAATGTTATGAGAGGCATTTGATCCTCGATGAGCCTTCAGTGTTGCTTTATGCGTGAAGGGGCACGGCAGTGACGGCACTCCACTTGACATTAACACAAAGACTCTGCCCGCAGCTATAGGTGTGGTGGTACTGTGCATGTGTAGTGTTCATTTCCCTTCCATCTGTGCACTTTTATGTACAGTTTTTCCTCCTTGCGGTGTGTGTCAAGATCAAGGAGCCAGCTGGGCCTATGACTTTCCATGGGTTTACTCTCAATACAAACTTCATAAACTTCTTTCTTTGATATCCTCTTTGTCAGGATTCCCCAATAGACGGCCCGCGGACCAAATTCGGTGTCACGTTCTGACCAGTAAAGGGGTTATTTGTTATTGTAGTTTGGTCAGGACGTGGCAGGGGGGTATTTGTTTTATGTGGTTCGGGGTTTGTTAGTATATGTGTTTATGTAGAGGGGTGTTTGGTTAGAGTATTCCGGGGTTTTTGGGTTATGTTCTTTATTTCGTATTTCTATGTTCTGTCTATGTTGTGTGTTTCTTTGTTGGCCTGGTATGGCTCTCAATCAGGAACAGCTGTACATCGTTGTTGCTGATTGAGAGTCATACTTAGGTAGCCTGTTTTCACCTGTCCCTTTGTGGGAAGTTGTTTTTGCATTGCTGTGTGTAGCCTGCATTACTGTGCGTTCGTGCGTTTTCTTGTTTTGTGTTTTCAGTGTTCTAATTAAAAGTAAAAAATGAGCACTCAACCCACTGCGCCTTGGTCCATTTCATACGACGAGCGTTACAGAACTTCCCACCACCAACGGACCAAGCAGCGGAGGAAGGAGCAGCAGGTGGACTACAAGGAGTCCTGGACTTGGGAGGACATCTTGGAAGGAAAAGGATCCTACACATGGGAGGAGATCCAGGCTGGAAGGGATCGCCTCCCATGGGAACAGGTGGTGACAGTGAGGGAGGAACGGCGAAGGTGGAGCGAAGATTGGGACTGTTATATGGGTACACGATTGGCATTTAAGCCTCAGAGGCAGCCCCAATCATTTTTTTTTGGGGGGGGGGCACACGGGTAGTTTGGCTGGGCCAGGGTTAAGCCCCAAGCCAACTCCCCGTGCTTACCGGAGGCAGCATGTTACTGGTCAGGTCCTGTGCTATGGGGTGATGCGCACGGCGTCGAGGCCGAGCATTCACAGGCCGGTGTGCGCGGTGTCAGCACCCCGCATTTGCCAGGGGGAAGCGGACATCCAGCCAGTAAGGGTGGTGCCAGTACTGCGCTCAAGTCTGCCAGTGCACCTTCACGGCCCAGTGTATCCTGTTCCCGCTCCTCGCACTAGCCCTGAGGTACGTGTATCCAGTCTGGCACATCCAAAGCCAGCAACACGCACCAGGCCTCCAGTGCGTCAGCCCAGTTCTACTCGTCCTGCTCCTGCTCCTCGCACTAGCCCTGAGGTGCGTGTATCCAGTCTGGCGTATCCAAAGCCAGTCCCACGCACCAGGCTTCCAGTGCGTCAGCCCAGTCCAACTCGTCCTGTTCCTGCTCCTCGCACTAGCCCTGAGGTGCGTGTATCCAGTCTGGCGTATCCAAAGCCAGTCCCACGCACCAGGCTTCCAGTGCGTCAGCCCAGTCCAACTCGTCCTGTTCCTGCTCCTCGCACTAGCCCTGAGGTGCGTGTATCCAGTCTGGTATGTCCAGTACCAGCCCCACGCACCAGGCCTCCAGTGCGTCAGCCCAGTCCAACTCGTCCTGTTCCTGCTCCTCGCACTAGCCCTGAGGTGCGTGTATCCAGTCTGGCGTATCCAAAGCCAGTCCCACGCACCAGGCTTCCAGTGCGTCAGCCCAGTCCAACTCGTCCTGTTCCTGCTCCTCGCACTAGCCTTGGGGTGCGTGTATCCAGTCTGGCATGTCCAGTACCAGCCCCACGCACCAGGCTTCCAGTGCGTCAGCCCAGTCCAACTCGTCCTGTTTCTGCTCCTCGCACTAGCCTTGGGGTGCGTGTCTCCAGTCTGGTACCTCCACTACCAGCCACACGCATCAGGCTGTCAGTGCGCAGTCCCCGTCAAGAGCTTCCGACGACAGTACCCCGTCCAGAGCTTCCGGCAATAGTGCCTCGTTCAGAGCTTCCGGCAACAGTGCCCCGTCCAGAGTGTCCGGAGACAGTGCCCCGTCCAGAGTGTCCGGAGACAGTGCCCCGTCCAGAGTGTCCGGCGACGGTGCCCCGTTTCGAGATGGCCCACAGTCCGGAAACAAGAGAGATAGCCCACAGTCCGGAACCGAGTGAGACGGCCCACAGTCCGGAACCGAGTGAGACGGCCCACAGTCCGGAACCGAGTGAGACGGCCCACAGTCCGGAAACAAGAGAGATAGCCCACAGTCCGGAACCGAGTGAGACAGCCCACAGTCCGGAACCGAGTGAGACGGCCCACAGTCCGGAACCGAGTGAGACGGCCCACAGTCCGGAACCGAGTGAGACGGCCCACAGTCCGGAACCGAGTGAGACGGCCCACAGTCCGGAACCGAGTGAGACGGCCCACAGTCCGGAACCCGAGTGAGACGGCCTACAGTCCGGAACCGAGTGAGACGGCCTACAGTTCGGAACCGAGTGAGACGGCCTACAGTCTGGAACCGAGTGAGTCGCCCTATAGTCCGGAATCGGCGCAGCCAGAGTCGCCCTACAGTCCAGAGCTCCCAGAGTCGCCCTACAGTCCGGAGCTCCCAGAATCGTCCGTCTGCCCAAGGTCTACAGCGAAGTGCTTCAGCCCGAGGTCTACAGCGACGTGCCTCAGCCAGAGGTATTCAGCGGGGGTGGACAGGTTAGGTGGGGGGCTAAGGCCAGAGCCTGAGCCACCTCCACAGTAGGAGGATTGGGGAGGGGGGGGGGTGTAGCACAGGAACCGTCAGTGACAGCAGCCACCCTCCCTTCCCTCCCTTTAGTTTGGGGGGTTTATTTTTGTGTTTATTTTTTGGGTGAGGTGCATCCGGGGTCTGCACCTTTGGGGGGGGGTAACTGTCACGTTCTGACCAGTAAAGGGGTTATTTGTTATTGTAGTTTGGTCAGGACGTGGCAGGGGGGTATTTGTTTTATGTGGTTCGGGGTTTGTTAGTATATGTGTTTATGTAGGGGGGTGTTTGGTTAGAGTATTCCGTGGTTTTTGGGTTATGTTCTTTATTTCGTATTTCTATGTTGTGTATTTCTTTGTTGGCCTGGTATGGCTCTCAATCAGGAACAGCTGTACATCGTTGTTGCTGATTGAGAGTCATACTTAGGTAGCCTGTTTTCACCTGTCCCTTTGTGGGAAGTTGTTTTTGCATTGCTGTGTGTAGCCTGCATTACTGTGCGTTCGTGCGTTTTCTTGTTTTGTGTTTTCAGTGTTCTAATTAAAAGTAAAAAATGAGCACTCAACCCGCTGCGCCTTGGTCCCTTTCATACGACGAGCGTTACATTCGGGGGATTTTATTTGCCCACCCAATTTATTTGAACAATTTTGTGACATAAAAGACAGTAAAAATCACCAGGAATTTAGGAATAGATATTCCCACTCATAAATAAAGAGGTATATGTGATCGTATCCCAATGTAATCAAGGTTTGAAATGATTCTGCTTTTGTGAAATACTATACATGTCACGTCTTGACCAGTATAAGGGTTATTTGTTATTGTAGTTTGGTCAGGACGTGGCAGAGGGTATTTGTTTTATGTGGTTCGGGGTGGTGGTTTATTTAGTAGGGTGTTTGATTTATTATTTCCGGGTTTTTGGGTAATGTTCTATGTTTGTATTTCTGTGGTCTCTAGTCTTTTGTATTTCTATGTCTAGTTTATTGGGGTTGGACTCTCAATTGGAGGCAGATGTTTTCTCGTTGCCTCTGATTGAGAGTCCTATATATGGGTATGTTTTTGGTTTAGTGTTTGTGGGAGATTGTTCCATGTATAGCTTATGGCCTTACAGCACTGTTTATTCGTCGTTGTGTTTCTTTTGGTGTAAATGTTTATTTTGGTTTTTCCTTCTTTCCGTAATAAAAGAAGATGAGTAGACATATACCCGCTGCGTTTTGGTCTCAATCCGACGACAACCGTTACAATACAGTATCTGTTTGGGATTATTGTGGTCATTTTGCAGTGTACAAAGTATTTATAACTATGTTCTGGGCCCCCGACCATCCACTCAAGAAAGAAATCGGTCCGCGGCTGAATGTAATTGGGAACCCCTGTTCTGTGGATTACTGCTCCATGTGTGTAAATCATTACTTTATAAGGAAGTCCATAGAAGGGTTAGGCATTGTTTGTGAAAACAAAACATGACAACCATGGCAACCAAGAGCAATAATGGTCTGTCTGGTTTTTATATTGAGACACATAGAGAAAAAGGTGGTTTTGGATGAGGGTAAAGTCACGTGACCGTCTGTTAAAGTGCTCTCTATAGCCGTCTGAGAAACTCAAGGAACCCAAGCATATGCTCACACCATCAGAAAAAACTAACTGCACACAGAGTCACTTCTCAGCTGATCGTGTTGTTCCAAAAGAAAAAAAAGACACCCCGTTTCAAAATGGAGAAAATTCTAAAAGTAGGACAAGGGCATTTTCTAGTCTCACCAAGGTGCACTGAGTGGACAGTCTGATCACTGAGACCTCGGTGAGATTAGATTTCACCTCGTTCTCCTTGATTAATTAAGATCTGGTTCTAGTCTCACCTCGTTCTCCTTGATTAATTAAGATCTGGTTCTAGTCTCACCTCATTCTCCTTGATTAATTAAGATCAGGTTCTAGTCTCACCTCATTCTCCTTGATTAATTAAGATCTGGTTCTAGTCTCACCCCGTTCTCCTTGATTAATTAAGATTAGGTTCTAGTCACACCTCATTCTCCTTGATTAATTAAGATCTGGTTCTAGTCTCACCCCGTTCTCCTTGATTAATTAAGATCAGGTTCTAGTCACACCTCATTTTCCTTGATTATTTGAAATCAGGTTCTAGTCTCACCTCGTTCTCCTTCTTCTCATACTTGGTGGCTTGTTTTCCCTGGCTCTTCCTCCGCAGCTTCTTCAGGTCCGTCTGAGAGCGCTCCAGAGAGTCCTGCTTCATTTTGTGCTCTGACTGGTACCGCTTGAATGTTGCCTGGATGAGAGATACAGAGGATAAGATAGGTTTGATGGAGAGATAGAGAGGACTTTGACTGAATGCAAGGAGAGGAGGAGGGGATAGGGGATATTGAGGAGGGGATAGAGGATATTGAGAAGGGGATAGGGGATATTGAGGAGGGGATAGAGGATATTGAGGAGGGGATAGAGGATATTGAGAAGGGGATAGGGGATATTGAGGAGGGGATAGGGGATATTGAGGAGGGGATAGGGGATATTGAGGAGGGGATAGAGGATATTGAGAAGGGGATAGAGGATATTGGTGATATTGAGGAGGGGATAGAGGATATTGGTGATATTGAGGAGGGGATAGAGGATATTGAGGAGGTGATAGAGGATATTGAAAGGACAGGGGATATTGAGGAGGGGATAGGGAATATTGAGGAGGTGATAGAGGATATTGAGAAGGGGATAGGGGATATTGAGGAGGGGATAGAGGATATTGGGGATATTGAGGAGGGGATAGAGGATATTGGGGAGGTGATAGGGGACATTGAGGAGGTGATAGAGGATATTGGTGATATTGAGGAGGGGATAGAGGATATTGAGGAGGTGATAGAGGATATTGAAAGGACAGGGGATATTGAGGAGGGGATAGGGAATATTGAGGAGGTGATAGAGGATATTGGGGATATTGAGGAGGTGATAGAGGATATTGGGGAGGTGATAGAGGATATTGGTGATATTGAGGAGGGGATAGAGGATATTGGGGAGGTGATAGAGGATATTGAAAGGACAGGGGATATTGAGGAGGGGATAGGGAATATTGAGGAGGTGATAGAGGATATTGGGGATATTGAGGAGGGGATAGAGGATATTGAGGGGGTGATAGAGGATATTGAAAGGACAGGGGATATTGAGGAGGGGATAGGGAATATTGAGGAGGTGATAGAGGATATTGGGGATATTGAGGAGGTGATAGAGGATATTGGGGAGGTGATAGAGGATATTGAAAGGACAGGGGATATTGAGGAGGGGATATGAGACTATGTTTTTGTTGATGTTTTTTTACCCCTTTTTATCCCCAATTGGTAGTTAAAGTCTTGTCCCATTGCTGAAACTCCCGTACATCCTCCTGAAACACAACCCTGCCAAGCCGCACTGCTTCTTGACACAATGTACGCTTAACCCGGAAGCCAGACACACCAATGTGTTGGAGGAAACACTGTACACCTGGCAACCGTGTCAGTGTGCATGCGCCCGGCCCGCCACAGGAGTTGCTAGAGCGCGATGGGACAAGGACATCCCGGCCGGCCAAACCCCCCCTTAACCCGGAGGAGGCTGGGTCAATTGTGCATCGCCTCATGGGTCTCCCTGCGACACAGCCCGGTATTGAACCAGGGTCTATAGTAACGCCTTAGACTGCTGCGCCACTCGGGAGGCCCTGGAGACCATGTTGAAGTGTGTACTCACATACCTGTACACGTAGACATACAGACACCTACACAAACACACGCATGCACTCACACACTCCTTGCTATTACATTGTCCCTTGCCAAGGTCCTACAATGGTCAAGGTACTTACAGTCATATATTTGACATCCAACTCTGTTTTCCTCTCCAGCTCAGAAATGATTTCTTTGTGGAACTGCTTGAACTGAAAAGAAAAGAAAGAATGTAGTTCAAGTCGATATATAAACGTATGACAATAATAATCATGTTAAGATGGTGACATCAGGATAACAGTTGTGAGGCTGAGCCAGAGGAATGTAGCTGTGATAATGGCTTTCTCAGTAAGGGGAATTCCAACAACAGGTCTTTCTTTTTTTTTTAAACATTGACTACTTTCTCCTTCTTTCCCTCTTACAGAAACACTACATGACCAAATGTATGTGGACACCTGCTTGTCTGACATCTCATTCCAAAATCATGGGCCTTAATACGGAGTTGGTCCCCCTTTGCTGCTATAACAGCCTCCACTCTTCTGGGAAGACTTTCCACTAGATATTGGAACATTGCTGCGGAGACTTGCTTCCATTCAGCCACAAGAGCATTAGTAAGGTCGGACACCGATGTTGGGCGATTAGGCTCGCAGTTGGCGAGCCAGGGCTCTGTGCAGGCCAGTCAAGTTATCTGTATGGCATTGTCATGCTGAAACAGGAAAGGGCCTTCCCCAAACTGTTGCCACAAAGTTGGAAGCACAGAATCATCTCGAATGTCATTGTATGCTGTAGCATTAACATTTCCTTTCACTGAAACTAAGGGGTCTAGTCCAAACCATGAAAAACCCCAGACCATTATTCCTCCTCCATCAAACCTTACAGTTGGCACTATGCACTCGGGCAGGTAGCATTCTCCTGGCATCTGCCAAACCCAGATTTGTCCATCAGACTGCCAGATGGTAAAGCCTGATTCATCACTCCAGACAATGCAATATTCATCATACAAATCATCTTAAATTCAGTTAAGTTTCAAAGTTTATTTGCCACGTGCACAGGAAGCAACATGTGTAAAACAGTACAGTGAAACATTTTTACGTTTTAGAGTTAATTTCGTGAATTCTACACATTTTGCCATGGGGCGTAGAGAAGATAGTGCAATTTTATAACAAATTTCATGCAATTGTACACATTTTGCCATGGGTCGGAGAGGAAGATTTGCTGTTATATTCATTTTTTCTCCACAGGTTTTATTATATGTGAGTGAGACTAGCAAAATCAAGGGGGGCCCCCCCGGCCGGTAATTAGACCATGATTACTAAGTTTACATAGCTGGCCCGCTGGACTAATTTACCAATCTATTTGGGCTAATTGTCAGTCACTGATCGTCACACATAACAATAGAAAAACTGCTGATGGGGGGGGGGGGAGCAGCAGGTTGTCCATCCCTGGTCAAAAAGACAAACAAAGTAGTAACAGTTGTCTTGTGTCCAGGTAGTATTTCTCACTAGGCTTTGTTGTCTTCTGGGTGTGTTTAGAGGATAAGGGAAGCCTGCTAACTACTAGTCAAAGTGAGAAAGAGAGAGTTGGCATAGGAAGGCCCTATGGCTGTGGGTGGACATGAGCACACAATGCAGGTCAAAGAGAATGGTAACCCTTGACTTCAGTCTGCCACTTAATTAGCAATTAGATGGTAAAATGGTAATTACATAACAAAAAAGGAATAATTGCTATTTTACTAAGAGAAGAAGTGACAGTAGGTCAGCTGGGTAACTTACATTCTCCTCCAGCTCCAGGTGAACCTTTTTGTGCACCTCAGAGATTTCCATCAGAACCACACCTGTAGGAAACAGATCATACATCATACACAGATAAGGGACATCTAGCCTGGGTGCCAGTCACAGTCCTGCTAGTCTATATTCGCTTTAGTCAACATACTGTTGTCTTATTGGACAAGGCCAGGATACATCAGTGTGGAATCAATGCAGAAACTGTAAGACAACCAGGCTAAGGGAAACTACTGTATTTGAATATGCTGAGGACATCTATGACCCTTTCTCCTCACATTGCTTGGTGGCAACAAGGTCCCTGAGAGCCTAGCTGGCATGGGACAGGCTGAGACGTCACGAGGAAGACAATGGGTTTTCACCTCAAAGCTGTTGCATCTGTTCTTTCCCTATGCTTACAGAAGCAACTGTTACTTTAGTGGTCAGGAACAAAGCTTACTCTAGCCCTTATCAAAATGTAATGTGTATTTTATGTCATGAGGAGTTTTTACATAGTGCATGGATGACTTTTCGGCACAGTAATGTTTGAACAGTGGTAACTAAGTAGTCGCTACTGATCAGATCCACATTGTCTGACACAGAGACAGAAAAAACAACCATTGAACGCCATAGAGGAACATGGCACAATAGCAGTCATATTGTAAACAGAAGTAGACAATGACATCAGACAGACACAATGGGGTGACATCTAGAGGTTCTGTAGAGTATACTGTAATAATATTCCAGCATATTGTTAAGAATTAGTTGTGGTGCATTCTAGAACCAGCTGCCACTGGCACCACCTGCCTCTGGCACCACCTGCCTCTAGCACCACCTGCCTCTAGCACCACCTGCCTCTAGCACCACCTGCCTCTAGCAGGTTTTCTTTTGACAAAATGTAATATTGTATATGAGTTAGTCGTGTTTTTTTCTATTCCCTTTGCAAACAACTGCAACCACCGTTCAATCACTCCTATCACCTCAGTATTAATTCAATACCCCAAAACCACGACTGGGCCTGTGAGACCATATTAACAGACTCAACCCAAACACACTGAGCATACATACATTAGGCATACGCACGCACGCACACACACACCACACACACACACACACACACACACACACACACACACACACACACACACACGGTGTGACCCCAGGCAGGCCTGCTTATACAGAGCTGTACCTCGCTGGCCAACTGCAGCTTCAACAACATTGCCCTCTGATAGTCAATAGTATGTACTGGTAAATGCTGCCATTGCATGTCGGGGGGAGGGGGGGGGGGGTTGCTGGGCTCTGGGCAGGCTGATATACAGCACCAACAACAACCTGCTGCAGAATGAGAGGGCTGATGTTCAAACAGGCTGTAGAGTGAGGGCTGGGGTTTAGTGAGAGAGTAATTGTGTAGTGAGAGGGATGGTGTGCAGCGAGAGGGATGGTGTGCAGCGAGAGGGATGGTGTGCAGCGAGAGGGATGGTGTGCAGCGAGAGGGATGGTGTGCAGCGAGAGGGATGGTGTGCAGCGAGAGGGATGGTGTGCAGCGAGAGGGATGGTGTGCAGCGAGAGGGATGTGTGCAGCGAGAGGGATGGTGTGCAGTGAGAGGGATGGTTTGTAGTGAGAGGGATGGTTTTCATAACATCAACTGCTGATTTCCTCTGACATCCCATCTCCCTTATTCCGCTCTCCCCCTCTCCTTTACTCTCGACCCTCTCTCTCTTTCCCTCCCTTTCCCCCCTCCATCCCTGTACTCCTCTCCATCTTAAGATGTTTTAACCGCCGCGACCAGGAGGCCCATGGGGCGGCACACAATTGGCCAAGAGTCGTCCGGGTTAGGGAGGGTATGGCCGGCAGGGATATTCTTGTCTCATCATGCACTAGCGACTCCTGTGGCGGGCCGAGCGCAGTGCACGCTGACCAGGTCGCCAGGTGTACGGTGTTTCCTCTGATACATTGGTGCGGCTGGCTTCCGGGTTGGATGTGCATTGTGTCAACAAGCAGTGCGACTTGGTTGGGTTGTGTTTTGGAGGACGCATGGCTCTCGACCTTCGCCGAGTCCGTACGGGAGTTGCAGTGATGAGACAAGACTGTAACTACTACCAATTGGATACCACGAAATTGGGGTGAAAAAATTTATATATATTTTTAAAAATAAGATGTTTTAACCAGGCAGATGACTAGATAAGGACATTTGACCCTGTAATCCTCCACATGGCTCTGGTCTTAGTCTCAGTGATCTATGTGCTACAAGGTTTTATGTAAATAAGGAAAAAATACATCTCTCCCTCAAAACATTACAAGTGAATCTGGTTCTGCTGTCTCCAGATTGACCTAACCTGATAAGGATACATATTATTACACTTTTGGAAAAAAAAGTGCTATCTATGTAGAACCTAAAAGGATACTTCATCTGTCCCCATAGCAGAACCTTTTGAAGAACCATTTTTGGTTCCAGGTAGATCCCTAGAACCCTTTTGGGTTCCATGTAGGATCTTTTTCAGAGAGGGTTCTACATGGAACCCAAAATAGTTCTCCCTGCAAACAAAAAGTGTTCTACCTGGACCCAAAACAGGTTATTCTATGGGGACAGCTGAAGAACCCTTTTTTCTAAGAGTGTACCCAGTAAAGGATACATAGTATTGTTCATAATAGTGTATAGATAGGTATATGTGCACATCTCCAAACACTGCTTCATCTACAATACAAGAATGAATAATACTAGCCTTACATTCAGCTATAGTTACATCCACTATAATCAAAGGCTTTACAGCTTGACTGACTGTGTCTGTTTGTGGTGGGTCATTTGGGAAACCACCCTGTAATGATGATAAGACTTGTATCCCAGCCTTATCCTAGATGTCTTCAGATAGTGCTAGGTGGTGGCTATAGTCTCATTGTGATGTCTGGTTTTACAGTGACTTAACAACGACTTGATCATTATTATAGAAACATCCTTATACCTCTGTGGTTTATGGTGGTTTTGATAGCACAGAAAACTACGTCCATCATCTTTCACATTGTTACCAGGTGATGTAGTTTATGAACGGTGTAGGCCTCTGGTAACAGAATACCTGCCGTTCCCTCATAAGAGTCTAATAGAGAAACATGCTGTGGAAAAACATAACTTTATTAGATGACAAATTACAATAGATTTCAACAGGTGATCTGTTCAGGTTATTCCTACGCACCGGTATTACTAATATGCTAAACAGCATTGGAATAAACTCAAACCTTTGTATCTATGGCTGACTGAGCTATGTGCAGTTACATTTATGTTTTAGCAGATGCTCTTATCCAGAGCAACTTACAGTAGTGAGTGCATACATTGCTATAGTTTTTTCACACTGGTCCCCTGTGGGAATCAAACCCACAACCCTGTTGTTACAAACACCATGCACTACCAACTGAGCCACACAGGACCTAATGCACATGTGTGACAAAGGGCCTAATTCACACAATATGACCAAAGCAGTGACATTTGAACTTTGAGATAGTCGTCACTCATAAAACAATAATGAGAAATCGTACAGGGTCATGTCACAGCAAGAGTCTGACGCAATATGGACAACACCTATCTGAGTCACGGCCAACGATATCGCAATCTTGAAGCCACACATTCCAATGACAGGTAGGGAGAGTGAGTGTTGTGATGTTGCCATGGTTGGAAGTCTTTGTTCTCTGATATTACATGGATATGAATCAGAGATCGGTGTCACTCAGCTCCAGGCCCATAGATCTAACGTGCACGCACACACACAGCCTTGAGAAGGCTAATGGTACTGGAGTGTATAGTGGCTGTTTTACGGGCTCCTGACCAATTCTGCTATTTTGTGTGTTTTTTCACTGATTTTAACTTTTTTTGTAGATAATGTTTCCGCCATCGTTTCCTAGGAATGAAAAGATCTTCAGGACATCAGACAGCAATCACTAACCGCGATCTGGATGAAGACTATCATAGTGGCCAGTGATTTTAATGCAGGAAAACTGAAATCCGTTGGACCTAATTTCTATCAGCATGTCACCTGTGCAACAAGAGGCATAAAACACACAGAGACGCACACAAAGCTTTCCCTCGCCCTCCATTTGGAAAATCTGATCATAATTCTATGCTCCTGATTCCTGCTTACAAGCACAAACTCAAACAGAAATGACCAGTGACGCGCTCTACGCAGAAGTGGTCCGATGTAGCGGATGTTAAGCTACAGGACTGTTTCGCTAGCACAGATGTTCTGGGATTGATCCTATATCATTGAGGAGTCAGTCACCGGCTTCATTAATAAGTGCATAGACGATGTCGTTCCCACAGGGACTGTACGTACATATCCCAACACGAAGCCATAATCCGCACTGAGCTAAAGGCTAGAGCTGCCGCTAACCCAGACACTTTTTAGATATCTTGATACGGCCTCCTACGAACCATCAAACAGGAAAAGCATCATTACAGGACTAAGATCGAATCCTATTATACCGGTTTGTCGGATGTGGCAGGGCTTGCAAACTATCATGGATTACAAATCAAATCAAAGTTTATTTGTCACGTGCGCCGAATACAACAGGTGTAGACCTTACAGTGAAATGCTTACTTACAAGCCCTAACCAACAGTGCAATTTTTAAGTAAAAAAGAGGTATTAGGTGAACAATAGATAAGGAAATAAAAATCAACAGTAAAAAGACAGAGAACAATAACAGTTGCGAGGCTACAGTTGAAGACGGAAGTTTATATCCTAGCACAAATTCCCTGTCTTAGGTCAGTTAGGATCACCACTTTATTTTAAGAATGTGAAATGTCAGAATAATAGTTGATAGAATTATTTATTTCAGATTTTATTTCTTTCATCACATTCCCAGTGGGTCAGAGGTTTACATACACTCAATTAATATTTGGTAGCATTGCCTTTAAATTGATTAACTTGGGTCAAACGTTTCAGGTAGCCTTCCACAAGCTTCCCACAATAAGTTGGGTGAATTTTGGCCCATTCCTCCTGACAGAGCTGGTGTAACTGAGTCAGGTTTGTAGGCCTCCTTGCTCGCACACGCTTTCTCAGTTCTGCCCACACATTTTCTATAGGATTGAGGTCAGGGCTTTTTGATTGCCACTCCAAAACCTTGACTTTGTTGTCCTTAAGCCATTTTGCCACAGCTTTGTAAGTATGCTTGGGGTCATTGTCCATTTGGAAGACCCATTTGCGACCAAATGTTTGAAGGTAGGCCTTGAAATACATCCACAGGTACACCCCCTATTGACTCAAATGATGTCAGTTAGCCTATCAGAAGCTTCTAAAGCCATGACATCATTTTCTGGAATTTTCCAAGCTGTTTAAAGGCACAGTCAACTTAGTGTATGTAAACTTCTGACCCACTGGAATTGTGATACATTGAATTGCAAGTGAAATAATCTGTCTGTAAACAATTGTAGGAAAAATTACTTGTGTCATGCACAAAGTAGATGTCCTAACTGACTTGCCAAAACTATAGTTTGTTAACAAGACATTTGTGGAGTGGTTGAAAAACGAGTTTTAATGACTCCAACCTAAGTGTTTTCTATTATTTCTCTATTTTCTTTTTCTCTGCATTGTTGGGAAGGACCCGTAAGTAAGCATTTCACTGTTCGTCGACACCTGTTGTTTAAGAAGCATGTGACGAATATAATTTAATTACATTTTACACGCTCACGCACGCGCTCGCACGCACGCACACGCACACACAGTAATGAATCTGTCATTAGTCCTAGACACAGGTTGTTATTCCCTCTCTTGGTGCTGACTCACCACCCATTATGTTAAAGTGCTGCTGGAGACATTAAGGTGACCCATTTTCCCAGATTTTTATGATCCATTAAGTAGCTTCTTATGCTTGTCACCATCCTCCATGATGGACTGCTGGGTGGAAAAGGCCAACAAATGGTTTCATCTGTGTTCATGTCACATATACATTATCCTTATAGTGGCTGTTATCCACAGAAAATGGATAACGCACACACACACACACACACACACACACACACACACACACACACACACACACACACACACACACACACACACACACACACACACACACAGTAGACATAATAGAATAAGTTAGGCATGGACAGTAATGTCCTCTTGACAATCCTTCAGACAACCCACCCATGGAGGGCATGAGTTTAGAGACTCTGACTTTAGAAACTGGATAAAAATGCTGATAAAACGAACTGACAATGACATAGAAAGAAACTACGAAATACAGAATTTCAAAATTCGACACTTGCTAAGCGATGTGCCACGAGGTGGGTGGGGGAGGAGTTTCCCAGAAGGATGTATCACATAATATGTTCTATATCAGATGTCTATGTGTTGTACAGTGCAGTACAGGCTTAACTACATGAACAACAGAGACAGAATGCAATAATGAATTGTATTAAATTGTTTGGGGTATGTCCTTTGAAGATTAGGTTAATGGCATGGTAAAACTAATGTCTGCAGAAAGCAAGTGTGTGGGGCAAGGAAGGGTGTGTGGGGTTAGGGAGGTCATGGGATTGTTTGGTGAGTGAAAGGAGCGTGATAGATCGGAAAGCCTGAGGCATCATGGGTGAATGAGCAGCCAATGGCCCTGACTGTCTCTTGACTCCCTACCATACTCCCTAGGAAGTGTTCACTTGCTCACTTGTCTTTATGAAGTGTGAAATCCCTCTTATAGATTTAAACTTTTTGGATAGATTGGTGAAAACATTGATTCCAAGGACGGCAGAAGGGTGCGGCAGGTGTGGCCACACCCCCTGGTTTGCTCACTTTTAAAGTTAATGTAAATAACTGAAATCTAGACAGTAACTGTAGGCTTATAACCACAAACATGTAGCCGTATATAATATTAACTCCTGCAGAATTAAGTATTTCATGCAGTAATATTGTACAGAAAATGTACATTTTGTCTCAGTAACAGGAGTGGAGAAATTATTATTTAATTCAGCATGTCTTCAGAGAATGTGAATGCGCGGTTAGGGATCGCAATCCTTTTCAGTGATTGACACTGAAACATAGAAGCTGACAGTATTTCGACCACATAAATGCATCCAAGACAAACTGAAATCTAATCAGAAACATCATTTCACAGCTTTTCGTTTCCTTAAAACTGGTCAAACTGATGTAATTTGGACATTTTCCACGGGAAGGATCTTGCATTTTCTCCCCGGCCCCTAAACGTCCTCACTCCACAAGAAAGCAGAATGAAAGAGAAAACTTTACTGATGACAGATTATTGATGCATTCATTCTATCGTTTTATTACATTGATCTAGTGAGCACCACTTTAGGCAGGCAAGATGTTATGACAGAAGAGAAGCTGCATGTATCTTATTATAGACAAGTTGACAAACAAATAGCCTAGCATTTAAATGCCCGAAATTAACACCAGAAAAAAACACTGTGAAAAAATATGTTAATTCATGTCACATCAGTGATCACCAGTGGTGTAAAGTACTTAAGTAAAAATACAAGTACTATACTTTACTATTTATATTTTTGACAACTTTTACTTTGAAATTCAATACATTCCTAAAGAAAATAAGGCACTTTTTACTCCATACATTTTCCTTGACACCCAAAAGTACTTATCAGGACAGGGAACTGGTCCAATTCACGCACTTATCAAGAGAAAATCCCTGGCCATCCCTACTGCATCAGATCTGGCGGACTCACTAAACACACATGCTTAGTTTGTAAATTATGTCTGAGTGTTGGAGTGTGCCCCTGGCTATCTGTAAATTTTAAAAACAAGAAAATCATGCCATCTGATGTGCTTAATATAAGAAATATTACATTATTTTTTACTTTTGATACTTAAGTATATTTAAAACCAAATAGTTTTAGACTTTCTCAAGTAGTATTTTACTGGATGACTTTCACTTTGACTTGAGTCATTTTCTATTAATGTAAATTTACTTTTACTCAGGTATGAAAATGGGGTACTTTTTCCACCACAGGTGATCCCTCCAAGGGAAGTAGAAAGAGAAGGATGCATTTTCTAAGTATTCAAACAGGACCAGTGTCCATCCTGAGAACAACACATTCCTAGAGAGTTCGTGTGAGATGGAGAGAGAGAGAAGCAGGGTCATATTTTTGCCCACTTTGGGGAAAATGTTTGGGATCCCTGACACTCACGCTGACGCCATGTCCTAGGAGGGTTGATGAATTGTCTCCCACACAACTGATGGATGGACGGCAGAACAGTGTGATGAAACCTAAGCATTCCTATCAAACACCACCAACTCTCAGGTTAGAAATTCAACATAGCCTCAAAAAACACTACGTCACCTTCAGTAAAATCTGTTCCGTTCCGAACCAAAAAGCTGTCACCAACTTACTAGACTCACTATCAGAATGAAAAAGCCAATGCACCTCCTACTGAGTTCCTCCTGTCCTCACTCAAATTAGAAATAGTCTACATTTTTGGACGTAATTACCTTTTTTCTCAGAGTGACAGCTCGGGTTCAATATTGTTTTAACTACTTTGCTGGAGGTTTTGACAAACAGCTTGTGAAGAAAAGGTGGAAGGGCGGGGAGCACACCATTCTTTCTTCAGCACGTTTCCGGCCTTGATAACTTGCCTATTTCTTGTGATGTTGCCATGGTACAGTAATGCGATCCCATAGAGACCAGTGTAAATGTTGTTATTCCCAATAGAGGAAATCGATTATTAGAAGCCAGCTAGCACTATGAATAGTAAACACACAATTTGACATTCTACAAGCACAACACTGATGGGGGACTAATATGAGATCATTCTGATCATGCTAATTCATAATTTCCCTCACCAGAATGATAAATACATACTTAGGGCCTAGACTAGTTTTCCCTGGAAAAATGAATGTTCCTACACATACTATGAACCAGTTAGAGATACTTTATGATAGCTATCCCTAAAGTAGTATTGCATGTAAAGTACAGTGCCTTCAGAAAGTATTAATACCCCTTGACTTATTCCACATTGTGTTGTTGCAGCCTGAATTTAAAATGTATTAAATAAAAATGTTTCGCACCCATGTACACACAATACCCCATAACGACATAATGAAAATATGTTTTGAGAAATGTTTACAAATGTATTGGAAATTAAATACAGAAATATCTCATTTACATAAGTATTCACACCCGAGTCAATACTTTGAAGAAGCACCTTTGGCAGCGATTACAGATGTGAGTCTTTCTAGGTAAGTGTCTCATGGTCCCGTGTGGCTCAGTTGGTAGAGTATGGTGTTTGCAATGCCAGGGTTGTGGGTTCGATTCCCACGGGGGACCAGTACAGAAAAAAATGAGAATGTATGAAGTGTATTCATGAGTGTAAGTTGCTCTGGATAAGAGTGTCTGCTAAATGACTAAAATGTAAAAAAATGACTAAAATTAAAAAAAAATGTCTCTAAGAGCTCTCCACACCTGGATTGTGTGACATTTGCCCATTATTATTTTCAAGCTCTGTCACATTGGTTGTTGATCATTACTAAACAACCATTTTCAGGTCTTGCCATAGATTTTCAAGTAGATTTAACTCAAAACCGTATACTCGGCCACATTCACTATCTTCTTGGTAAGCAACTCCAGTGTAGATTTGACCTTCTGTTTTAGGTTATTGTCCTGCTGAAAGGTGAATTCATCTCCCAGTATCTGGAGGAAAACAGACTGAACCAGGTTTCCTCTAGGGTTTTGCCTGTGCTTAGCTCCATTCCATTTATTTTCTTATCCTGAAAAACTCCCCAGTCCTTAGCAATTACAAGCATACCCGTAACATGATGTAGCCACCAATATGCTTGAAAATATGGAGCATGGTACTCAGTAATGTGTTGTGTTGGATTTGCCCCAAACATACATTTTTGTATTCAGGATGAATTGTTAATTGCTTTGATATTTTTTTTGCAGTATTACTTTAGTGCCTTGTTGCAAACAGGAGGCCTGCTTTGAAATATTTGTATTCTGTACAGGCTTTCTTATTTTCACTGTGTCAATTAGGTTAGTATTGTGGAGTAACTATAATGTTTTCTCCTATCACAGCCATTAAACTCTGTAATTGTTTTAAAGTCAACATTGGCCTCAGGGTGAAATCCTTGAGCGGTTTCTGTCCTCTCAGCAACTGAGTTAGGAAGGATGCCTGTATCTTTGCAGTGACTGGGTGTATTGATACTCCATCCAAAGTGTAATTAATAACTAATAAATAAAGGTGAAATAAAAAATAAAATAAAAACTTCACCATGCTCAAAGGGATAGTCAATGTTTGCTTTTTTTTGTACCCATCTACAAATAGGTGCCCTTTTTTGTATTTTGTTTAGTATTTATTTTTTATGTTTTAGGGGGTTGATCAGCTTTAATATTGCAGATAGATTGTAGCTTCCATCACTGTAATTGTCTGCATCATTTCCAATCTCCCATATATTTTTGGGTAAATATACAGTATATATACTGAGTGTGTATGATGAGTGTGCAAAGCTGTCATCAAGGCAAAGGGTGAATCTCAAATATAAAATATATTTTAATTTGTTTAACACTTTTTTGGTTACTACATGATTCCATATGAGGAATTTCATAGTTTTGATGTCTTCATTATTATTCTACAATGTAGAAAATAGTAAAAATAAAGAAAAACCCTGTAATGAGTAGGTGTGTCCAAACTTTTGACTGGTACTATACTTATCTTTTTAAAATATATTTTCCTTTATTATTTTCCACTAACCGTACCACTCCTCCCCTAATTGGAGCAACATAATGAACAATAACACTTAGGCTTCTACTTCCAGCTGAAACATACTCTACACATTTTACAGTCACAATCTATTTTACAATAGTTATAATTTCTTTGTTTTCTAGTCGTGTCCTTCCTCTTCCCTTCTTTGTAAGGCATTGGACAACCTCCCTGGTCTTTGTGGTTGAATCTGTGTTTGAAATTCACTACTGAGGGACATTACAGATACTTTTATGTGTGGGGTACAGAGATGAAGTAGTCATTCAAAAATCATGTTAAACACCATTATTGCACACAGAGTGAGTCTATGCAATTTATTACGTGACATTTCAGCTTTTCATTTTTAATTAATTTGTAAACATTTATAAAAACAATTCGACTTTGACATGATGCGGCATTGTGTGTAGGCCAGCGACATAAAATCACAATTTAATCCATTTTAAAATCAGGCTGTAATGCAACAAAATATGGAAAAGGCACTGTATGTGCTCCCTTGTGATGAGAGATGGACAGTATGTTTCTCACAACAATCAGGTCTTTCCATGACACTGAATACCAGGAACGAGGCTGGCAGTCTGGGCTCCTTCACAGTTTCGTTCTGCCCCTGTTGTTTGCAGAGCCAGGTCATTCTACTGCTCAATTCCCTTGAGCCAAAATGGAGTCAACAGAGCCACTAATTCATTTGAGCTGGAATTGAGTCATGGACTGTACTTTTCAATTGTATGAATTTCTCCTATTGAAATGGAGGTTGGCATGTCACAACAGTTAATAGGACTACATAAATAGATGTCAGATTTTGTTTAAAGTTATTTCCTTCCGATTTCACACATCTAAAACATCTGAAAGCCCAGCAGTTTTCTTTGAAGTGAAAACACTCAGGAATGTCTCTTAGCGGGTAGCAGTCAATGACTTCCTTATCAAATAATGCCAAGTCGCATTAAGTGATAAGCTGATTGTTCTGTTAACACCACCATTTACCTTTCTCAATGTCACAGCCCCAACCAGGAGGTCAAATAGGCCTGTCGTCAGGCAGAATGGAGCTAAAATGTTGGCTTGATATTGTCCCTTATTGGTTATCTATTATTATTAGGGCCTTAAGTATTTACTGACTACATTGCTAAACAAGAGAAAACTCTGAACTCTAGGTGTGGCCTATAAGTAGGGTAAGAGTTTCTCCTGGTCTGGTCATGTGGTCGAGAAAAACCCAGGATCCTACACGTATCATTCTACGTATATGCCACGTGCCAAACTCACTGACTGACGCAGACGCTGCTCTATTACACTACTCCATTTAGCTACTTAATGAAAATCAACCCCATCACCTACAACCCTTACAAGGCATCTAAAAGGGGGAAAGTTACTCATAGCAATTTGTTAATAGTTTGATCAATATGAGATTCATTGTGATGTAAATTCAGAGAAAGAGGTAACTTTGCAGTTACACTGAGACTGGTTTGGTCTACTGAGGTCACACTGAGACATGAGGTTTGATCTACTGAGGTCACACAGAGACGTGAGGTTTGATCTACTGAGGTCACACAGAGACATGAGGTTTGATCTACTGAGGTCACACTGAGACATGAGGTTTGATCTACTGAGGTCACACAGAGACATGAGGTTTGGTCTACTGAGGTCACACAGAGACATGAGGTTTGGTCTACTGAGGGCACACAGACATGAGGTTTGGTCTACTGAGGTCACACAGAGACGTGAGGTTTGATCTACTGAGGTCACACAGACATGAGGTTTGGTCTACTGAGGTCACACAGAGACGTGAGGTTTGATCTACTGAGGGCACACAGACATGAGGTTTGGTCTACTGAGGTCACACAGAGACGTGAGGTTTGATCTACTGAGGTCACACAGACATGAGGTTTGGTCTACTGAGGTCACACAGAGACGTGAGGTTTGATCTACTGAGGTCACACAGAGACGTGAGGTTTGGTCTACTGAGGGCACACTGAGACATGAGGTTTGATCTACTGAGGTCACACAGAGACATGAGGTTTGATCTACTGAGGGCACACAGAGACGTGAGGTTTGATCTACTGAGGGCACATTGAGACATGAGGTTTGGTCTACTGAGGGCACACTGTCTTGTTTTACATCTTGGAGCATGAACATGTTCCAAACAACAATAAAGAAAATCGAACAAGGGGTCACACTCAAAATGTTATTCATCAAACTCCACAACTCCAGCAATTTCAGCGTCTATATCTTGACAACAATGAAAGCTTTACTCTGGCCCCTGAGAGGGGAAGAGGAGAGAAGGGTAGCAGATGGAGGGAAAGATAGATGTGATGGTGGGAATAGTGTCCTCCCATGTCAGTCTGTTTGTTCAATGTGTTTGCTGCCCTGCTCTGTAACGCGTGAGAGAATTCACACCGTCTCGCTGACTATTGCCAGTCTCGCTGACTGAGGCCAGTCTCGCTGACTGAGGCCAGTCTCGCTGACTGAGGCCAGTCTCGCTGACTGAGGCCAGTCTCGCTGACTATTGCCAGTCTCGCTGACTATTGCCAGTCTCGCTGACTGAGGCCAGTCTCGCTGACTATTGCCAGTCTCGCTGACTATTGCCAGTCTCGCTGACTGAGGCCAGTCTGAGCAGCAGAGGAGGAACCATAGAAATAGAATAGGAACAGCTCCAGACTTAATTAGAATTCCTCAAATGGACATTCCCCATTCTAAACCAATGTTCCGGACGCATTTGGTGTTCCATTTTGTAATGTTAGATTCAGTTGGCTAGAAACACAAACTGATCTGCTACTAGGCTATCAAAGTTCTATAACACTACAAAATAAACATCATTATCATGAAAAATACCTTATATTTGACCATTTTCTGTGGATAACAGCCACTATAAGGATAATGTATATGTGACATGAACACAGATGAAACCATTTGTTGGCCTTATCCACCCAGCAGTCCATCAGCTACTTAATGGATCATAAAAATCTGGGAAAATGGGTCACCTCAATGTCTCCAGCAGCACTTTAACATAATGGGTGGTGAGTCAGCACCAAGAGAGGGAATAACAACCTGTGTCTAGGACTAATGACAGATTCATTACAGTGTATGTATGTATGTATGTATGTATGTATGTATGTATGTATGTATGTATGTATGTATGTATGTATGTATGTATGTATGTATGTATGTATGTATGTATGTATGTATGTATGTATGTATGTATGTATGTATGTATGTATGTATGCATGTATGCATGTATGTATGTATGTATGCATGCATGTATGTATGTATGTATGCATGTACAGTTGAAGTTGGAAGTTTACATACACTTAGGTTGGAGTCATTAAAACTCGCTTTTCAACCACTCCACAAATTTCTTGTTAACAAACTATAGTTTTGGCAAGCCAGTTAGGACATCTACTTTGTGCATGACACAAGTAATTTTTCCTACAATTGTTTACAGACAGATTATTTCACTTGCAATTCAATGTATCACAATTCCAGTGGGTCAGAAGTTTACATACACTAAGTTGACTGTGCCTTTAAACAGCTTAGATAATTCCAGAAAATTATGTCATGGCTTTAGAAGCTTCTGATAGGCTAATTGACATAATTTGAGTCAATAGGAGGTGTACCTGTGGATGTATTTCAAGGCCTACCTTCAAACTCTGTGCCTCTTTGCTTGACATCATGGGAAAATCAATAGAAATCAGCCAAGACCTAAAAAAAATATTTTTGACCTCCACAAGTCTGGTTCATCCTTGGGAGCAATTTCCAATCGCCTGAAGGTACCAAGTTCATCTGTACAAACAACAGTACGCAAGTATAAACACCATGGGACCACACAGCCATCATACCGCTCTGGAAGGAGACACGTTCTGGCTCCTAGAGATGAACGTACTTTGGTGCGAAAAGTGAAAATCAATCCCAGAACAACAGCAAAGGACCTTGTGAAGATGCTGGAGGAAAAAGGTACAAAAGTATCTATATCCACAGTAAAAGGAATCCTATATCGACATACGCTGAAAGGCTGCTCACATGGAAGAAGCCACTGCTCCAAAACCGCCATAAAAAGGTCAGACTACGGTTTGCAACTGCACATGGGGACAAAGATCATACTTTTTGGAGAAATGTCCTCTGGTCTGATGAAACAAAAATATATAAAGACCATCGTTATGTTTGGAGGAAAAAGGTGGACGCTTGCAAGCCAAAGAACACCACCCCAACCATGAAGCACAGCGGTGGCAGCATCATGTTGTGGGGGTGCTTTGCTGCAGGAGAGACTGGTGCACTTCACAAAATAGATGGCATCATGAAGAAGAAAAATTATGTGAATATATTGAAGCAACATCTCAAGACATCAGTCAGGAAATTAAAGCTTGGTTGCAAATGGGTCTTCCAAATGGACAATGACCCCAAGCATACTTACAAAGTTGTGGCAAAATGGCTTAAGGACAACCAAGTCAAGGTATCGGAGTGGCCATCACAAAGCCCTGACCTCAATCCTATAGAAA
The DNA here is from genome assembly GCF_901001165.1 of Salmo trutta. Classification (NCBI taxonomy): domain Eukaryota; kingdom Metazoa; phylum Chordata; class Actinopteri; order Salmoniformes; family Salmonidae; genus Salmo; species Salmo trutta. The sequence goes on from NC_042974.1 coordinate 18,282,669, forward strand.
ATGTGTGGGCAGAACTGAAAAAACGTATGCTAGCAAGGAGGCCTACAAACCTGACTCAGTTACACCAGCTCTGTCAGGAGGAATGGGCCAAAATTCACACAATTTATTGTGGGAAGCTTGTGGAAGGCTACCCGAAACATTTGACACAAGTTAAACAATTTAAAGGCAATGCTGCCAAATACTAACTGAGTGTATGTAAACTTCTGACCCACTGGGAATGTGATGAAAGAAATAAAAGCTGAAATAAATAATTCTCTCTACTATTATTCTGACATTTCACATTCTTAAAATAAAGTGGTGATCCTAACTGACCTAAAACAGGGAATATTTACGATAATTATATGACAGGAATTGTGAAAAACATAGTTTAAATGTATTTGGCTAAGGTGTATGTAAACTTCCGACTTCAACTGTATGTGTGTGTGTACTAACCTAATTCTCTGGAGACAGGGGACACGGAAGCAGTCTCTCCTATCTTTGACACAGCGTCAAAGTACGCCTTCCCAGCAAGAGTCATCACTGTGAGGAGACAAACAAACACAATCATATGAATGGATCTCCTCAATCTCTACATGAGACCATATTCAGCCCCTTGCGCCAGTCGTGGCTAAGTGTTTAAAACCAGAGTGTAAATGTAAGCTTGTTACTGTATCATATGAGACATTAATTCACTTTTGTTCAAAAATTGGGACAATAAATCACATTTTGTTCATATAACCCTTGCTTATAACAACATTCGTCACAAAGTGACAGTAACCAGAAACCTCTTCACAGATTGCCTTGACTAAATCCCCAAACACTCACACTTGTCTTTTCCTACTAGCGCTGAGTTTTCTGATAACTTACTATGACTGTGATGTGGTTGTCTCCCCTAGCTATCTGAAGATGAATGAACTAACTGTGATTAGTGGTTGTCTCCCCTAGCTATCTGAAGATGAATGAACTAACTGTGATATGTGGTTGTCTCCCCTAGCTATCTGAAGATGAATGAACTAACTGTGATATGTGGTTGTCTCCCCTAGCTATCTGAAGATGAATGAACTAACTGTGATATGTGGTTGTCTCCCCTAGCTATCTGAAGATGAATGAACTAACTGTGATATGTGGTTGTCTCCCCTAGCTATCTGAAGATGAATGAACTAAATGTGATATGTGGTTGTCTTACCTAGCTATCTGAAGATGAATGCACTAATAACTGTGATATGTGGTTGTCTCCCCTAGCTATCTGAAGATGAATGAACTAACTGTGATATGTGGTTGTCTTACCTAGCTATCTGAAGATGAATGCACTAATAACTGTGATTAGTGGTTGTCTCCCCTAGCTATCTGAAGATGAATGAACTAACTGTGATAAGTGGTTGTCTCCCCTAGCTATCTGAAGATGAATGAACTAACTGTGATATGTGGTTGTCTCCCCTAGCTATCTGAAGATGAATGAACTAACTGTGATATGTGGTTGTCTCCCCTAGCTATCTGAAGATGAATGAACTAACTGTGATTAGTGGTTGTCTCCCCTAGCTATCTGAAGATGAATGCACTAATAACTGTGATAAGTGGTTGTCTCCCCTAGCTATCTGAAGATGAATGAACTAACTGTGATATGTGGTTGTCTTACCTAGCTATCTGAAGATGAATGCACTAATAACTGTGATAAGTGGTTGTCTCCCCTAGCTATCTGAAGATGAATGAACTAACTGTGATATGTGGTTGTCTCCCCTAGCTATCTGAAGATGAATGAACTAACTGTGATATGTGGTTGTCTCCCCTAGCTATCTGAAGATGAATGAACTAACTGTGATATGTGGTTGTCTCCCCTAGCCATCTGAAGATGAATGAACTAACTGTGATATGTGGTTGTCTCCCCTAGCTATCTGAAGATGAATGAACTAACTGTGATATGTGGTTGTCTCCCCTAGCTATCTGAAGATGAATGAACTAACTGTGATATGTGGTTGTCTCCCCTAGCTATCTGAAGATGAATGAACTAACTGTGATATGTGGTTGTCTCCCCTAGCTATCTGAAGATGAATGAACTAACTGTGATATGTGGTTGTCTCCCCTAGCTATCTGAAGATGAATGAACTAACTGTGATATGTGGTTGTCTCCCCTAGCTATCTGAAGATGAATGAACTAACTGTGATATGTGGTTGTCTCCCCTAGCTATCTGAAGATGAATGAACTAACTGTGATAAGTGGTTGTCTCCCCTAGCTATCTGAAGATGAATGAACTAACTGTGATATGTGGTTGTCTCACCTAGCTATCTGAAGATGAATGAACTAACTGTGATATGTGGTTGTCTCCCCTAGCTATCTGAAGATGAATGAACTAACTGTGATATGTGGTTGTCTCCCCTAGCTATCTGAAGATGAATGAACTAACTGTGATATGTGGTTGTCTCCCCTAGCTATCTGAAGATGAATGAACTAACTGTGATATGTGGTTGTCTCCCCTAGCTATCTGAAGATGAATGCACTAATAACTGTGATATGTGGTTGTCTCCCCTAGCTATCTGAAGATGAATGAACTAACTGTGATATGTGGTTGTCTCCCCTAGCTATCTGAAGATGAATGCACTAATAACTGTGATAAGTGGTTGTCTCCCCTAGCTATCTGAAGATGAATGCACTAATAACTGTGATATGTGGTTGTCTCCCCTAGCTATCTGAAGATGAATGAACTAACTGTGATAAGTGGTTGTCTCCCCTAGCTATCTGAAGATGAATGCACTAATAACTGTGATAAGTGGTTGTCTCCCCTAGCTATCTGAAGATGAATGAACTAACTGTGATATGTGGTTGTCTCCCCTAGCTATCTGAAGATGAATGAACTAACTGTGATAAGTGGTTGTCTCCCCTAGCTATCTGAAGATGAATGAACTAACTGTGATATGTGGTTGTCTCCCCTAGCTATCTGAAGATAAATACACTAATAACTGTGATATGTGGTTGTCTCCCCTAGCTATCTGAAGATGAATGAACTAACTGTGATATGTGGTTGTCTCCCCTAGCTATCTGAAGATAAATACACTAATAACTGTGATATGTGGTTGTCTCCCCTAGCTATCTGAAGATGAATGAACTAACTGTGATATGTGGTTGTCTCCCCTAGCTATCTGAAGATGAATGCACTAATAACTGTGATAAGTGGTTGTCTCCCCTAGCTATCTGAAGATGAATGAACTAACTGTGATAAGTGGTTGTCTCCCCTAGCTATCTGAAGATGAATGCACTAATAACTGTGATATGTGGTTGTCTCCCCTAGCTATCTGAAGATGAATGAACTAACTGTGATATGTGGTTGTCTCCCCTAGCTATCTGAAGATGAATGAACTAACTGTGATATGTGGTTGTCTCCCCTAGCTATCTGAAGATGAATGAACTAACTGTGATATGTGGTTGTCTCCCCTAGCTATCTGAAGATGAATGAACTAACTGTGATATGTGGTTGTCTCCCCTAGCTATCTGAAGATGAATGAACTAACTGTGATAAGTGGTTGTCTCCCCTAGCTATCTGAAGATGAATACACTAATAAGAGTGATAAGTGGTTGTCTCCCCTAGCTATCTGAAGATTAATGAACTAACTGTGATATGTGGTTGTCTCCCCTAGCTATCTGAAGATGAATGAACTAACTGTGATATGTGGTTGTCTCCCCTAGCTATCTGAAGATTAATGAACTAACTGTGATATGTGGTTGTCTCCCCTAGCTATCTGAAGATGAATGAACTAACTGTGATATGTGGTTGTCTCCCCTAGCTATCTGAAGATGAATGAACTAACTGTGATATGTGGTTGTCTCCCCTAGCTATCTGAAGATGAATGAACTAACTGTGATATGTGGTTGTCTCCCCTAGCTATCTGAAGATGAATGAACTAACTGTGATATGTGGTTGTCTCCCCTAGCTATCTGAAGATGAATGAACTAACTGTGATAAGTGGTTGTCTCCCCTAGCTATCTGAAGATGAATACACTAATAAGAGTGATAAGTGGTTGTCTCCCCTAGCTATCTGAAGATTAATGAACTAACTGTGATATGTGGTTGTCTCCCCTAGCTATCTGAAGATTAATGAACTAACTGTGATATGTGGTTGTCTCCCCTAGCTATCTGAAGATGAATGAACTAACTGTGATATGTGGTTGTCTCCCCTAGCTATCTGAAGATGAATGAACTAACTGTGATATGTGGTTGTCTCCCCTAGCTATCTGAAGATGAATGAACTAACTGTGATATGTGGTTGTCTCCCCTAGCTATCTGAAGATGAATGAACTAACTGTGATATGTGGTTGTCTCCCCTAGCTATCTGAAGATGAATGAACTAACTGTGATATGTGGTTGTCTCCCCTAGCTATCTGAAGATGAATGCACAAGATCACAAAAAAGCAAGCAGCAGCACAGTGGCAACAGGCAAGGACCAACTCTCTTGAAGGAAGACACCTTGAGAGGAACCCGACTCCAACCATCCTCCATTGACATGTTCTTACCGGCTACAGATTTCTCATAGTTCTTCCCCAAATTGACAAGGTTCCTCAGTCCTGGGTTCAACTGCTCCATCACATTCTGCAAGAGGGGGAAGAACAATATAATACCGGCAGTGAGTAACTATCCTTCACATCTTTTGTTTCAAAAACACCATTTTTATCTCTTGTTGTGGAGTGGATACAGAGACCAATAATAAGTTAGTAAACCATGTGACGTTTCTAATAAACAAATCCGAATAAAGGATTGTCTCATTGTCATCATAAATAAAGTGTTTAAACGTTTGTGTTAATTCTATAAATAACTCCAAGCTGAAATAAAACATTTTAATCATTAACACGATCTTTCACAATTTACAACTTTGTGGGAGCAAAGTCATACACAAAGTATTTGCAGCAACAGGGCAGATTGAACAAAACCCAATCCCACTCGTATTCAAATGGCCCACAATAAAATGCTGTTCAGGACTGTAGTCCCTGTTTCAAATCCCCAGGCACACCCTCAACAGAACAATGAAATGCCAGGTATGCATTAGGCCTAGTTGCGCCATGCCAGATAGAGAGAAAACAGGAGGAAGAAAAATTAAAACAGAGAGAAACAGGTTTATCTTCAGCTGAAACTGTGGAACGTCATAGTCAATGTAGAATTAGTGTTTCTGACACTTCTGACTTCACATGCGGAGTACTGAACTGGTGGGGTTTGCTTGACGCAAGTACACCAAATGGCCTTATAATTGATTAACTAACAAGAATATATGGATTATTGGCCACATTTTAAATTGACAACTGACAAATTATTGTTTTTTTTCTTCAGTTATTTGGAAAGGCAAATGTTAGGCCTACTTCACTGCGCTTTTTCGCTCTCACGGGCGAGTCACAAGTGTACCCGTGCTCTCACCATACGCACTGTGCAGGTTTATGACCATATTTTGGAATGGGTTTATGTATGTCCTATAATAATAACTGGTTGTGCCCTAAAACTGAAGCCAATTGGAGCCTACTGCTATTGCCAAAGGCGACGATGGGACATTGGCCATACGGAAACCATGTTGTTATAAAGGTGGAGAAATGGGGAGCTATGATGATGAGAACATAGCCTAACAAAAAGCCTGCTTACCTTGTATGTACTTTCGGTCAGCTTATTCACATTGTCATGATCCCTAGACATGTTGGCAGTTATTTCTCAGTCTCTACAAGATGGAACAACAAAAAACAAGCCAAACCAAGAAAAAAAACAAAGCAAATCACTCGAAGTCTATATAATTCCTTTCAAATCCAAGGGTGGGCTGTTTAATTGTTCCAGGAGTAGTTTACGCTTGATGGCATTTCTCACACCTTGCATGTACACGTAGAGCCGAAACGCAACTGTTCGCTGGTGGCCAAACAAACCGGCATTCACCGCTGCGCTGACAGCGAAACAGTCAAACTTCACTGTGTCCGCGGGGCGGGAGGCAGAAACCGTGGTATCCGAGTCGTCACTGCTTTAATCAAACCATATAATTAGGGTTGATCATTATAATGATAATTCTCCCTGACCAAGACGGCTGCCATTTAGTCCTATTCTATAACTTTGAGGGATTATGATCACATAGTCCCTCTAGTAATTTAATAGGATATTTATGAGTCAAGCACTTTCGGTGCTGTGGTTTTAGGCAGATCATCAACTCGGAATTGACAATAGGGGTTGGGCGCTCACTCTCCCGGGGTGGTTCTTGTTATTGCATTCGGATTAATTTAAATCACAATAGGCTTACTTTAAAATCAATTCACACCCCAATTTGGCCATCGACATCAGTCTCATGTAAACACCGTCTGGGCCTAATTATGTTGTGGTTAATTGCTGCTTGTTGTAGGGAAAGGGAATACCTAGTCAGTTGTACAACTGAATGCCTTCAACTGAAATGTGTCTTCCGCATTTAACCCAACCCCTCTGAATCAGAGAGGTGCGGAGGGCTGTCTTCATCGACATCCACGTCTTCGGCGCCCGGGGAACAGTGAGTTAAGTGTCTTGTTCAGGGGCAGAACGATAGATTTTTACATTGTCAGCTCGGGGATTCGATCCAGCAACCTTTCGGAGAGAAGACAACGTTGTTTTATAGGGAATAGACTGATGTAGTTTTCCATTTCACACCTGTTGGCCTTGGCTTTTACACATCGGTTCAATTATTTGAATTCCATTTCTGTGAACTCAATGCACAAATTGCCTAGTTTCTCTGGAGATAAAATAAATCAGATCAGCCCGAACTGTGCGATGGTGGAGTTGTAGTTTCCAACAGGTCAAAATTATACATAGTTTAGTGCAGAAACCGTGGTAATTAACTACAATGACCCCAATCTATTGCGCGCCTTTCTGTGCGATTCATTTAGGCAAGCAACGTTAGTTAGGTTAGTGTCGGGCAGACACCAGAGAGAAGAGTCAGAAGATGCAAGATCAAGAGGGATAGATAACTGTTACTTCGCGAGGTATCTCTACCTGAAAATACACGATCTAAGTGATTGATAGTTGGTATTCAGCAGTCATATTTACTTTGAAGAACTTCTAAAATAGTGATTTTGTCAGACAGCATAGGGAGTAGCTCTGTAGAGATGAGATGATGACTTGGAATAAAATAATAAAGGCATCAAAACAAATGTACAACTGAAATATCGTATTAAAGTAAAGTAATGTGAATAAGTGATGGTTAATAAGTGATAAGCAGTAATGGGCAGTCATTACCATCATGGGACTTTTATTAATTGTTGTATTCTGTGTTGTTACAGCATTCAACCCCGCATAATGCATAGCGCATGTCATGTTTAAATGTTTTTTGTCGAAACTGAAAACCGTGATTATTTTTAAATAATCGAACAGAAACCGAACAGACCTCAAAACGCACTAATCTCTCAGCACTAATCCAAATGAAATGAAATCAAATTATATTGGTCACATACACATGGTTAGCAGATGTTATTGCGAGTGTAGCGAAATGCTTGTGCTTCTAGTTCTGACAATGCAATAATATCTAACAAGTAATCTAACAATTCCACAACAACTACCTAATACACACAAATCTAAGTAAATGGATGGAATAAGAATATGTACTTATAAATATAATGATGGGTCAATGGCCGACCGGCATAGACGAGATGCAATAGATGGTATAAAATACAGTATATACATCTGGGATGAGTAGTGCAAGATATGTAAACATCATTATTAAAGTGATTAGTGATCCGTTGTTAGAGTGGCCAATGATTTCAGGTCTGTATGTAGGCAGCAGCCTCTCTGTGTTAGTGATGGCTGGCTGTTTAACAGTCTGATGGCCTTGAGATAGAAGCTATTTTTCAGTCTCTCGGTCCCAGCTTTGATGCACTTGTACTGGCCTCGCCTTCTGGATGATAGCGGGGTGAACATGCAGTGGCTCGGGTGGTTGTTGTCCTTGATGATCCTTTTGGGCTTCCTGTGACATCGAGTGCTATAGGTGTCCTGGAGGGCAGGTAGTTTGCTCCCGGTGATGCACCACCCTCTGGAGAGCCATTCGGTTGTGGGCAGTGCAGTTTCCATACCAGGCGGTGATACAGCCTGACAGGATGCTCTCAATTGTGCATCTGTAGTTCATATTAGGTCCTATACTTTATTTTGATTTTATTTAAATAGGGAAGTCAGTTACAAACAAATTCTTATTTACAATGACAGCCTACCCCGGTCAAGCCTGGATGACACTGGCACCGCCCTATGGGACTCCCAATCACATCCGGATGTGATACAGACTGGATTCAAACCAGGAACTGTAGTGACACCTCTTGCATTGAGATGGCGTGCCTTAGACTGCTGCGCCACTCAGGAGCCCCATACACTTGACAATGGGCATCAAATGTAGTCTTACTCACTATAATCTGAAAATGAACCATAACTCTGAAAAACATGTACTAATTCATCTCTAGAGTGACGTAGATGTTCACAGAAGCGATGAATGGCGTCGTTCACAGGGACCAGTCCTGTTTGTCTGTGTTTGGCTCCATCTTGTGGCCATATTCAATACTTGAGCTCGTAAGTGAGATGCATGCGTCATAAATAGCTGACGTCAAACAAGGGTCTTGCTAATCAATACAATTATATACTGCACTAGATGGAACATGGCTGACTTCATAAGCTTGAATTTTTATATCATATAGGCCAGTCCTATGTACAGTACTAAGGGGTACAGTAAAAGCTTCAAGTTCCTCTGTGTACACATGTTAAAGGATCTATCATGGTCCAAACATACAAACACAGTCATGAAGAGGGCACGACAAAGCCTCTTCCCCCTCAGGAGGCTGAAAAGATTTGGCATGGGCCCTCAGATCCTCAAAAAGTTCTACATCACCCCTTGGTATGGCAACTGCTCAGCATCCGACCACAAGGCCCACAGAGGGTAGTGCGTGCAGCCCAGTTCATCACTGGGGCCAAGTTCCCTGCCATCCAGGACCTCTATACCCAGGGTTGGGTAAGTTACTTTCTAAATGTAATCCATTACAGTTACTAGTTACCTGTCCAAAATTGTAATCAGTTTCGTAACTTTTGGATTACCCAAACTCAGTAATGTAATAGATTAGATAAAGACAAAAATGTATGTTACCAATTGAACCACATCTATTGCAGGATAAATCAATGTTAAAGTTGACATAGCTGGCCATATATAGATGTTACATTTTACTTAATGGGTTGGTTATGTAGGCTTCTTCTAACCGATCGCTTTCTACTACATATAATAATACGATTAAATTATATCTTTACATTAAAAACCAAAGTCTATCAGAATTCCAGTCATTCCAATAAATGTTATACCCCTTGATCTTCAAGAATAGGACTTGGAAATATGGAGGTATAGATTAGCCAAATTGTTTTACCAGAGCATGACGCCAAAAATAAGGACTTACTAGCCAGCCCTGCTCTGTTGTTTATGATTTTGTTGTCATGGAGGACTGATTGGGCTCATTGATTCGAGTTGAAAAATAAATGCTGCGCTTATGGATGGCATGCTATGAGCTCTACTGAAAAGTGCTATTTACATGTAAAAAATGAATTCCATATGCTGCATTTGCTATAAGCTTATGGTATAACTTTTTTTTTCGTGACACTTTGATGTCTTGATAATATGCAGCTGTTTAAAGGGCAAGTCAAATAAAATTGTATTTGTCACATGCGCCGAATACAACAGGTGTAGTTGACCTTACAGTGAAATGCTTACTTACAAGCCCTAAACCAACAAATCAGTTTTAATAAAAAATAAATAAATATAGAAATATAACAAATAATTAAGGAGCAACAATAAAATAACAGTAGCAAGACTATGTACAGGGGGTTCCAGTACAGAGTCAATGTGCGGGGGCACTGGTTAGTCGAGGTAATTGAGGTAATATGTACATGTACGTAGAGGTAAAGTGAATATGCATGGGTAAGAAACAGAGAGTAGTAGCATAGTAAAAATGGGGGGTGGGGTGGTGACAATGCAAATAGTCCAGGTAGCCATTTGATCAACTATTCAAGAGTCTTATGGCTTGGGGATAGATGCTGTTAAGAAGCCTTTTTGACCTAGACTTGGTGCTCCGGTTCTGCTTGCCGTGCGGTAGCAGAGAGAACAGTCTATGACTAGGGTGGCTGGAGACCTTGGCAATTTTTTGGGCCTTCCTCTGACACCGCCTGGTATAGAGGCCCTGGATGGCAGGAAGCTTGGCCCCAGTGATGTACTGGGCCTAAAGCACTACCCTCTGTAGTGCCTTGCGGTTGGAGGCCGAGCAGTTGCCATACCAGGCGGTGACGCAACCAGTCAGGATGCTCTCGATGGTGCAGCTGTAGAACTTTTTGAGTATCTGAGGACCTATGCCAAATCTTTTCAGTCTCCTGAGAGGGAATAGGCTTTGTCGGGCCTTCTTCACGACTGTCTTGGTGTGTTTGGATCATGTTAGTATGTTGGTGATGTGGACACCAAGGAACTTAAAACTCTCAACCTGCTCCACTACAGCCCCGTCAATGAGAATGGTGGCATGCTCGGTCCTCCTTTTTCTGTAGTCCACAATCATCTCCTTAGTCTTGATCATGCTTAGGGAGAGGCTGTTATCTTGACACCACACTGCCAGGTCTCTGACCTCCTCCCTATAGGCTGGCTCATCATTGTCAGTGATCAGGCCTACCACTGTTGTGTCGTCAGCAAACTTAATGATGGTGTTGGAGTCGTGCTTGGCCATGCAGTCAAGGGTGAATAGGGAGTACAGGAGGGGACTGAGCACGCACCCCTGAGGGGCCTGTCATGCCAAATAGTGTCCCCCTATACGTCACAATGGGATTCGATAAACTATTAGCGCCCGTTGCTATATCAACAGTGTGGTGACCTAATGATTCGAATTTTGGATATCATTGCAGTCTAAATAAAGTTGTTTCATCATCGCTATTCAAACAAGGCTGATTTTTGCAACAGTTTAGCTGTTTTAACAAGTTTGGTTTAGCTAATGAAATGAAAACATTAATTCTAACTACTTTTTGATACCTTGTTAACATTACAACATGACATCCATGTCTTAAATGTTTTGCTATGTTTCGGAAATGGCAAACAAAACGTGTAATCTGCTTGACATGTTAAAGTTACTTAACTTACAGATCACAAAGTCAGTTCATTTCCACTCCATTTTGATTCGTACGCTGGCTTGTCTGGCTGTCATGTTTTTATTTTAACCTGCCCTTCCCTTGTCTACACTGAAATAATATAATTTCAGTAGTCCTCTATTTTGATTCATTTTGTTCTATCTCGCACGGCTCATTGGTACACCCTTGTGGTTGAATATATATATGGATCTATTTGTCACGGATGTCGTATGAAAGAGACCAAGGCGCAGCGTGCGTATCGTTCCACATCTTTATTTCTATGTGAAACTATAAAAGACAATAAACTATAAACAAAAACAACAAACCGTGACGAAGAGGTGCTACATGCATAAACTCAAAATAATCTCCCACAAACACTAGTGGGAAAACAACAATTTAAATATGATCCCCAAATTTCTGTTTGAAAAAGCTATCCTTAGCTTTTCTAACTGCCTATGTATATTTATTCCTAACTTCCCTGAAAAGTTGCGCATCGCGGGGGCTATTCAATGCGAATGCAGAACGCCACAGGATGTTTTTGTGCTGGTCAAGGGCAGACAGGTTGGGAGTGAACCAAGGACTATATCTATTCCTAGTTCAATCTTTTTTTGAGTGGGGCATCCTTATTTAAGATGGTGAGGAAGGCACTTTTAAAGAATAGCCAGGCATCATCTACTGACGGGATGAGGTCAATGTCATTCCAGGATACCCCGGCCAGGTCGATTAGAAAGGCCTGCTCACAGAAGTGTTTTAGGGAGCGTTTGACAGTGATGAGGGGTGGTCATTTGATCGCAGACCCATTACGGTCGCAGGCAATGAGGCAGTGATCACTGAGATCTTGATTGAAAACAGCAGAGGTGTATTTGGAGGGCGAGTTAGTTAGGATGAAATCTATGAGGGTGCCCGTGTTTACGGATTTGGGGTTGTACCTGGTAGATTCATTGATAATTTGTGTGAGATTGAGGGCATCAAGCTTAGATTGTAGGATGGCCGGGGTGTTAAGCATGTCCCAGTTTAGGTCACCTAGTAGCACGAGCTCAGAAGATAGATGGGGGCAATCAATTCACATATGGTATTGAGGGCACAGCTGGGAGCAGAGGGAGGTCTATAGCAAGCGGCAACAGTGAGAGACTTGTTTCTGGAAAGGTGAATTTTTAGATGTAGAAGCTCGAATTGTTTGGGTACAGACTTGGATAGTAATACAGACCTCTGTAGGCTATCTTTGCAGTAGATTGCAACACCGCCCCCTTTGGCAGTTCTATCTTGGCGGAAAATGTTATAGTTAGCGATGGAGATGTCAGGGTTTTTGGTGGTTTTCCTAAGCCAGGATTCAGACACCGCTAAGACATCCGGGTTGGCAGAGTGTGCTAAAGCAGTGAGTAAAATAAACTTAGGGAGTAGGCTTCTAATGTTAACATGCATGAAACCAAGGCTTTTACGGTTACAGAAGTCAACAAATGAGAGCACCTGGGGAGTGGGAGTGGAGCTAGGAACTGCAGGACCTGGATTAACCTCCACATCACCAGAGGAACAGAGGAGAAGTAGGATAAGGGTATGGCTAAAGGCTATACGAACTGGCCGTCTAGCACGTTCGGAACAGAGCGTAAAAGGAGCAGGTTTCTGGGCACGATAGCATAGATTCAAGGCATAGTGTACAGACAAAGGTAAGGTAGGATGAGAGTACATTGGAGGTAAACCTAGGCATTGAATAATGATGAGAGAGATATAGTCTCTAGAGACATTTAAACCAGGTGATGTCATCACATATAAAGGAGGTGGAACAACATGGTTGGTTAAGGCATATTGAGCAGGGCTAGAGGCTCTACAGTGAAATAAGACAGTAATCACTAACCAGGACAGTAATGGACGAGGCATATTGATATTAGAGAGAGGCATGCGTAGCCAAGTGAACATATGGGTCCAGTGAATGGTTGGGCTGACTGGGAACACGGCGATTCAGACAGTTAGCAGGCTGATGCTAACAAGCTAACAGTTAGTAGGCCGGGGCTAAACAAGCTAGCAGTTAGCAGACCTGGGCTGGCAAGCTAGAAGTTAGCAGAACGGGTTAGCAAGCAAGCAGTTGGCAGACCGGGGCTAGCAGTTAGCAGACCGGGGCAGGCAAGCTAGTAGTTAGCAGACCAGGGCAAGCAAGCTAGCAGTTAACAGACCAGTGCTAGCAAGTTAGCCTTTGGGGGACGTCGCGATGGGGGTAGTCTGTTTTTGCCTCTTCGTGCGGTGACGTTGATAGACCAGTCGTGGAATTAGTAGGGTTCCAAGTAGCTCTAGGTAGCTAGTAGGCCGCGGTTAGCAGAATGGGCCTTCAGCGGACGTCGCGCCTGAGGGGCCTGTTGGAATCCTCGGGCAGATTATGTCGGTATTCCAGTCATAGAAGATCGTCGGGGTTCCGTGCCCCGTACCGGCAGTAGAAGGGGTCCGGATATTGTAGCCCAGGAGTGGGTTTCGGTGGTAGCACAGGAGCCCTGGCCGGGCTAGCTTCAGGCTAATTGGTGCTTGCTTCGGGATGGAAACGCTAGCCAGGAGTAGTCACTCGGGATTGCGGTTAGCTAGTTGCGAAGATCCAGATAAAAATGTTCAGAGTTTGCGGTAGGAATCCGGGGATATGGGGGGAAAAAATGTATAATAATAATAATAATAATAGGTCCATTATGCTCTGGTTTGAGTCACGTTGTTCGAATTGGCGAGAGCTTTCCGAGCTAAAGGTTAGCTGATGAACGCTAGCAATGGTTTGCTGACTGATAGCTGGTAGGTAGTTAGCTGGCTAGCTTCAGTTGAGGGATTCCAGATCCGAAGTAAATAGAAATACTTTAGAAAAAAAAACAGATCGACGCCATATTGGGTGAGGCGGGTTGCAGGAGAGTATTTAGAAGTTGAGGTTTAGGAAAATATTTTTAAAAGATATGCGAAGAAAAAGATGTAAAAAGATATATACAAGGGACAAGACAAAGACGTCTGACTGCTATGCAATCTTGGATTACTACATGGCAATCAGACTGAAATACTTAATTCTTGTGTGTGGAATAAAGAGGTGGGTGCGATGTGGTTGGGAGGTTCTGCCTGTCACTTGTTCTTAACAGGCAGTCTCGGAAGGGGGACTTGAAGAGGGAGACTGCAAAGTCCAGGCACTGCTGCTCTCTTTGTTCTAAGTGTTTGCAGTGCTAGTGTTTTTAGTTAATCTGTGTATCTCACATATTATATGATATGGCTAGCAAAATTTTTTAGCAGATAATGACAACATGACAATAACAGTAGCTTTAAATGATATAATGACATGGAGGGGATGGGATGAGTGGGCAGATTGCTGGGAAATCAGAAGTCACTAGATGAAGAATTTCGAAAGAGTTAAAGGATGAGGAAAGAGGCAGAATCAAGACATGCTTGATCAGGTGCTGCAGCTAGTTCTTTCTGTCATTTGTCCTTGACAGGCAGCCAGTCTCAGTCAGGGGTTCAATAACATGGGCCTGGTTTAGTTGGAAGCCCTCCCACCACGTCAAGGTACAGGCCGAGGTAAATTCTTTTTTTTTGACCCAGTTTAATTAAGGCCCTCAACCCCCTACTCTATCTTTGTAGTGTTTGACCTGATGGGGCTTGGATGGGTGTAGCAATATGGTGATGACTCAACCCTGCTGTGTAATGGACTCCAGGAGACTTCTGCCATATTACATACACAAATCTAGAACCTCCAGATCTGCAAACACTAACTAGAAACCAATGTCCATTTCAATACCAACCCTGGCCTAAAATTTGATTTGGATTTGGACACAAAAGATTAATGGCTAGGGAGAACGGGTTAAGGACCAGTAAGGAACTGGGCAAATGAACAGTCAATTTCAGTCAATTGAACATTTTACGTTTAATATGCAAATGTATACATTTACAGCCAATTTGAGCAAGTTTCAAATATTTACCAGCAAACAAATGGAAAAAAATGCAAATATTTCCATGCTTGTAAATGTTACTTGAATACAAGACAGATACATATGCTATATACTTATCAAACAACGTACCAACTTCACAGCCAATGTCTGCAACAAAACACATCTTTATACAAATGTAAAAATATTACAACAGGTTATTAAGGTTATTTACAATAACATACAAGATGCAATGTAGTAAAATACCTACCGTCTTGAGGTGGGGAGCCGGCCAAGCAGTGAAAACAAGGGTGGGGAAAACATCAGACAAAACAGATGACGGACTATGGACAGACAAATTCACTCACATTGACGACATGAGACAAACAAGACCAATGAAAATGCTTGCTGCATCCCCAGCACCGGGCCACCTCCTTATCTTTTCACGTATTTCCGACAGAAGCAGTGGATGCTGACCTCTGTTGGTTAGGGTGTGGACACCTTGAGAGGCCTGGACCCAGGACAGGGACTGGAATCGGGACTGGGAAATGGTGCCAGGTAACCAGCCTGAAAACAAGAAGAAATATGTTTTCTCATGGATTTCTGATGGTATCGTGCCATGGAGGGTTCCTCATCTCTGCAGAGAGTAAGACTGTTTGCAATAGCAAACAGCCTACAATCTGTGCCCCCTTTCTCCTTCTGGACTGCTGGCCACTCCACAGTCAAAGAGGTCCCTGGAAAAGATAAGAGAGAGATGAGTTGTGAGAGAAACTCCGGGGTGGTGTCATGACCGCTAGAGTCATACACCTTAACTGTACCTACCTGGCAGCGGAGGTTACTTACCGTGACCCAGTGGTTAGCCTTGAGACTGACCATCTGGATAAACCCCTGGGCCTGTGTTGGTACTGTTGATAGCATGGCGATGCCACCCACCGCGAGGAGGCCTCCTACTTCTGGATGCTGCACCTGCAAAAGTGCTTGAGCATGATCAATTGTAAAATTGTCTAACCAGGTGTGTGACAGAAGAATGACCCCCCGAAGGTCCTCCATCCGACCACAGAGAGCAGCTGGCCTCACCTGCCCCTGTTGGACACTAGTGATGAGAACCTGACTAGTGTCTTCTAGTCCAGTGACTGGACTTACCTGCCCCTGTTCCTCCAGTGTGACGCAAGACACCTGTGAGAACATTTGATGGATTAGTGCAGTGTTATGAAGGGGAGATATGTACTTTTAACAGTTTTTAAAGTATATCCTACCTCAAACGGGTCCCCTTCCGACTCAGAGCACAGAGAATCAGACTGATCCTGGCTCTGGTGGATGGCGTACCTCCTGGGTGGATCGGACAGTCGACAGCCCTAAAGTCATTAGGAAAGGTAAATTGAAGAGGTACATTTTTATGAGCTCAGTATAACTACCATTTCTTGCTTTCTCAAATGTCAACCAAAGCTTAACATACTTTGACTCACAGGCTTCACCGAAGTGTAGGGCGTCAGGCCTGTCTGTGGTCAACCGTCCAACTGCTCCGACTGGAGAAGATTGTTGGCTTCCACCGAGGTAACCCTTATGAAGACATAAAGAGAAAAATGTCAGTGTTAAAATAACCTGAAGCTAGTTTTAGTTTTTCTATGTGCAAATTCAAAGAGTTGTTATCTGAGATGTTTTATATTTACCTTAACGGATGATGACCCCAGCTATAATAATTATTTACACTGATTAATTTGATTGATCAGAGTTAACTGTGACAGACATATAACTAAATGTATAGCTAGTGACATGTAGATGACCAACTAACGTCAGCTAGATGAAAAATGGTTGTTAAATGGTTCTACATAAATCCTTCCAGTTATCTAACAGTAACAGTAATAGAAATGAATTTGGGCTGGGCGGTATACGTATTTTATAATATACCGGTATTGATGCAGGGACCGGTTTGGGTTTTTACTTTACCTTCTCTACCGGTATTTGAATGTTTGGTTTGTTCAATGTGATACGCCATGTGTACTGTCAATGTTTATGGTTTACTTCACTACTTGAGTCATCTCTCTCCACTTTCCCGCTGTGCCACTTTCCACACAGACCTAGCCACGCCCCCTGTTACTCAAGGAGCGCATTTGATATTTCCTCAACCGCTAGACATTTGCGTTCAGTCTGCATGGTCACTGCAGCACATGTAACAATGCTGACGACAACGATGCTGTTTTCACTTTGCTTCTTAAAGTATAAATCCACTAGCGTTCTATAATGACACTATTAGTTTGTGTGTCTTACATCAGCAAACAGCTAGTTTGTCTTTTCTTAGCAAGTTGCCCTAAATCTTGTGAGATGCTAATTGTTAGCCACTAATGCTAATAGATAGCTAATAAACGTACTGAGTAAGAGCAAAGGTAGCTAGCTAATACAGCCCGATAATACCAGTGATGGTGTAGACCTAAATCAGTATGTTGTTTGTGCGACAGACTTCTAAATCAAAGAGGAATATGCAAAACATGCAATGTAGGCAACGCTTATAGGGTCCCCTAGGAAACGCGTATCAACACTTTAGTACCTACACTGTCACAATAACACCTCCCTGGCATTTTAATTTGTTCTTATCTCAAACAACACTGTATTCAAAGTTCTCACTATTATATTCTAACGATATAATTAGAATAGTCATTCTATTTCCATGATTCCAACAGTTTTGCTCTAATTCGCAAGTCAAATCGCAATTGTAACATTTGGTTAAAAATAAGTCCTAGATTATCTGCCCATATCATGCAGCCCTACGTGGCTGTGTGGAAATTATCCCGATTGAGCAGTGGTGTAAAGTACTAAAGTAAAAATACTTTCAAGTACTACTTATGTCGTTTTTTTTGGTTTCTGTACTTTACTTTACTATTTTTATTTTTGACAACTTTTACTTCACTACATTCCTAAAGAAAATACTGTACTTTTTACTCCATACATTTTCCTTGACACCTAAAAGTACTCGTTACATTTTGAGTGCTTAGCAGGACAGGAAAATGGTCCAATTCACGCACTTGTCAAGAGAACATCCCTGGTCACCTACTGCCTCTGATCTGGAGGACTAGCTAAACACAGATGCTTTGTTTGTAAATTATGTCTGTTATGTCTGTGTGTTGGAGTAGTACACAGCGTTGTACGAGATCTTCAGTTTCTTGGCAATGTCTCGCATGGAATAACCATCATTTCTCAGAAGAAGAATAGACTGAGGGGTTTCAGAAAGAAAGTTATTTGTTTCGGGCAATTTTGAGCCTGTAATCAAACCCACAAATGCTGATGCTCCAGATACTCAACTAGTCTAAAGAAGGCCAGTTTTATTGCTTCTTTAATCAGAACAACAGTTTTCAGCTGTGCTAACATAATTGCAAAATAGTTTTCTAATGATCAATTAGCCTTTTAAAATGATAAACTTGGATTAGCTAACACAACGTGCCATTGGAACACAGGAGTGATGGCTGCTGATAATGGGCCTCTGTACGCATATGTAGATATTCCATAAAAAATCTGCCGTTTCCAGCTACAATAGTCATACAGCAGGTATATCTCACTGGTCATCCCCAAAGCCAACACCTCCTTTGGCAGCCTTTCCTTCCAGTTCTCTGCTGCCAATGACTGGAACGAATTGCAAAAATCGCTGAAGCTGGAGACTTATATTTCCCTCACTAACTTAAAACATCGGCTATCTGAGCAGCTTACCGATCGCTGCAGCTGTACACAGCCCATCTGTAAGTAGCCTATCCAATCTACCTACCTCATCCCCATATTGTTTTTATTTACTTTTCTGCTCTTTTGCACACCAGTATTTCTACTTGCACATCATCATCGGCACATTTATCACTCCAGTGTTCATTTGCTAAATTGTAATATTGCCTTACCTCCTCACGCCATTTGCACACACTATATATAGACTTTTTCCCCCCTATTGTGTTATTGGCTGTATGTTTGTTTATTCCATGTGTAACTCTGTGTTGTTGTTTGTGTCGCACTGCTTTGCTTTATCTTGGCAAGGTCGCAATTGTAAATGACAACTTGTTCTCAACTAGCCTACCTGGTTAAATAAAGGTGAAATAAAAATAAAAAATGGTTTTGCACTGACTCTATGCACACTCACTAGACTCTACCCACACTCGCACACATACTACACTGACACTCCAACACACACACTTTACATAGCTGCTGCTACTCTGTTTATCATTTATCCTGGTTGCTTAGTCAATTTTACCTCTACCCACATGTATTACCTCAATGACTTCAACTACTCGTACCCTTCTACATTGACTCGATACAGCTACTCCTTGTATATAGCCTCATTATTATTTTTATTGTGTTACTATTTCCTTTTTATTCAGCAAATATTTGTCTTACTTTTTAACTCTGCACTGTTGGGAATGGGCTCGTGAGTAAGCATTTCACTGTAAAGCCTACACATGTTATATTCTGCGCATGTGACCAATAAAATGTGATTTGCTAGGTAAATAGAAGGAAAAAATAGATTTGGCCATTCCTAAGAAGTGTCCTGCACATTTTTGATGTGGGTCATAAAGTCAATGAGGAAAATCAATTGTCCTACCTCCAGAGTGGCACAGCGGTCTAAAGCACTGCATCTCTGAGCTTGAGGTGTTACTACAGATCCCCTGGTTCGAATCCACCCGTGATTGGGAGTCTCATAGGGTGGCGCACAATTGGCCCAGAGTCGTCCGGGTTTGGCCGGTGTAAGCCGTAATTGTATATAAGAATGTGTTCTTAACTGGCTTGCCTAGTTAAATATAGGTAAAAAAATGTTTTGTTAAATACCTCCACTATCGACAGCGACTTCCAACACGTTAACATTTGAGTCATTTAGCAGACGCTTTTATCCAGAGCCACGTACAATAGTGAGACACAACACCTTTTTGTATTCTGACGCATATGGTTAAAACGCATGGACATGATTTCAAGCTATTATGTATATCTGGGAAACATAAAGCGCATGAACAATTTGCTGGCACCGGCTGACAAGGCATCTACTATCGGTTGGACATCTGAAGACTCCCCATTTCTCAATTTCTTAGTCCTGAAGTATACTACACCATTTTCCTCTTCTGTGAGCGGACAAGCGCAAATGTATCGGTAAATATGATGTGTTGTATGTGTAATATTTGGGCAAAAAAGCAGAATTTCATTATAGTAAATGTATCATTTTGTGAACTTCTGGTTTATGATTTCAGAAATATAATTGGGTTGGTCGTCATGTCATTTCCACTGATTCTGAGACCTCAAGTTTTGGGACTCGCGACAGACGGTTTGAGCAATCTACGTAGGTTTACTTTTACGCATAACATTATTTTAATACAATACGTTTTTAAACACAATGTATAGTAAAGTCATGTTTTTTACGTTTTTATTCAGAAAATATTGCAGGGAAGCTCAGCTTCATTCAGAGGGAAGGAAATGTGACTTATCTGCGGGACAAGGAGCTGGCAACGGAAGTTCCAACCGAGACAAAGTTCGAACTGTTCGACCCAAGGAACACTTTACGCACCGCCAGATTCACCTATACCTGGGACTTCGGCAACGGGTAGGACTATGTGGACTTCGCCTGTTTATCACTGAATGCATGATTTGTAGTGTTCCTTTTAGCAGTTAAGGCTTTATATTTAAATATTATGTGGTTGTTTTATTTGTTATTTATTTATTTATTTATTCGATGTTGTGTGATGCTGTTTTTTACTGTAAGGATTACTGTTGTTTTCTATTGTCGTGTCAGTGTTGAATGTAGTATTCCATCAGGGACCACGTTAGAAACAAGTGGAATTTCTTTAATGTGTTATCCATGGGTTGTCCTCAGTGCATAATTTTGCTCAATAAATCATCAATCAATATTCTGGTTTTGTAAGAGAGGTGCTGAAGGGATCAGAGCCGTCTGTGCACTATAACTACTCATCCTCTGGAAACTACACTCTGCGGCTGAGAGTTGGGGCCCAAGTGAACAAAACATCTACTCCACTAACTGGGGTATACACCATGGACATTACAGTTTTGGGTAGGTAGACAGAATACACATCATTGTTGTTCATAATTATCTGGTTTGAAATAGTAGAGTTTTTAAATATCACATTAAGTTTACCATACAGCAAGTGACACCATCAATTTAGGTGTATTGCATATCTCTGCTATTTTCCAGACGCCATCAGAAATATTGAGTTGAGCCCTTTGAGTTTCCAGGTTTCCAGAAACAACAGTCTGGTTGTTCATGTGGATGGAAGGTGGGTACAATTTCTCAGTAGGCCACACAATTAACACACACAACATACTAAACATGTATAACACATAAAATAATCAGCATATATATTCTCTCTCTCTCCCTCTCTCTGTTTCCCAGTCTTCCAATGTGGGTGTGCTGTATTTATTCTCATCATCTCTCTCTCTCTCTCTAGTCCTCCCATGTGGGTCTGTTGGAGGTTCCTGCAGAACTGTGTATCAGCAACCCCTACAGGCTGTCACCTGACCATGCTGTATGAGAACACCATGATACTGAACCACACCTTCACAGCTTTAGGAGTCCACTGTCTGGACATCAGCGCCCGCAACGACATCAGCAAACTGCAGACCTCCTACAACATCTTTGTGAGGAGAGATCGTAAGTCTGGTGTTATCATGTGGTCTGTGGAGATTTGGTCCACGTTAGTCACGCTAGGCAGAAGCTACAGGATAGTACAGTACAGTACATACTTTGTCCTCTCACTTTTTTGGGAAGGCCCAAAAAATTGTCAAAGACTCCAGTCACCCAAGTCAATCTGTAGACCTTTCTCTCTGCTACCGCACGGCAAGCGATACCAGAGCGCCCAGTCTAGGACCAAAAGGCAGCTTCTACCCCCAAGCCAT